>NC_068356.1:94864101-95186601 GCF_020536995.1 Dreissena polymorpha
AGCTCACTTTTTGCTCACTTAAAAACCGTGTTAAGCCTGCTTATAGCTCACATAAAAACACACTTTTTACCCACTTAAAACCAACTCCACAGACAGAAGTTGGTCTAAGCATGTTTAAAAAACCTCAAAAAACCAACTTGTAGAAAATCATACTCACTTTAAACCCACTTGAGATGGTTAAAAAACCCACTATGTTGGTTTAAAGCGAGTTAAACCAAGATTTAACTCAGAAAAAACCAAGTCGGTAAGCTAAAAAACCCAGTCGGTAAGCTAAAAGCGTGTCTGAAAAACCCGCTTTTAGCACAGTGCAAATACCGCAGAGTTAAACACAACTCACTTTAAACCCACTTAAGACGGTTAAAAAACCCACTATGTTGGCTTTAAGCGAGTTAAACCAAGATTCAACTCAGATAAAACCAAGTCGGTAAGCAAAAAGTGTGTTTAAAAGACTCGCTTTTAGCTCGGTGCCAATACCGCAGGGTTAAACCCAGTTTAAAACTGGGTTATAACCGGATTTTGCTCACTTTTTTGACAAGGGTGCAGTAATAAATTTCTGATTTAATATTCATAGTTAACACACTCCTTCATCCCCCTTGGGAGGTGGTAAATCCCTCAAATATAGAATTTCTATCACTTAGGCTCTGGCTGTATTTGTCTCTACAACAATTGACCTACTTTGTTGCTCTTCTGAATGACTGTGGCTGCCTCTTCATTTATGTCACAATACACCTGGCCTCTTCATTTATGTCACACATTGTACCCAACCTCTTTATTTCCAGGGTTCAGTGACCCCTATTGCATGTTGGGTATCATGCCAGTGCGTGGACTCCAGGGCGTGGAAAGCTCCGAAAGCGGCAGCCTGTTGTCGTCCGATGATGAAAACAGCCCAAAAGTCAAGGACAAGAATTCGGGCGCATTCAAGCGGTTCTCGGTGAAAAAGAAATCGTCTGCAGTGCGTGACTTGTTGCCAGCGAAATATATTCAGACTACTAGTGTAATACCCAATTCCCTTAACCCTGTGTGGAATGAGAAATTTCGATTGTGAGTAACTTTTGACATTTATTGCCTCTTCATACATTTATTGTCCTTTACTGGTTTCATAGGAGGGGACATATGGTTTTCGCTCTGTGTGTCCGTCTGTCCGTCAGTCCTTCAGTCTGTCACACTTTTCTGGATCCTGCGATAACTTTAAAAGTTCTTGATATTTTTTCATGAAACTTGCAACATGGATAGATGGCAATATGGACATTATGCACATCATTTCATTTTGTTCCTATGTCAAAAATTCTGGATGCTATGGCAACAAAACCAAAACAAAATTAAAAAATTCTGACAATGGTGGAATTTCTGACAATGGTGGAGCTGGTAGGGGACCATATTGCTTGACAATAGCCTTGTTAATATTGCTTGGTTTCAAGCTTAGTTGTTGGCATACACTGCACTTTTAGCCTGAAAACGAAAATGGCATAAATAAGAAACACTGATTGATTTGTGTGACCTGGAAAGATAAATTGGTGAAGGTTTAGAACCTAGCTATTTTAGACTATTTGATTCCACAAAGATCTGTCATAGTTGATAATCAAGACAAAAATGCCTAACATCTCTTGAGTTTTAAAAGGATGCCAAACATAGATTGTGTCAATAGAATAAATGTATGCGGATGTTATGTTTGAATACAAGTATGACATTCAGCTATTTATCTTGATAATTTTTAACCAGATCTAAATAATAATGCATTTTGACCCTGCATAACTTTACTCGTTCTAGTTTTCTTACTTCCTGACATTGCCTTTTCAGTGAATTTTATATCTGCTTCAATGACCTTGATATCTGTTCTAGTTACTGCAATATCTATTTGAGTGACCTTTGTTTCTATTTCAATGAGCTTGATATCAGCTTAGTGACCTTTATATTTATTCCAGTTACCTTAATATCTATTTCAGTGACCTTGACTATTATTAGGAAAGACCTCTGATGCAGTATCTATTCTAGTTACCTTGAACTCTTTTTGACTGAACTTGATATCTATTTATTTACCTTGAACTCTTTTTGACTCCCCTTTATATCTATTGTTGTGACCTTGAACTCTCTTTGACTGACCTTGATATCTTTTAATTACCTTCAACTCTTTGACTCCCCTTTATATCTATTTTTGTGACCTTGAACTCTTTTTGACTGATCTTGATATCTATTTTAGTTACCTTGAACTCTTTTTGACTCCCTTTTATATCTTTTTTTGTGATCTTGAACTCTTTTTGACTGACCTCAATATCTATTTTAGTGACCTTGAACTCTTTTTGACTGACCTTGATATCTATTCTAGTTACCTTGAACTCTTTTTGACGGACCTTGATATCTATTTTAGTTACCTTGAACTCTTTTTGACTGACCTCAATATCTATTTTAGTTACCTTGAACTCTTTTTGACTGACCTTGATATCTATTTTAGTGACCTTGAACTCTTTTGACTGACCTCAATATCTATTTTAGTGACCTTGAACTCTTTTTGACTGACCTTGATATCTATTTTAGTGACCTTGAGGATGTCAACACTGACCGACTCCACCTGGACATCTGGGACCATGACGATGAGTTCTCCGTAATCGAGGCCGCGAAGAAACTCAATGAGGTGCAAGGAATCAAGGGGCTGGGGCGCTACTTCAAGCAGGTTGCACAGTCTGCGCGCACCAGCCGTACCAGCGGGAATAGCATCGACGATTTTCTGGGTTGCCTCAATGTTCCTCTTGCTGTAAGTGGGTTAGAATTTGGTTAATATGAGGTGTATACTTTTCATCTGTATTTGAGATGTGGGTAACTTCAAGACAAATTTAAGGCAATTGCATTTGACCTGTTATACATTTTCTTAAAAAAATATGCAATTACTTGGATGTTTTCAATAAAGCAATTCTTCTAGAAATGAGCTTCAAACTATTTGGATGTATTTTAGTGCTGAATAAAAGAACACAGGTGGCCTTAAATCCAGTCCAATCTTGTAAACCATTATACATTCTGTAATGTCATCACATCACATACTGTGGGTGAACTGGCTGTTTAAATTGTGTTTCCATGAATATATATGAGCCAGCTAGTGACTATTGAAACTAAAAAACTTTTAGAACTCTTCATACTAAGTCTGGATAGCTATTATTGTTTGCTCATTAAATAGTCAATATGACAAAAGCAAATGAATATCAGAAAATAAATCGGCACAATGTTCACTGACTGTATATAATATTATAATGCTTCAGTTTATTGGTTGAATTTCCGTTTAGAATTCAACACAGCACCAATGAGGAGTCTCATCATAAAATGATTTTCTGCTTTTTTTAATATCCCATGTTCTCTTTAGAAACTTTACGTACTTAAGTGACGGATGATGTTTTTGTGTGAACGTGGCTTCTGATGAGGAATGCAATCAGTTTATTAATAATTCTAGGTAATAATATGAGACAAATGGAATGGTGACGATAATAATTGCCTTTATTTAGTTTTATTTGCATGGCATATTTAGAAATAAAGAATTGTATGATTTATTGTGTTGATAGATTTGTTTTGAAGCTTTTAACTTATATATTTGAAGTGAGAGGAATTTCAGCTTTGAAAATATGCACATAGGAAATTATGAGAGCAAATAAGTTCTGTTTATTTATCCAGTAATTATTTGTGCATTTTATATTGTCAATGTTGAATGTGCATTTGATAGTGTGGTTTTATTGAACATAAAAAAGAAATTGAGGCGCCTGATTTTAAAGTACCAAGATTCTATTGGTATTGCGTTGCATTCTAACATATGTACTTTCACATTTTGCTAAGACATTCAACCTAAAAGAAAGCAATATCTCATTATTATCAGTGTCATAGCAGATAATTATAGTTCCTGATGAAATGACAAGCCATTTTCAAAGCCTACTCAAGAAGGCTTATAAAGTTGCCTGCTATAGTCTTACCAATTCCTCACACATAAAGTCTCATTTCTTTCAGCAGGATGTACCAACTCTAATTTCCATTGAATATGGCAAAAAAATGGATGTAAAAAGTAAAAGGATAAGACAAGATTTTTTATAAGTTTTTATATCTGTTTCCTTGAAGTGATCAGATAACATTTAATCAGATAGTAAGCCTGCATAATAATTGTTTTGGCCCAAGTGGGAAAAGTATCGGTACTGAGTCTGCCAATGGGGAAAAATTAGTGTGAAAAAAATTGCGAATTATGGGTCTTTTTATTTGCTTGGTATAAATTGCTGAAACCAATTCAAGTATTCATTTACATGCATTTTGGCTTGAAATGTTCAGTTCAAGTGCTCATTTTATTTGTTCACAGTGGCACAAAAATGACAAAATTTGCCTTTCTTTCCAGAATTTTTTAGTTTTCCCTTAATTGGAAATATACCTTTTTACAGGGTACAAAGAAGCACAAAAATCGCTTCTTAAGAAATGGTAAAAAGTAGTCTTATAGATTCTGCAAATGATTAGAATCTAGATTCACTTGTTTGAATCTCATTTCTTTAAAGCTTACTTTATCATAAAAAAATAGTTTTAAACCTTATTGATCTAATATAACAAGTTAAAAAACAATAATAATCCTATCGAAAATCTTGTTTAGCCAGGCCAGCCAAGTAAGTTGGTAGAGTGTCAGACTACAAATCTTAGAACCTTAAGTTTGATCCCCTGTCTGGGGATTGTGCATGAAATCCCTTCTATGGCCATTCTCCCTCTATCTCTGATTTAAGTCTGTCCTTTTCCTGACCATTTTGGGAAAAAATGGAATTTCCTGAATGGGAATTATTTCCCACTTATTTGGGAAAAACTATTTTAAAATAAATCTTGATTATAATTAAAATTAGAAGAACAGAAGCAATTAAATTATATTTATAATTTGTTAGATGTAATTAAAATAAAATAGAGATATAATAAGCATTATAATCTCACTATTTTCTAAAAAAATTCATTTTTAGCTCATCTATTTTTTGAAAAAAAAATTATGAGCTATTGTCATCACCTTGGCGTCGGCGTCTGCGTCGGCGTCGGCGTCCGGTTAAGTTTTGCGTTTAGGTCCACTTTTCTCAGAAAGTATCAATGCTATTGCATTCAAACTTGGTACACTTACTTACTATCATGAGGGGACTGGGCAGGCAAAGTAAGATAACTCTGGCGTGCATTTTGACAGAATTATGTGCCCTTTTTATACTTAGAAAATTGAAAATTTTGGTTAAGTTTTGCGTTTAGGTCCACTTTTTTCAAAAAGTATCAATGCTATTGCATTCAAACTTGGTACACTTACTTACTATCATGAGGGGACTGGGCAGGCAAAGTAAGATAACTATGGCGTGCATTTTGACAGAATTATGTGCCCTTTTTATACTTAGAAAATTGGGGAAAAAAAATTGAAAATTTTGGTAAAGTTTTGTGTTTAGGTCCATTTTATTCCTTAAGTATCAAAGCTATTGCTTTCATACTTGCAACACTTACTAATTATCATAAGGGGACTGTGCAGGCAAAGTATTGTAACTCTGACTGGCATTTTGACAGAATTATGTGCCCTTTTTATACTTGGAAAATTGAAAATTTGGTTATGTTTTGTGTTTAGGTCCACTTTATTCCTACAGTATCAAAGCTATTGCTTTCATACTTGCAACACTTATTAACTATCGTAAGAGGACTGTGAAAGCAAAGTTATGTAACTCTGACTGGCATTTAGACGGAATTATGGGCCCTTTATACTTAGAAAATTGAAAGTTTGGTTAAGTTTTGTGTTTTGGTCCACTTTACCCCTAAAGTATCATAGATATTGCTTTCATACTTGGAACACTCGCAAACTATCATAAGGGTACAGTAAAAGGACAAGTTGCATAACTCTGGATGTCATTTTTATGGAATTATGGCCCTTTTTTGACTTAGTAACTTTGAATATATGGTTAAATTTTGTGTTTCGATCCACTTTACTTCTTAAGTATCAAGGCTATTGCTTTCAAACTTCAAATACTTTCATGCTATCATGAGGTTACTGTACCTGGCAAGTTGAATTTTACCTTGACCTTTGAATGACCTTGACTCTCAAGGTCAATTTTTGCTAAAATTGCAATAACTTCTATATTTATGATTAGATTTGATTGATACTTTGACAAAACTACTCTTACCCGACATACCACAATAGACTCCACCCAAACCATCGCCCGAGCCCCCCCCTTCCCCCCCCCCCCCAAATGCCCCCCCCCCCCTATATTTTTTTTAGCTCATCTATTTTTTGAAAAAAAATTATGAGCTATTGTCATCACCTTGGCGTCGGCGTCGGCGTTGGCGTTGGCGTCGGCGTCCGGTTAAGTTTTGCGTTTAGGTCCACTTTTCTCAGAAAGTATCAATGCTATTGCATTCAAACTTGGTACACTTACTTACTATCATGAGGGGACTGGGCAGGCAAAGTTAGATAACTCTGGCGTGCATTTTGACAGAATTATGTGCCCTTTTTATACTTAAAAAATTGAAAATTTTGGTTAAGTTTTGCGTTTTGTTCCACTTTTCTCAGTAAGTATCAATGCTATTGCATTCAAACTTGGTACACTTACTTACTATCATGAGGGGACTGGGCAGGCAAAGTTAGATAACTCTGGCATGCATTTTGACAGAATTATGTGCCCTTTTATACTTAGAAAATTGACAATTTTGGTTAAGTTTTGTGTTTAGGTCCATTTTATTCCTTAAGCATCAAAGCTATTGCTTTCATACTTGCAACACTTACTAACTATCATAAGGGGACTGTGCAGGCAAAGTAATGTAACTCTGACTGGCATTTTGACAGAATTATGTGCCCTTTTTATACTTAGAAAATTGAAAATTTGATTAAGTTTTGTGTTTAGGTCCACTTTATTCCTACAGTATCAAAGCTATTGCTTTCATACTTGCAAGATTTATGAACTATCATAAGGGGACGGTGCAGGCAAAGTTATGTAACTCTGACTGGCATTTGGACGGAATTATGGGCCCTTTATACTTAGAAAATTGAAAATTTGGTTAAGATTTATGTTTTGGTCCACTTTACCCCTAAATTATCATAGATATTGCTTTCATACTTGGAACACTCACAAACTATCATAAGGGTACAGTAAAAGGACAAGTTGCATAACTCTGGTTGTCATTGTTACGGAATTATGGCCCTTTTTTGACTTAGTAACTTTTAATATATGGTTAAATTTTGTGTTTCGATCCACTCGAAGTATCAAGGCTATTGCTTTCAAACTTCAAATACTTACATGCTATCATGAGGTTACTGTACCTGGCAACTTGAATTTTACTTTGACCTTTGAATGACCTTGACTCTCAAGGTCAAATTATTAAATTTTGCTAAAATTGCCATAACTTCTTTATTTATGATTAGATTTGATTGATACTTTGATGAAACTACTCTTACCTGACATACCACAATAGACTTCATTCACCAAACATCCCCCGTGCCCTCCCTCCCCCCCCCCTCCCCCCTCCACCCCCCCCTAATTTTTTTTTTTTTTTTTTTTTAAGATCAGCTCACAAATGACCACCACACCCTCACAACACTATAACCCCACCCCCCACCCCACCCCCCCCCAATTTGTTTTTTGATTTTTTTTTTTTTTTTTTTTTTTTTTAAGATCATCTCCAATTCTCACCACAAACACCCTCACACTATAAAACCACCCCCCCCATTTTTTTTTAAAAACGGTAATGTTTGAAATAACCGTCCAAGCACCATTGCACCCAAACCCCCCCCCCCCCCCCCCCCCCCCCCCCGTTTTTTGTTTTTTTTTGTTTTTTTTTTTTCGCTTGTTTGGAAGATAATGTAATAAATGTCCACAACCCCACACTATACACCCCTCTTCACTCCACTCCTCCCTCCTTTGTGATTGAAAATGAGAGTCCCTTCACCTTTTAAAAAGAAAATAGATGAGCGGTCTGCACCCGCAAGGCGGTGCTCTTGTTTTTTTTTAACATCATCTCACAAATGACCACCACACCCTCACACTATACCCCACCCCACCCCCTCCCCATTTTTTTTTTTCAAACGGTTTAAAAAAACTAAACTATTTATTTTGATTATTTATGTTTGAAATAGAGTCCAACCATCGCACCAAGAATCCCCCCCCACGCCCCCTCCCCCCACGCGAATCCCCCCCCCCCCCCCCTAATTTTTTTTTTTTTTTTTTTTTTTTAAGATCATCTCACAAATTACCACCACACCCTCACCACTATACCCCCCACCTCACCCCCCCCCCCCATTTTTTTTTTAAACGGTTACAAAACACAAATATTTATTTTTATTATTTTATGTTTGAAATACCGTCCAACCATCGCACCCAAGAATCCCCCCCCCCCCCCCCCCCCATTTTGTTTTTCCTTTTTTTCGCATTTTTGGAAGATAATGTAATAAATGTCCACACCCCCACACAATACACCCCTCTTCACTCCACCCCTCCCTCCTTTGTGATTGAAAATGAGAGTCCCTTCACCTTTAAAAAGAAAATAGATGAGCGGTCTGCACCCGCAAGGCGGTGCTCTTGTTTCAATTTATTTTTTGGGGTAAAAGTGGGATTTTTTTTACAAATTCAGTTCAGGAATGGGTCCGTGAAATGGACCCGTAGATACGCCAGGAAAAGGCCTGTAAGTGGGGAAGTTGTGAGTTACTGGCATAAGTATGTGCAATTCTTACTGGTAAACCTTGCAATAAGCATGAACAATGTGAGTTGGTTAACTGACCACCATTATATGACCAAACAAACACACATGCTTCTTCATTTAATAGTCGGTTGGTCTTAAAACTTGCAGATATAAGGATTAGAGGAAGGGACTTTAAATTTTGGCTACACACCACTTGCAATCACTGCAACCAAATTATATTATTCTCTTGATCCGCTTTTTAATCAATTTAGGATTCAATCAATAATATATTCTGATTAAAGTGTAAGCTTTTATTGGTCATCATACCAGCTAGTTTATATTCTATTAATGCTTCGTTCCCACTGATATGCAATCCAACATGTTTTCGCCTGAAATCAAAGACAACTATGTGCCACCAATTGTGCAATTCATATTGAATTGAAGATTTATCTAAACAGACATCTAGTGTTTCCCTACCTTTCAATATTTCAGGGTTATAAGCAATTTGATTCATCCTTACTTGTGAATCTGAAAAAAATGTTTCATTCCAATCAATATTATACAGTATAAAAGTGAAGCATCCCTTTATATATTAGATCTCACAATGTAGCTGCTATGCAAATTGAACTTGAGATTTATCCAGAAAAGTGCAGTTGTCACATAAATTCAGATTACATGAAACTTAAACCCTTTAGAAAACGCAAAACAGCAAATTGATAAAAATGAAAGAGGCTTCTTGTAAAAACTAATCAAGATTTTCTCTGCCTTACGATGTATGGAAACGCGAAGTTTTTTTCAGAGACTGCTTGCTGACAGTTGAAGATAGCAGTAACAATATCTTAGGGTGTGTGTGTGTTGGTCCAAGCTTCTACATACTGATTCTTTGTAAGTGATTGTCCAAAAAAAATTGTATTACTCATCTTATAATTTGCCTTCTTGGTGCAAAAAGGTACCACGTGACATTGAAACTAGAAGGCACATGGTACCGTTTTGCTCCAATGGTGCAAAGTATGTTAACCATTATGAGGTGATGTATCTGGTACCCTCTCCTACCTCAAATGTCAAGGTCACACTTAGAGGTCATAAAACAGCCTGTCTGGCCTTAGACTTTGCCAAACTTCATGCAATTTTTTTTTTTAAACTGGACAGAAATTACCACCATCTTAAGAGGAGGAATGTTGTGGGTAAAATTTGTCTTCCTGCCTCAGAAGCATTGAAGTTGAACCACATGTAAATCAAAAGGTTAAATTTGCCCATAAAACGGCTTGTCAAGACTGTGACTTTGTCAATCATTCATCATGATTTTAAAATTACTAACCACAAATAAAAACCATGGACAAAATATGTATGGCATGAAACAACTCTCTGGCTACCTCAAAGGTCAAGGTCACTCTTAGAGGTCATTTCGGTCAAACTTGACTATCATGAAAACAATCAAAACAGCTAGTCCGGACTGTAACTTGTACCACTCATATCCCTTCCTCAAAGGTCAAGGTCACATTTAGAGGTGAACATTCGTATTCGGCCATAAAACAGGAATGTTGACTCAAAGGTTCTGCCCATTTTCAAGGCAACACCCCTTTACAGGACCATTTTGAACACATATTTTGGCCCACTTTCAGGACATCCCATCGTCTGGCCATGAGAAATGGTATAAGTTGGAGGGCCGCTCGGCCAAGTCCAGCGTGGACGGCGAGATCAAACTGAGGCTGGCCTTGGGGACCAGGGAGGATCGTGGCATCGCCGAGGATGACAACTGGACAGACGTACGCCAGCATGAGGATCTGATGTGCATTTTCATAGATCATGAGGTGCGCAAATGCAAGGTTGGTGAACTTTTTTTAATCCTCTGCCAGTCTTAATTTTTAAATTGTCGGCAAATGCAAAGTTCTGTAAAATCACTTCAATTTGCGAGTTACAGAATATGTGCAAATTTAATTGCAGGAATTTTTGTGCAGGCAAAAAATTTCACATTGTCAACATTGAAACAGAAAAAGCATTGATTTGTGGATATAACGCCTGATCTGGCAAATCTTCAGTGAATTGTCCAATTGCTAAGGTTGTTTATTGGAATAAACATCTTCACATGTTAGTAATGGATTGAGCTCCTAATTGGCTGGGTTCCACATCAAACAGGGAAAGCATAATAAGACTTACCCACAGGTATTTTTTAATCACATCCTGTAACCTGATCACTGTTTTCTTTATTGAATACTGTCTTAAAAAATTAAATCGTTCCAAATGGGACATACACAAATCTTGTCAAAACAAACTGTCAACACTTCTGCCTTTTTGCTGTTCAAAGTTTGTTTCCCAATTTTAAAACGTCCATGCTTTTATTCACAAAAAGTGATGTTATACTTTTTGAAATATTTGCACCCATTCCTAACGTCCCCATGGCAAACACATGCAATAAATGATGTAATGAATTTGAATTTTCAAAAAAGTATTCTTAATGGCAGACCTAGGAAAAGTGCAAAAAATTACTCTTTCTGGAAACAAGTGTCTACAAATAAATGAATATGAATTTTCATGAACACAAAACTGCAAGGCAAGCTGTGAATTCAGACGTTTCACTTTTCAATTTTATCGTCTCACCACATAACGCTTTAAAAGGTCGGTCCATTTTTCCACATATATTTAAAATTCTTGCAAATGATGGTTTCATTCTTTCATATTTTTAGAATGAAATCAATGTCTTTTACAGTTACAGAAAAATAAAAAAGTAAAAACAAATTTCAGCAATCATTTAAAGTCATAGTTTAAAGAATAAGCCATTTCAAATAGTTCATGGCAAATGTCTGAGTTTTCTCTGCTTCCAACTTGTCATGTTGAAATAATATATTTGCAATATCTCCACTGCATTCCTTTCTAGGAAAGAAATGATCAGAAAATAATGAACACAGACAAGTGCATATTAACACTCAATCCCTGGAGGCCTATCCAATTGTATGAGAATTTCTTGTTGCACTGTCATTTCAGACTAAATTATGACCCACTTAGATGTTACCCTACACATTTACTTGCATGTTAAGGTTATATTATAGTGACATGTTTTTTTTAAAGACCTTAACCCTTTCAGTGCCGGAACCGAATTTTGAAGGCCTTTGCAAACAGTTTGGATCCAGATGAGACGCCACAAAACGTGGCGTCTCATCAGGATCCAAACTGTTTGCCATTCGGATAGTATTCTTTGAAAAAAATTGAAGAAAATGCTAATTTTAGAAATTCAGCAGAGTGAGCAGACGACATTTTAGCAGAACACACATTTCCCAGCATGCAAAGGGTTAACTAGCTGGAAGCACCTGCAGTTAGAATGTTTATTTCTCAGGTGATACATTAATGTTTAAATAAAACACTTGATTATGATTCATTGTATGTGAATTACATAAAAACACAGGGAAGACGTATGGTAAGGGCTGAGAAAAAACCAGTGTAAATAATGCTTTAAATGACTGCTGCATGATTTAAACATCTGAGGCAAATCCATATACGGACACTGAAAATGATTGTTTACAATAGACATTTTAAATAAACGTTCTATTATGAAATGTGTTGGATTTAATTTAACAGGCATTTTTACCTATTGGTCAAATTGCTGGTTTGCCATTGCCTACAAATGTACATATATCTATCACTGTATGATGGTTAAGTTGCAAAAGGGAACCTGGCCAGAATACATAAAGTAACATAACAAAATCAACGAATATTTTGCCAAATATTTGGTAAAATGAAGTTTACCTATAAACAAATCAGTGTTCCTTTTAACAATAGCCAAAATTTCAACACTATCATTTGTATGTAGTATTTAACGAGATACAAAATGCTGTTTTTTATGTCCCCCACTATAGTAGTGGGGGACATATTGTTTTTGCCCTGTCTGTTTGTTGGTTGGTCTGTTGGTTGGTTGGTTGGTTGGTTGGTTGGTTGGTTGGTTGGTCTGTTGATTGGTTTGCGCCAACTTTAACATTTTGCAATAACTTTTGCTATTTTGAAGATAGCAACTTCATATTTGGCATGCATGTGTATCTCATGAAGCTGCACATTTTGAGTGGTGAACGGTCAAGGTCATCCTTCAAGGTTAGAGGTCAAATATATGTGGCCAAAATCGCTCATTTTATGAATAGAAGATAGCAACTTGATATTTGGCATGCATGTGTATCTCATGGAGCTGCACATTTTGAGTGGTGAAAGGTCAAGGTCATCCTTCAAGGTCAGAGGTAAAAAATATGTGGCCCAAATTGCTTATTTTATGAATACTTTTGCAATATTGAAGATAGCAACTTGATATTTGGCATGCATGTGTATCTCATGGAGCTGCACATTTTGAGTGGTGAAAGGTCAAGGTCATCCTTCAAGGTCAGAGGTCAAATATATGTGGCCCAAATTGCTTATTTTATTAATACTTTTGCGATATTGAAGATAGCAACTTGATATTTGGCATGCATGTGTATCTCATGGAGCTGCACATTTTGAGTGGGGAAAGGTCCAGGTCAAGGTCATCCTTCAAGGTCAAATATATGGGTCAAAATTGCTTATGAAATGTCACTTCTGCAATATTGAAGCTAGCAATTTTATATTTGAAATGCGTGTGTATCTCAAGGAGCTGCACATTTTGAGTGGTGGAGGGTCAAGGTCAAGGCCATCCTTCAAGGTCAAACGTCATATAGGGGGACATTGTGTTTCACAAACACATCTTGTTATTTTTTGTGGCACAATTTATTCCATTCTAATTTCCTGCAACAATATCTATTCATATGACACAAGAACACTTACTTGGTACTTCAACATGTGTTGCATATATTGTCCTGCAGAAAACAAAACGGAGCATTTTGTATCTTATTAAATCTATATGTTACCAGACCACATCTTGCATTGAAACTTTGGCTATTGCTTTAAGGAACATTGATTTTTTTACGTGTTAAGTTTATGTTTTCAAAATATTGTACGAAATATTTGTTGATTAAGACTACATTTTAGTAAACACACTTTCTTTAAACAAAGAATTACATTGGAAAAAAAAAGTGTTGTCCTTGGCTAATCTGATCTGGGACACTTGACTCATATGAATTAAGCATGGTTTTTCAAGAATACGGCTCATATAGTATAGTGCTAGTTGTCCCCCTACCGGTTTCAACGGAGGGGACTTATGGTTTGTGCTCTGTCTGTCTGTCTGTCTGTCTGTCTGTCTGTCTGTCTGTCTGTCTGTCTGTCTGTCTGTCTGTCTGTCTGTCTGTCTGTCTGTCTGTCTGTCTGTCTGTCTGTCACACTTTTCTGGATCCTGCGATAACTTTTAAAGTTCTTAATATTGTTCCATGAAACTTGTAACATGGATAGATGGCAATATGGACATTAAGCACGTCATTTCATTTTTTTCCTACGTCAAAAATTGTGATTGCTATGGCAACCAAAAATTATTTTTTTTAATCTGAAAATGGTGGAATTTCTGACAATGGTGTAGCCGGTAGGGGAACCATAGTGCTTGACAATAGCCTTGTTGTTTATGAATTTTGGTTCCCAAGTTCTTTGTCAAACAAAAATTACGTAACCTGACTGTATGACATTAACGTCACTTTCTGTGTTAATGTGTAGACATGTTTTTAGTCCCCTACCGGTTTTTACCAGAGGGTACTTATAGTTTTCGCTCCATCTGTCAGTCAGGCAGTCTCACACTTTTCTGGATCCTGCGATAACTTTTAAAGTTCTTAATATTTTTTCATGAAACTTGAAACATGGATAGATGGCAATATGGACATTATGCACGTCATTTCATTTCGTTGCTATGTCAAGAATTCTGGTTTCTATGGCAACAAATAGACTAGAAATACTGCTGAAAATGGTGGTTTTCTGGACCCTGCAATAACCTTTAAAGTTCTTATTATTTTTTTCATTAAACTAGAAACATGGATAGATGGCAATATGGACATTATGCACGTCATTTAATTTTGTTCCTACGTCAAAAATTCGTGTTGCTATGGCAACAAATATATTTAAAAAATGTTGAAAATGGTGGAATTTCTGACAATGGTGGAGCCGGTAGTGGACTTATATTGCTTGGCAATAGTCTTGTTTGTACTGATAAAGGTTATGGCTGAAACATGTTTCATTTCTAAGAAATAATATTAATACCACAACGGCCATCACTTCAACTACTGATGCCACTACTACTATTACTACTACTGCCAATAATAATAGTCAAGTGTTTGTACGAGTTTTTTTATTCATTATTGCGTGTCAAGGAGGGTTCGTATCGCTGGAATGGGGAGCTCCCACAGGCGGCTCAGACCATCATCCACCAGCACGCCATTCAAGGGGATGTCACCCCTACACAGCAGGCCGTCTGGTACGTTACTTGTGCATTAAACAGCTATCTCATTTAAAACTAGTCCTACTCTGCATCTAATAGAACAAATAAAGAAATAGAAGTGTTTTAATACAGAAATATTAAGCAATGAAAAAATGGCCTTGGCGTCAACAGTGGCCATCCAGTGGATCCAATTTAATTATGTTGCAACTGAATTCCATGTATTACTACATGTGCTGTCTAGAGGGAAGTGGGAGTATTCTTCACTACTGGGAGAGGTTCTAATATTCAACATATGAAGAGAACCAATAAAATTGTTTTAATACAGAAATATTATGCAATTAAAAAAATGCCCCTGGTGTCAATATTGGCCATGAAAATAATTCAAATTTGTTATGTTGCAACTTGCCACTTATTACTTCATGTGTTGTCTAGACGGGAGAGGGGCTATTCTTCACTACTGGGAGAGGTTTTAGTATTCTGCTTGTGAACACTCTGAAAGTTCCAACAGTGATGACTTAAAATCATCAATGAGCTGTGATCAAGAATGATCTTAAGTCCATCTTAGTTTTTATGTTTGTAACATTTCTAGTATTTCTGAACTAAATATTCACTGTTTTACTTGGGATATGGTTTAGTATAAAATAGTAAATAATGTACATTTTGCATCAATTATACAAAATGAGTTTAATGTTTTGTATCAATTATAACAAAAATAGTTTAATTTTATAGACATATGGAACAATATGTGAAAAATAATTTTAAACTACAGTTTTAAAATAGGGACTTGAGATGTTTTGATAATACAACCAAAGGCATATGGGAAATGCACAAAACCTATGGCCAAGTTGCATTTCTAAGCAGTTGAATGCTTCCTTAATGAGGACAAAATTGGATTTGGAAAAAAGTCTGAAGTTTCTGGAATCAACTTTACAGTTTAATTTATAGTGTCTTTTATATTAAATTTACAAGCACCAAATGAATAAAAACTGTTCTATTCCAAGACAATTTTTGCATATTGTTGTCTGCGTCGTGTCATGTTTTTTTTCTATAAACCCTTGTTGAGTAAAAACTGTTCAATTTATATGCTTTTTATTGATATTTATTTGATTACAATTACATACTCCTTATGGTTTAAATAATCTTTATCCTTGGAAGGTTTTGTTCAGTTTTCGTATTGGCCTTTAAGGCTATTTCACTAAGCATTACACTTTGATATTCCATTTATTAAAAAACTCTCTAGTAATTATCTCACTGATTGTTAAATGTTAGCTTAATGTCACATTAATAAAGGCAGGCTCTTTGGTTTCAGCCGACTCTTAATACAATTTCGCTTGAAATGCTTACATTATAATGATATTCCAACCCAGTAAAAATAGCCAATAATGATTACAAATGGAGTTTGCTGTATAATTCACCACCTCTGGATAAAATGAGGTGATCTTTATCTTTTACAGTCGTTGGATGGCTTACAGTCGCAAGCACCTAGAGTATCCGCTAGACTATCAGGTGCTGTTGACCCTGCTTCAGGAGCTGGACGCAGTGTGGGAACCGACGTCTCTCTCAAGGGAGGAGGTGGGTGGGGTATAGCACAATTAGTCAGCAATTTAAGGAAATATCTTTTTGGAGGAGGGTGGGATGTTTACAATGAGTCGTCAATAGGGAACCGACTGCATTTTTTTAGGAGGAGGTGGATGGGATAATTAGCACAATTAGTCAACAATTTGTGAAAATATCTGTTTTGAGATGGGTGGGATACACTTCAATGAGTCAGTAATTTTAAGCAGATATTGTAGCTGTTGTCAATGAGTAAGCAATTTAAACAATAATTTTGAGAGGTATTGCATATTGAGTTGGCTTTTTTTTATTCTTGGAGATTGGTATGGTGTTGTACAATGAGTCAACACAGAGAGAAAACTTGTTGAAGATGGTTTGGGTGTTGTAAAGTTAATATGTCATCAATATAAATGGTACATGGTCGGATTGCTGTACAAGTCAGGAATTTTTGAAGGCCATTTGAAGATGGGTCAGGTGAGTCACAATGGATAGGCGTTGTTTTTTGTAAGAAATGAGGGGGGGGGGATTTTTTTTTTCATTAGCAAAGAATTACTTCACAAGAAATTCCAAAATTATTAAAAGAGCGTGATAAAGTATAAGTTGTTATTGAATGAGTTTATTTAAGTACATGAATAATCAATCAATTGTATATTAAAGTAATTAATATGAATCTTTTGGGATTTCTTAAAGATTGGATCTCAGGTAATCAAGGGCTTTAGGATGTATGTCGTCTTGTTTCTCCCTGTCATTAATGTTTGAAACCAAAGTATACAAACATCCCTTATAATGGGCTGCTGACTCCTATGTAAACATGTTAACTCCTATATTAACACCCACCTACCCTATTTGTACATTTTGTATTGAAGTCCACATATATTTCTAAACAATAGTTCATGTTAAAGGGGCCTTTTCACAGATTTTGGTATTTATTGAAGTTTATCATTGAATGCTTTATATTGATAAATGTAAACATTGGATCTAAAAAGCTCTAGTAAAAAATCAAGAATAAAATTTAAAAAATGGAAAAAAAAGTAACACTCAACAGGACTCGAACCACTGACCCCTGGAGTCCGGAAGTAAAAGTCTACCATTTAGACCACTCGATCATCTGTGGTTATATAACGAAGGATGTATTTTTAGCTCATCTATTTTTTGAAAAAAAATTATGAGCTATTGTCATCACCTTGGCGTTGGCGTCGGCGTCCGGTTAAGTTTTGCGTTAAGGTCCACTTTTCTCAGAAAGTATTAATACTATTGCATTCAAACTTGGTACACTTACTAACTATCATGAGGGGACTGGGCAGGCAAAGTTAGATAACTCTGGCGTGCATTTTGACAGAATTATGTGCCCTTTTTATACTTAGAAAATTGAAAAATTTGGTTAAGTTTTGCGTTTAGGTCCACTTTTCTCAGAAAGTATCAATGCTATGGCATTCAAACTTGGTACACTTACTAACTATCATGAGGGGACTGGGCAGGCAAAGTTAGATAACTCTGGCGTGCATTTTGACAGAATTAGGAGCCCTTTTTATACTTAGAAAATTGAAAATTTGGTTAAGTTTTGTGTTTTGGTCAACTTTACCCCTAAAGTATCATAGATATTGCTTTCATACTTGGAACATTCGCAAACTATCATTAGGGTACAGTAAAAGGACAAGTTGCATAACTCTGGTTGTCATATTTACGGAATTATGGCCCTTACTTAACTTAATAACTTTGAATATATGGTTAAATTTTGTGTTTCGATCCACTTTACTTCTTAAGTATCAAGGCTATTGCTTTCAAACTTCAAATACTTTCATGCTGTCATGAGGTTACTGTACCTGGCAAGTTGAATGTTACCTTGACCTTTGAATGACCTTGACTCTCAAGGTCAAATTATTAAATTTTGCTAAAATTGCCATAACTTCTTTATTTATGATTAGATTTGATTGATACTTTGACAAAACTACTCTTACCTGACATTCCACAATAGACTCCACCCAAACCATCCCCTGTGCCCCCCCCCCCTCCCCCCCCCCTAATTTTTTTTTTTTTTATATAATCTCACAAATGACCACCACACCCTCACACTATACCCCACCCCACCCCACCCCCCAAATTTTTTTTTAAACGGTGTAAATACACAAATATTTATTTTTATTATTTTATGTTTGAAATACCGTCCAACCATCGCATCCAAGAATCCCCACCCCCCTCCCCCACCCGAATCCCCCCCCCCTATTTTTTTTTTTTTTTTTTTTTTTTTTTTAAGATCATCTCACAAATTACCACCACACCCTCACACTTTACCCCCCCCCCCCCCCCCCCCCCCCCGAATTTTTTTTTTTTTTCGCGTTTTTGGAAGATAATGTAATACATTCCACACCCCCACACTATACACCCCTCTTCACTCCGCCCCCTCCCTCCTTTGTGATTGAAAATGAGAGTCCCTTCACCTTTAAAAAGAAAATAGATGAGCGGTCTGCAGCCGCAAGGCGGTGCTCTTGTTTACCTAATGTAAGCAATCCTTCTAGTTTTACAAAATGTTACGACAACATGGGGACTTACATTTATGCATAAACATTTCACTGAATGATGAATTTTGCAGTTGTTAAATAGCGTTAAAATAGTATGTTAATAAATGCAAACTAGATGCCGAATCAACTAAATGTTAACATTTTGATAACCTAAGATATAAAAAATGCATGTGCTTTTACTATGCTTTGTAATTACTTGTTGGTCATGTTGGATTTTGCTAAAAAAAAACAAAAAAACTTTTACAATATCTTAGGCTCCACCCATGTTTTTGTTGCAGAATTTACCAATTTTGTTTTCTTTCTTTGTCTATAGAAACAAGTTTTGGGTGGTGGAAGAATTAAAGATAATTGCTAGATAGAACAAGGCTTTCACTGGAGGATTTATGTGTCCTGACACATTGCATGTTCTGTATTGGAATTTATGAAATACGAGCTGAATTCATAATACAGTCGAGAAAAAACAGGCCTCTATTTGCATACTTACGAATGAAAATTAGAAATTTAGGGGGAAAATAGATATATTGGGAAATGTGTTCTAACAAAAGTTATTCACAAACTAATGAAGCAAGATTTATATGACTTGGCAGGGTGTATTTAGACTGGAAAACTATTTGTGGATGTTACCCTTATGTTTTTGTCTTTAGTTGTTCAATATATAAATACAATCTTATAAATGATAATTATACAACACTCAGCTTTTATGGTTTAAAGGCTGTCTCTTACTAACTTTTACATATGCTGCTTTGCCTTGTAATAGATACATGTATTAGACACTAAAAGTAATCTATAATGTTTAATTCGCTTTAATTTCATTTAATAAGTAAATAATATTTTACTCAAGGGTAAATGTATAAACTATAAAAAAATGACACAGACAAAATAATCTAATGTGTTGTGTTAGCTACAACAGAGTAGTCATCAATTTTAATTTTGAAAATCAATTAAGAGACAACTTTGTATCATTAAGTACCGGTATGTTTGTTTTTGTTGTTAACTATATTGTTACTTTGTTGTACGTTACAATGTTGGTTATGGCAGACTGTTGCTTATGTAGTTTTCTTGTAATGGCAGCTTCGTCTGTTCGACTTGGTAAGATTCTTTTTAGATCTCTCTATTAAAGCATCAGTCACACATTCCTGATTGTGTAACAACTGTCCTTGATCCAACATCACCAAGAAAATCAAATACCATTTGTTCTCTAGTAAATGCCTCTGCTCTAATTAATGCCTCCCCCCTCCCCCCATCTATAACTAAAGCTTTAGTGTGTTTTTTAACAGTAAGTGCAAATACATGTGTTGTAAGGTAAATAATTGACTGAATTGTATAAATAATGAGCTAATGTCAAATCACAAATGTTTATAATTTCTCAATTGTGGTATATATCAAGCAATTTCATTACTGACCATTATGCCACTATTTTAAAATTTGGAAATGAAGCCTTAAAAACGTGAATCTAGTAAGATAGGTCTTAAATTTAACTTTCTAAGGGACTATAAATGCATAAAAACACCTATCTAAGTGGTAATGGGTCAATAGACTGTTAGCTCAGAATGGCCAATTTTTAACCAGGTTTTCCGAAGGTAAAAACTGGTTATAAGATTGGCGAATGTTGGCGGGTGGGCAGCCCGAGCTGGCTGGCGGACGGAACAAGCTTGTCCCGGCCATAACTTTCTTGTTCAATGTGAGATTTTAAAATCATTTGGCACATTTATTCACCATCATTAGACGGTGTGTCGCGGGAAAGAATTAGGTAGATACATCCAAGGTCAAGGTCACACTTTGAGTTCAAAGGTCAAAAATGGCCATAAATGAGCTTGTCCAGGCCATAACTATGTCATTCATTGGCACATTTTTTCACCATCATTGGACGGTGTGTCCGACGAAAGAATTATGTCAATATCTCCAAGGTAAAGGTTGCCACGACTAAAAATAAATTTATTTAAAAAAAACAAGGGGGTAACTATGAACAATCAGTTCACTTTGAGTTGTCTCCCTTTATCAGACTTTTTTTTTTTCAAATTGAAAACCTGGTTTTGTGACAATTTTGTCCCTTTTTTTAGCTTTGAACCAAGAAATGTGCAGTTAAATGGTCCACCAAATGCTACTGCAATTTACAGTTTAAGTCCATCCCCATTTTGGTGGCAATGCTAAATATGTATAATAGGATCTGATTGCAAATCAGTATGTTATTGGGAACCAAATTCAGGAATGTGTGACGACTGCTTTATGGATCTTTGCACAAGTCACTCAATACAAGGACAGGTTTCATGTTTTAACTTTAAGTACAAAATAGTTGAGCTTGATCGTTTGTCTCTTACTGTTGACTCGTTTAATGTGATTGACATTACATTTTGTGAATTTATTATTTTTAAATTGTAGCTTTAAAAAGTGGAAATAAATGTTTAGAAGGTCCATTTCTTGCAGTAAGATATTACATTTTTTAACCTTTATATGTTTGGAAGTTATGGTCAAAATCAGGAAAAATTGCAGGGCTTGGGCTGCCAAATTAGCCGATAGCTACAAATAAGAAATAAGACATTTTCAATTTCACTTCAAGGTTTTCTTCATAAATACCATTCAAATATTCAAAATAATAAGAATTCAGACATAACAAGGTAAATTTGGCTACAGAAAATTTTGACACAGCGGGAGCCCTTAATTGTTTCTTTTGGCTCGACAACCAATCATGAAGGTGGTGATTAGGGGTTTACCGTGGTCACCTATCAATATAAGGGGCCAAAATAGTTACCAAGGTAACAAAGCATCAATATACGGATGTTAAAAATGAAACCTCAAAATGTTTGCCTGTGCACTATGAATATTCACAGAATGTTTTCTTCAAGCAGAAACACTATACAATATTTGCTGTATTGTTTTAGTACACATGTCCCAAAACACCGGTACAATAATGTTAAAACTATTTCCCTTTAACACATCTTTTTAAAGAAATTTCAGAATTTCAGTACTTGACTGCTTGCGTAATTGTTTCATAACCAGAGTTGCAACTGCTGCAGACGTTGTAATAAATTAAATAAATTTTTTGTTAAGTCACAAAAGTTTCACTTTTTTGCTTCTGCAAAATGTAAAAATATATTTTTCTCTCATTTTTATGTTAATACATGTACATTGTTGTAAATTGAGAGTCCTCTTTACTATATGTATGCTAATTTTGTTCTGAGATTTTTGTTTAATGTTTTTTATGCCCCTCTTAGAAGAAGAGGGGGTTATATAAAAAAGTTTTCGTAAATGTCTGTCTGTCTTTCTGTCCTTAGACAATAAGTTTGACAATTATTTCCGATCTATAACTCCTCAACAAATTGACCGCTTGGCAGATCATGCTTCACATGCGCATCGCATTAGCCTTGGACAGTAGATGACTCCTATTGAAATAGGGGTCACTAGTTTAAAGCCCTGTTCGGGGTGCATATGTCTCCAAAAGCGGAACTCGTATCTTGATAATGTTTCACCATAGCATTGAAGATACTCATTAGATAATGTTGTGGTTATATGATTCAATAAATAGAGCCAGAGCAAAAAGATAGAGGCAAACTTGATAACAATAAATGATAGTAAAAGATTGGTATCATTTAGTTATAACCAGAATACTTATAATTTCCATGCCAACTGTTTTTAGCTCATCCATTTTTTGAAAAAAAATTATGAGCTATTGTCATCACCTTGGCGTATGCGTCGGCGTCGGCGTCCGGTTAAGTTTTGCGTTTAGGTCCACTTTTCTCAGAAAGTATCAATGCTATTGCATACAAACTTGGTACACTTACTTACTCTCATGAGGGGACTGGGCAGGCAAAGTTAGATAACTCTGGCGTGCATTTTGACTGAATTATGTGCCCTTTTTATACCTAGAAAATTGAAAATTTTGGTTAAGTTTTTCGTTCAGGTCCACTTTTTTCAGAAAGTATCAATGCTATTGCATTCAAACTTGGTATGCTTACTTACTATCATGAGGGGACTGGGCAGGCAAAGTTAGATAACTCTGGCGTGCATTTTGACAGAATTATGTGCCCTTTTTATACTTAGAAAATTGAAAATTTTGGTTAAGTTTTGTGTTTAGGTCCATTTTATTCCTAAAGTATCAAAGCTATTGCTTTCATAGTCTTGAAACACTTACTAACTATCATAAGGGGACTGTGCAGGCAAAGTAATGTAACTCTGACTGGCATTTTGTCAGAATTATGTGCCCTTTTTATACTTAGAAAATTGAAAATTTGGTTATGTTTTGTGTTTAGGTCCACTTTATTCCTGCAGTATCAAAGCTATTGCTTTCATACTTGCAACACTTATTAACTATCGTAAGGGGACTGTGCAGGCAAAGTTATGTAACTCTGACTGGCATTTGGACGGAATTATGGGCCCTTTATACTTAGAAAATTGAAAGTTTGGTTAAGTTTTGTGTTTTGGTCCACTTTACCCCTAAAGTATCATAGATATTGCTTTCATACTTGGAACACTCGCAAACTGTCATAAGGGTACAGTAAAAGGACAAGTTGCATAACTCTGGATGTCATTTTTATGGAATTATGGCCCTTTTTTGACTTAGTAACTTTGAATATATGGTTAAATTTTGTGTTTCTATCCACTTTACTTCTTAAGTATCAAGGTTATTGCTTTCAAACTTCAAATACTTTCATGCTGTCATGAGGTTACTGTACCTGGCAAGTTGAATTTTGCCTTGACCTTTGAATGACCTTGACTGTCAAAGTCAAATGATTAAATTTTGCTAAAATTGCCATAACGTCTTTATTTATGATTAGATTTGATTGATACTTTGACAAAACTACTCTTACCTGACATACCACAATAGACTCCACCCAAACCATCGCCCGTGCCTCCCCCCTTTCCCCCCCCCCCTTCCCCCCCCCCCCCACCCCCCGAATTCCCCCCCCCCCTATTTTTTTTTTTTTTTTTTTTTTTAAGATCATTTCACAAATGACCACCACTCCCTCACACTATTCCCCCCCCGCCTAAATTTTTTTTTTTTTAAGATCTCACAAATTACCACCACATCCTCACACTATACACCCCCACCTCAACCCCCCCCCCCCCCCCCCCCCAATTTTTTTTTTTAAACGGTTAAAAAAACACAAATATTTATTTTTAATATTTTATGTTTGAAATACCCTCCAACCATCGCACCCAAGAATCCCCACCCCCACCCCCCCCCCACCCCCCACCCCCCACCCCCCCACCACCCCCCCACCCCGGAATTATTTTTTTCCATTTTTTTGCATTTTTGGAACATAATGTAATAAATGTCCACACCCCCACACAATGCACCCCTCTTTACTCCACCCCTCCCTCCTTTGTGATTGAAAATGAGAGTCCCTTCACCTTTAAAAAGAAAATAGATGAGCGGTCTGCACCCGCAAGGCGGTGCTCTTGTCATGATTATTATATGATATTCATTATATTTTCCACTAAACATTTAAGCAAAATTGAGACAGAAGTTGAAACGACAGTTGCTAAATCCAAATGATAAGGCAACATTTGTCTATTTGTTACATTATGTGCATAAAAAGATTGATTATCTATCTTTAAATACAGCCGGATTCCCCTCGCGGGTATTACTGGCAGGTGCGCGTGTCAATGCAAGATAAAAGTGGTTTAAAAGCATTGAAAGGGAGACTTCAAAGCATGAAAGTGAGGTGAAGAAAACGTGTGATAGTGTTAAACAAGAAGAAACAAATTTATAGGTTAAAAATTGTTAAAAACACTGTTTTGTGCATTCACAGACACTGGGGCGAAGAGTAGGGCTAAGGCAACGCTTAAACCCCTCTAGGTCTGACTGCTGTACAATTGAGGCAGGTAGGCTGTTCCAAAGCATTACGGTGTAAGGAAAAAAGGAATATTTAAAGTAGTTGGCTGATGTGTGGACTTGTCTGAATGAGAGTGGATTCATATGACGAGTCATCCTCGTGGGCCTCTCAAGATATGACGGCGGCGAGATGGCTACCAGGCCGTACACAATCTTATAAAACATGGTCAGTCGGTAGAGGTCACCTCGGTCAGTTAAAGTCTGCCAGCCAAGCTCAGTCTGTATTCTGGTGACACTGCTGTAGAATGAGTAGTTGTTTTTCACCCAGCGGACTGCTCTACGTTGTACTTTGTCTACCTTTTTCGACATCATATTTGGTATGTGGGCTCCAGACAGAGGAAGCGTATTCTACCTGGGGTCTAACTAAGGTCTCATAGGCTACTTTTCTGATGTTTTCATTTTTAGTTTGAATATTCCTGCGGATGAAACCAAGAGATTTATAATCATTTGTTGTAATGTTGGTAATATGTTTGTTCCAAGAAAGATCATCTGAAATAGAAACACCTAAATATTTAGCACTGTCTACGACTTCAAGGATTTGCCCATGTCGCCTGTAATTGAAGATGAATTTATGCTTTTTCTTAGAGATAATAAGGACAACACATTTACTAGGGTCGAACTCCATGTCCCACAGGTTTTCCCAACGTACTAATTTGTCTAAATCATTTTGAAGGGAGGCGCAGTCTTGCAAGTTGTTAATAGCCAAGTATACAGCGGTGTCATCTGCAAACTAACAAACTTGAGAGGAGATAGAGTAATGAAGGTCTTTTATGTATAAAAGAAAGAGTAAGGGACCAAGTACTGAACCTTGTGGCACGCCCGATATTACAGGAACTTCTGATGAACATTCTCCTTCCAGTACAACTGTTTGCGATCTACCTATGAGAAAAGACTTGATCCAGGAGACTGTAGATTTGTTAACTCCATGTTGCTGTAATTTCAAGAGTAATTTAAGGTGGCTGACTTTATCGAAAGCTTTGCTGAAATCTATAAGTATGAGATCTGTTTGATGACCATTTACGAGATTGCGAGCCAGTTCGTCAACAAGTTGGATAAGTTGAGTTTCGCAGGATCGACGTTCCCTGAAACCATGTTGAAGGTCATACAAAATGTTATGTTTGTTAAAATGAGCTGTGAGGTTGGAAGCTACAATATGCTCTAAAACTTTGCAAAGAATACAAGTTAGTGATATGGGTCTATAGTTGACTGGATCTTCTGTATTTCCTTTTTTGAACAGAGGTACGACATTTGCAGTGGTCCAAATCTTCGCTAAGATACCTGTGTCAAGAGATTTCTGAATGAGAAGAGATAGTATAGGTGAGATTTGATGACGAAGATTTTGAAGGACTAGTTGCCTGATGTTGTCTGAACCTGCAGCTTTGTGGGGTTTCAGGTTGAAAAGGAGCTTCAGAACGCTGTTGACCGATTCTGGCATGGTTGGGTATCTGCTACTTGAAGAAGAATGAACATCAGAATTATCCAGGGCTGAAAAGCAAGATTGACATAGAGTAAGAGGGGTCATGGGGCTAAAAACTGATTGAAATTGCTGGTTCAGGATATTGGCTTTGTCTTTATTTGAGGATTTTGTAGTACCTGAAACCTGTAATGTTGAAATACCGCATGCATCTTGTTTGGTGCTCTTGATTAGGCTGAAACGTTTTTTTATGTTAAATTTTGAGCTTGATTCATCTGTTTCTCCATTTTGGTCTTTTGTACCTAAAATATATTCAATGTAATTATTATATGACAATTTTATGGTCTTATTGATTAGGTGTTTTAGATTTAAAAATGTAGATTTAAGTTTGTTGTTTTTCTCTTGCTTCATTTTGATGTAGAGTTTGTCCCTCTTTCTTAATAAACGTTTGATGGGCTGTGTTATCCATGGTAGGGAGACTTTTGGACCTATCCTTTTTGTCGGGACGTAATCTGAAATACCTTTGGATATAGCATTAGAAAATTTCTCCCAGATGACTTCCACTGATGCTGTTGAATGATTGGACAAAATATCATTAGATACATCCTCCATATACTCTTTGAAACCATCCCAGTCTGCTTTCTTATATAAGTGTACTGTTCTAGGTTTTTGACACATTTGTTTTGGTTTAACACTGGCTGTGAAGGAAACAATTTGATGGTCTGAGATACCTGGAAAACAAGAAATAGCATTTATTAGTGTGTGATTTGTAGTGAGAAAAAGATCAAGAATGTTGTCCCCTCTTGTACTATCAGTAACCATTTGAGTCAGTCCAAAATCTGAAAGTAAATCAATGAAATCATCATAAAGGTTAACAAAATTACAATTGGGTTTAATAGATGGAACATGATCTGTACTCCATGATAATTTTGGGTAGTATAAGTCACCTAGGATCAAGAGATTTCCTTTTAATTTACTTACAAGATCTAAAGTTTTTCTAAATTCCACGGCGCTGATGGTGTCTGCTTCTTTAGGTCTGTAATAAGCTGCAATGTATAAAGGTATACATTTTTCAAAAAGCAATTTTACCCATATGATCTCGCAATCTGTTTTTAGTTGTTTTTGCTCGGTGGCGATGATGGAATTTCTGACTAGGTTAAAAACTCCGCCACCTTTGCTTGATCTGTCTTGTCTGAAAGAGGAATAACCTAAACATTGTGGAAAAATTTCACTATCTTTATGATCGTTATGTAGCCACGACTCTGTTCCTACAACAATATCTGGTCTGTGGTGATCAAGTAGAGCTAAACATTCAAGCTTTTTGTTCACTATGGATTGACAATTGACTAGGATAACTTTTAATTTTGGATACTGTTTTTCATAAAAAGTTTGACGAGTTTTTGGCTGGCGTCCTTGTACTTGGTCGTCTTGAGTCGGTTAAGTCAATGCGAAGGTCACTCAAAGTGGAAAAGCTATTTTGCAATTCCAGGGAATCCATGGACAAAGATGAGTTGGTTAAAAAAAATCACAGCATCACAAATTGAGCAAGCCCAGGAGAACGACACGTCACAGGCAACAAGATGATCATATGAAGTCTGACTGATGTCCTGACAGCTGATGTGAAACCAATTTGTACAGGAGTCACATTCAATGGCTGGGTCATTATCTCTTACCTCAGTTCCACAGGAACCACATGCATACTGGGGACCGGGATTCTTTTCAACATCTGGAGACATGGAAATAAGTAGGATACATAAATAACATAATGACATGTTACATGACGGTTTGACAGGTGGGGTAGGACCGCAACGACGCATGCTTTTCAAAAGACAAGCGCAGGCGACTGTTCTGGGTGGACGTAAGCTATTTGCCTGTTTACTCAAAAGAGGACAAACTGTGTCAGCCTCTGCCAGTGGAAACAACCTCAGACAGAAGACTGTAATAAATACTGTAAACAAAATACCTGAAAATATTATGTGCAGGGATATAGTTGTTGTTGTTGTTGAAATGTATGTAAACAAAAATGGCGGGTGTTGATGGTCAAGGTCAAGATTTTACCTGTGTGTTAACACCAAAAAGTAGGGAAAATACGCTCAAATACGGCTAGGTAAAAATACCATAGACCAAGGAACAACCTACAAATGTGTTACCAAACTGATATGAGCACTTAGACTGATCCCTGAATGTCAAAAACAATGTTTTTTAGAAAATTGAAAGAGCGAAGAAAATCAGCTGTTAGTTAGCACGACGCATACGCAAACTTATAAAGACCTTTTTCGGATTTTGGCTGTTGATAGAATCTTGCAAACTATGATTGAAAATGCAGTATAAGAAAATGGGGCTTAATGCATATGCGTTAAGTGTCTTCCCAGATTAGCTTGTACAGTCTGCACAGGCTAAACAGGTAAGACACTTTGCCCTTTTATAGTGATTTTTGGTCACACAGTCTAATCTGGAGGACAATTAATGCACATGCATTAAACCTTGTTTTCCGAGAACCACATGTGTATATGCTTCTGTGGCTATGTTGTCACACTTGCATGTTAATATAGTACTGCACTGTTATACATGCTAGTTTTTGTATTGTGAGTTGAAAACATTTATTGGAAATAATATTAATGAGGAATATATTTTCTTTTTTTCTGGTACATATATTGACAAAATGGTATTACCCGGTATGATACAATGTATTCTGTTTGGTAAAGCTATCACTCTACAATGTTGTTTGGTAAAGCTATCACTCTAAATTGTATTAATGATTAAAATCCAGTAAATTTTGCTTGAATTTAGTTTAGACAATAATCGTGATAAAATACCATTTTAAAACACCTGATGATGCATGCTTTTTAACAAATTCCCCTGTATTAAAATGACAGTTTGGCAAGCAAAGAATGTGGGCAAAAATTAAAAGGGAACTTGTGTGCATGTGTGTGTATGTTTTTGTGTGTGCACTTTGGTTTATCATGTGTGTGGTACATGGTCTTCATGTTGCCCATGAACTGTAGTATCTCAAGGGAGTGTTTTATGTCTGTATATCGAGAACTTTTTTTGTTCATGCCATAATAAAAACTAATGAGATTTCCTCGACCTCGTTTTTACTTTTGATACAAGCTTGAAACATTTACTAATGACACTTTTATTGCCTGCATTGGCTTCTGAATTTTCTTTTGGAGTCTTTTTCCAAGGACAATTAGAGGGACATTCAAAATAATGTTTGATAGAAAGCAGCCACAATGAGTGATTCTATTAGCCCTTTACAAGAATGGAGGCTTGTGGAACTATTGCAGAGCTTTTCTAGATTGCATTAAAGAAAAATATACACTTTGGGAAGATGGCAGATTGTTTACATTATAAGGCGTAGGTGTTTTATGGATGCAATACATTAGGAAGGAATCTAAAAAAGTATCATGTATGCCTAATGCATTTGCATTTAGATGTTCAATGCCTGTTATCACGTTTTACTGATTGTAATGGAGTCTTAGAAACAAAAAGGTATCTGCATGGAAATGATTTTGAATGCACTTGACACTCAAGCACTTTGGAAGGCTTTAAATGACAAAGACTTTTTTTGTACCAACGTCTGCTATCATCTGGCATTCATGTGCATATTCAGTGCACCATTATCCTTTGTATAAGGGGTTATATTTTTAAAAAAGATCAACTTGTCAATCAAATTTTTATTTGACTGTAATACTATCCAATCATCCCTCTTGGGCACCTCATGTTTCGTGGTTAAAAATGAGTAGTTTGACCTAGCAAGCTTTAATATTTCTTTTATTTCTTAAGACCAAGACAAAGTTACAAGACTACCTGTGTGAAACGGACAATCAGAGTAAGAGAAGTTAAAAATTTACCAGTGCAGGGCTTGTAGGCTTTGGCTTGATGTTGGTTACTGTGAATTGAAAAAAATCTTGGAAAAGTAGCTTGGAAGGAGTTAAAATTTGTCCTTGCAAGTCCATGAACCGCTTATTATTAATACTTTACTTAATAAATCTGTTGCTACCAATTATATTTTGATCTTTTAATTCTTTTACTTCCAAATAAATTTTTTGCTTCCAAAATAATCTCTTGCTCCTATATAAATCTTTTGCTTCAAAATAAATATTTTTGTCCCAAATGAGTCTTTTGCCAACTGAATCTTTTGCTTCCAAATGAATTTTGTGCTTCTAAATTAATCTTTTGCTTCCAAATAAATATTTTGCTTCAAAAGAAATCTTTTGCTTCCAAATAAATCTTTTACTTCCAAATAAATCTTTAGCTTCCAATCCAGGAGGAGTGCCTAGCAGAGTCGTTCACGCGGTTTATCGGCCACTGCACAGCGCTGATTCAACGGCAACGCGAGGTGTTTCCGACTACCAATCGTCAGGCCATGGCGCGCCTCGAGGGAATGCTTCGTTGCCTAGCAGCCCTTTATGGGATGGAGGTGTTCAAACGTACGTGTCCCTTCCAACAGGAGCTGCACCCACAGGTCACCAACATTATCAAGGTTAGCTCTTGACTGCTCAAACATATGTATTCCCTTAGAAAATATAATAACATTAAGAACTTTCTTAAAAGATTCAAATATTAAAGGCCTCATTTAAGACCCGAAGATATTGATGAGCTGCAATAAGCATAAAACCTAAACAGTCCGCAAGTTTCTTGCTTCAGAGTGGGAAAGGGTAAGAATATCCGCCAGATGTTAATAAATTTATAGTAAATGATGTAAAATTTCTTATATTATTCATGGTGCTTTGAAAATTTGAGATTCCTATGAACTTGTTAATCATCACAAGTTCTAAGATTGGCAAAATGATTTACCAAAAATCAATAACTACGATTTTGCTCTCAAAGAGCCCAGGAATAAATGTGTTGTTCATTGTTTTTTCTTGATTTTATTAAATACTATTCTAAATGTTATTAATCACTTACAATGCAGTACAATCATTAACTGGGTAATGACATTAACAAAATAACTTGAACAGGTCTTTTAAAGCTCATTTGCTGTGCAGGGATAACAAAGTTAACATATTTTTGTTAAATAACAAGAGTGTACTTGATTAGCTCTCCACATTAAAACTGAGAGGTTTCAGGTTGGATCCTTTCTTAAGAATTGTTCTCAAGAACTCAATCCAAGGTTAAAAAAGTACTGGTTCTACCCAGGAAATGGTCAAAGACGTGTCTCATTTAATCATAGGATTTATATCAATACAAGCTGAAATAGCTTTTAACTCAAGGCATCAATTTGATAGCGTTATATGAGTAATTTGTTACGTTTCATTGTTTGCCATCTGCTCTGAATAAAAAACAATTTTATTAAAATTCTGCAGAAAAGTTAAAGATTCAAGTTAACTGTAATAGTTTCTGTAATTTTTGCTGAAAACTGAAATTGACATTACAAAATAAATTGAGATAAAAAGATGCACTTTATTAATGAGCTACTTAAATTGGAAATAGAAGAAAACCCGAGTTAAAATTTCATGTCTCCATGGTAACAAATGATCTGAAAATCATCAGCATCTCTATATCCGGAAATTGTTGCAGAAACTGTTGCATGGTGTGTATTATATAGTTTCAACTGAAATTATGCATGGATTGATGTCGCAATGCATTAAGTACAGTCTTAATGATGATTACACAGCAAAGTTGTGGGTGTTCAGTTATCACTTATACAATTTTCTGCAGTTTTATATTTATGGTAATAACAGCAAAATGTCTGAAAATAGCCTGCTGCATGATAGTTTTCATGTTTATAATCCATATATCTAGAACCTATCAATAATCTTGACCAGCACAAGTTTGATTTCAGAGTTTTTGATTAAGTGATGTTACTTTCTACTCAAAATCAGAGCTTATTGTCCCCTAACGGTGAAACCGGAGGGGACTTATAGTTTGCACTCCATCTGTCTGTCAGTCTGTCTGTCAGTCAGTCTGTCACACTTTTCTGGATCCTGGGATAACTTTAAAAGTTCTTAATATTTTTTCATGAAACTTGAAACATGGATAGATGGCAATATGGAGATTATGCACGTCATTTCATTTTGTGCCTACGTCAAAAATTCTGGTGGCTATGGCAACAAATATTTTTTTCTTTTTTTAAATGTACTGACAATGGTGGAGTTTCACAGGTAGGGGACCATATTGCTTGGAAATCTCTTGTTATGTATGAATCTTGTTTGGAAAAAAACAACAGTACGATAATTTTTCTCCACACTATTCTTTATGAATGAAAATCTTACACGGCTGTTAAGAATAATACATTTATGTAGTTTCTTATGTGTACTTTTCTGGTTACTTTATATTTAAAATCACTGTGCCCAAATGCAACATGTAAAGATGTGGATGTTAATAATGGAAATAAATATTCAAAATATTTCAATGTCACGTTAAACGATTCCTTATTCTAACTTTTATGACCATCCTTTGCAAAATCATACATCAGACTGCGGAATACCGTTAGGTCATCGTGGTTACACATTAAAATCCAGAGGGTGACAATGCGATAGTGCAATAGAACAATCGGGCGACAATGCAATAGTACAATGCGACAGTGCGATTATATATTAAGTATGATGGCGACAATGGGATCGTACGATAGTACTTCTATCGAGTTGTCGCATTGGCGCCATCGTACTAAATCACACTGTAGCCATCGTATTGTCGTTATCGTACTATCGCGTTGTAGCATTGTCACAATCGAATTTTCGCCATCATTCTATCGCCATCATATTGTCGCATTGTTGTCATTGTATTATCGCATTGTAGCCATAGTACTATTGCATTGTCTACTATTGCCTTCTGGTACACAAACAGTCTTATTGCAGAAACAAAATGGATGATTTTATAAAGATGTACTTGAAAGAGGTTACAGTTGTGCGCATGTGTACCGGAAGGCAATAGACAACAATGCGACAGTACAATGACGACAATGCGACAGTGGGACAAAACAATGGCGACAGTGCGATAATTCCATGACAAAAGTACGATAACGCAATAGTACGATGGTGACAATGCGATGATACGATGGCGACAGTACAATATGAGTTTTAAATTGTCGCCATCGTACTATTGAACTGTTGAAATTGTATTGTCGCATTGTCGCCATTGTGCTATCGCATTGTCGCCATCAAACTATCGCATTGTCACCTTTGTACTATTGCATTGGTGCCCTCTGGATTTTAATGTGTAACCACGATTAGACATATGTTTGTTTGCTAAAGCACTGGATTTGAATTCGAGAAGCTCTGGTTTTATTCTTGTCTGGGCTTGTGTAGCCATTCGTTGGCCAATTTCCCGCTATATCTGATGCAAGTTAAGCAGTTTTCACAGGCTAATCAGGGATGACACTTTTTGCTTCTATTGTATTTTTCATTGGAAAAAAGTCTCTTTGTTGCAAAAATCAAGTTGAGGCAGAAAGTGTCATCCCTGATAAGCCTATACAGACTGCAGTGCACAGGCAGGTGGGATAGGACACTTTAAGCACATGCATTAAACCTGGTTTTCCCATAACAACTCTTAAATATTTAATAGTATAGTTATATTTGTCATGTTTTCTTAAGAAAAGTGCTACAGAGTGGTATGAGAGAACTTCAACGCGCTGTCGGAAACACATGAGCCCTGATACAGAAGAAGACGTTATTAACAGTCTACTGGAACTGACCAATCAGCTCAATGCTGACATGCACCACGCGATAATCTTCTACACCAAGCTTTACGAGCAGTATGTATAGTAAGCCAATAGATAGTAATAATTTATAGCTGCACCTTTTTTCTATTGTTTGTAAGAAAATCTATTGGATTATTCAGCCAATTGTGCTTTTGTTTACAACTGCAAATTATTAAAATGAACCCGTGATTCATTGGCCGAATTACATGTAGTAATCAGTGTAATTGTTTGTGCTAATGAGAAACTATAGCTAAATATGCATGCATTTTTAACCAGGTTTTCCGAAGGAAAAAACTGGTTATTAGATTGGCAATTGCGGGCGGGCTGGCTGGCTGGCTGGCGGGCTGGCTGGCGGGCGGGCGGAACAAACTTGTCCGGGCCATAACTATGTCGTTCATCGTCATATTTTAAAATCATTTGGCACATTTGTTCACCATCATTGGACGGTGTGTCATGCGAAATAATTACGTCGATATCTCCAAGGTCAAGGTCACACTTTGAGTTCAAAGGTCAAAATTGGCAATAAATGAGCTTGTCTGGGCCATAACTATGTCATTCATTGTGAGATTTTACAATTATTTGGCACATTTGTTCACCATCATGGGACGGTGTGTCGCACGAAAGAATCACGTCAATATCTCCAATGTCAAGGTCACCACAACTTAAAATAGATTTATTTTGAAACAAATTTACAAAGGGGGTTAATTTTGTTTGTTCATTTCAAAAGTTCAGTTTGAGTTGTCTCCCTTAATCAGATTTTTTTTCACAATGAAAACCTGGTTTTGTGACAATTTTGTCCCTTGTTAACTATTTGCATAGCTGTTCATGGCATACATATTTGAAACGATAAATATGTCATTCCTGTGCTTTCAGAATTCTTAATGTGCAATACTTTAGGATTACCTACCAAATAGTTGAAAGAATGGTAAGTAAAGATGTGGTGTTATTCTTGAGTTTATAATAAGTGTATCAAAAAGGCTGGTTGTAAAGTGCATAGGTGTTGATATAAACATATTCCTACCCCTGTCATAATTAGATGTATCCAGCATGGATTTAATTGTATGCAAAATAGATTCTTATTATGGGTTTGTATTATGTGGCTTTTACAGTAAAAATATGAAGGTTAAAATTGAAGGTACTATTCTAATAATTGCTTGTTCACTCACTCAGTTATTAGGTCATTATTTTAAGGCTTTTAGTATCGTCTCAGCATCATGTATTTGTATGATCTTTCTTAAAAATTAAAACATAAAATAATTATTTATATATAGACTAATAAATAAAAAGAGTAAAACATATTAATGTTTTACTTGACAAGTATTCATTTCTTAGGAATCATATTAAATGGCCCTTTTGTGAACAATCAGACCAATACAATTTCATGTTGTGTTATTGAGTGTTGAACATGAAACTGGGATTTGTATCCTCCTTCTTCTATGCCTGAACAAGCCTAAATATGGATCATTGTTTCAACATTATGAGGACTGATGGTAAAACTGTTGTGTTTATTTTATAAAAAAAGTTCAGGAGATAAAACAGTTTTAACCCTAAACCTTTATATATAAATATCCATAATTATCATCCCACCTTCTGTTTGCAAAGGCCTTCAAACTTCGGTTCCAGCACTGAAATAGTTAAGTTCTGTCCCATACTAGACTTTGCAGTCTGCACAGGCTGATCAGGGACAACACCTTCTGCTTTATATTATTTTTTGTTACAATGAAGTTTCTTCTAAGCTGAAATATAGTTTAAGGGGAAAGTGTTGTCCATAATAAGCCCGTTCAAATTGCACAGGCTTATCTGAGACAAAACTTTACGCACATGCATTAACCCTTTCCATGCTGGGAAATTTGTTGTCTGCTAAAATGTCATCTGCTGAATTTGTAAAATTAGCATTTTCTTTGATTTTTTTTCAAAGAATACTATCAGAATAGCAAACAGTTTGGATCCTGATGAGACGCCACGTTCTGTGGCGTCTCATCTGGATCCAAACTGTTTGCAAAGGCCTTAAAAATCTGGTTCCAGCGCTGAAAGGGTTAAGAAGGTATTTCCTAGAGCACCATTCTTTTTCAATTGAAGAAACTTTCAATGAGCAAGGAAATGGTTAATAAAACAATTGCTGCCCCTGTTTATTCTGTTAGGTTTTATTGATTGATTCTCCTGGCAAAAATTCAAAACAAACAATCAAAACAAAACTTTATTTTATTTATGAGTACAAAGTTTTGCTAGTAATATTTACTGCAGACAAGAGGATCATATTTACACATGTAGCAAATGTGGGTTCAAACAATGCCCAGCAGCTTATATTATGGTTTATGTTCATTTAATGTTTTTTTAATGTTTGTCAGTCTTGTGTTTTTGTCAGTTGGCGACAGAGGTGTATGCTGCCTTAAAAGATGAGGTCGGTTCATTACAAACGCTTGCTTTTAGTTTGCATTCGTTGTCATTTTTTACTGCTTTAAGTTGAGGCCAGTTTGACAATTGCCATGTTCTTTTAGATGACACTTCCATTGTCACTGCTTATTGTTCTAGTTGTTTTAGTTAATAGAGTTTTGTTTTTTGTTTTAAAGAGTAATAAATATTAAATAAGTTTGAAAAGGTTGGTCGGTGCATGTATATTTTTTTCTTTTCTTAGCTGTTTTTCGCATGTATTCTGTTATGAGAATTGCTTCACTAAATAATACCACTTACTTGTATTAGGCCTACTTATAAGTAAATAAATACTTTAGCTAAGGTGGTAATTTTCCCTAGTTCAAGTACATTCCCAAGTATATACCATATAAGGCACTAACAAAAACAATAATTATACATCAATATTGAAAACAAATTCTTTTTGTCTGACACGTTTAAAAAAGAAAAGGAAATAATGTAGACTTTCTGAGGGAAATATAAAAAAAATCATTCATGATAAAATATTTCCTCCTCTTGAATTATAAAAAATGCTAATGTACTTGTACTTTACATTACATAAGAAATTTATGTTTTATATGCACCTGTTGTAGAATCACACTGTCCATCGATGGGTAGGTTTTTGTTGGGTGTTTTCTGTTTGGCATTTGGAACCAAGTTTCTGTTACTTTCATTTCAAAATGGATTTTCTTTTTTCTTCTTAAAATAATAATGTTTTCATGGTGTTCATAACAACAAAGTATTTTATTGTTTGGCTTTGACTTGTGAAGAAATTATGTTCTTTCAATAACTGAAGAAAAAAAACAGTCATAATTATCCCCACTCTTTTCGGAGAACAGGGCTTTCCACAGGCCGCTTAATGATCACTCGCCAAGGCGCTTGAATTTCGAAATCAGAGTCCTCAAGGTGCTTGAAATTTTCCGATCAGTGTATTTTTCAGTAAAAGAAAGTGGATATTGTAAAAAAAAATCAAGGTTTCTCTATCAGTGTATCAATATTCCCTGTTTTAAAAGAGCACTCGGTACCTACTTCCACAAGTAATCGCCATAATCACTACATGGGGTAATGGATAATCCACTGATAATAGAATAGCATGACGCGCGTATTGATTATTCTAGCCACATTACACAGTCATTTAAATGCTGACAAGGATGTATCAGGTAACTTTCCAGTCGTCAAACTGGGATGTTCATCATCCAATCGGTTACGTGAATGCTTATGAGGGCGGGGTTAACTATCGACCATTATTTTTTATTGACGTTGGGCACGAAGTAAGAGTTTATCGCAGCTTGATTAGCAAGAAGTTGTACTATTTACGTAATATAAAACCGGTAACTAGTACAGTACAGTACATTAAAGACGGTTTCGGGCATCATCATCACACCTTTTTACTGTAAACAAGTGTTACCTATGACTCATAATTAATACGAGAAATTAATTGCAAGTGGTAAACAATTAATTACTTATAGCGAGTAAGTTGTGCAAATAACTCCCGGTTACAATTATGCGACAACAATTTAATTCAAGTACATGTATATTTCATCATGTCCATTTATAGAACTGATTCACCTTGTTTTTTCTGACATTTATTCGACACATAATACGCTTTAACAAATTTTCGTTAAATTAATTACGCACACTTGTAAATGTTTCGTCTGATAATTGATACTTAGAAGACTGATGATGGCAACCGGCCCTAATCCTTGTGGACAACGCGAATTTCATGCATAATTCCGTCAAAACATCTATTCAACTCATAAGGTGTTTAAACAAATTATTGTTTAATTCATAACGCAACTGCTTATATTTGTTGAAATCTCAAATGGGAATAATTAAATTTGTAATCCGGAACCCATTCCCGTAAGTCAATGTTAACACGTTTTTAATCCGAAACACACCTCCAAATGTCAATGTTACCTCAACATTAAAATATTCCTGCTTCAAATTAGCAGTGCAAATTTATTGTGTGTCGAATCTTTTTCTCAATTAAAAAGAGCGCGAAAATTATGCAGCATGTACAACCTCGCGTCATTTGCATACAAAAGCATGCGTGTATTGAGCGTTTTAACAAGCACACAACACGTCAGGGGATTGACACATGTTCAGAGGCAATATTTCATCAAATCTATAAATAGTCACTTAAAATTTATTTGATACTATAAAAACATGGCAAGGTTTGTGTTAAAGAAATAATTGAGAGCTTTTATCGTAAATATTTACCAGAAAGTGATTTATAAAAACGGAATGAACGGGATTATCGGGTAATAAATAGAAACTTGCAAACAAGTAAGTATACAGAAATAGAGTAGGGTTGAAGCGGATGTATTTGGGAATCGTTCGAGTCGGGATTTTACTATATGTGCGGGAAAGTTTTAAAACAATTAAACAATATAAAAAATTATATATATATTTTTAAATGACTGGGGGATTTTCTTGAAGAATCATAGCGCACCAAATGACGTCTTTTAGCGCTGTTTTTCTTTGAGTTATAACGCACCACAGAACGTGAATTGACACGTTAAATTTAAAAAAAAACAACGTCAAGAGGAGACACCCTTCCCGAACCACCCCTATCAGCCCTGGGGCGCCTGACAAAAATCGTGTGGAAAGCACTGGAGAAAAAGTGGGGATTATGTGGTTATCTCCGCCGTCTGTCTGACCGTCCTGGCCACTATCTCCTCCTACACTATTAGCACTAGAACCTTGAAACTTACACACATGGTAGCTATGAGCATATATGTGACGGTGAACTATTTGGAATTTTGATCTGACCCCTGGGTCAAAAGTTATGGGGGCTGGGTTGGGCCAAGTCAGAGATTTTCCTGCGACCGCGATTCGAAAAAGGCTCATAGCTACTGTGTCCCTTCAGATATTGCTTTCATATTTGCTATGCATGTGTATGTGAACAACACCTTTCCATGCGCATACAATTTTTTACCCCTGTGAAATTGACCTTGAACTGTAGGTCAGCGTTGAGGTTACGAAATCTGTGACCGCGATTCGAAAAAGGCTCATAACTACTGTGTCCCTTCAGATATTGCTTTCATATTTGGTACGCATGTGTTTCTGGACAAGACCTTTCCATTGACATAAATTTGTTTACCCCTGTGACCTTGACCTTGAATTTCGGGTCCACGTTTAGATTTTGAAATCTATTATGTGGTTCTCTCCGCTGTCTGTACGTCCATCCTGGTCACTTTCTTCTCCTACACTATTAGCACTAGAACCTTGAAACTTACACACATCATGGCATAGTAGCTATGAGCATATGTGCTACAGTGCACTATTTGAAATTTTGATCTGACCCCTAGGTCAAAAGTTATGGGGGTTGGGATGGGGCCGGGTCTGAGATTTTCACTCATTTCTTTAGGTTATTTTACATTAACTTCTTCATTGCTACACCGATTTACTTCAAATTGATACTGAACATCTCTTATGACAATACTGTCAATCTCAACTATTCATGGCCCCATTACCAACCCTGGGGCGCCCTTGGGTCAAACATGTGGCGTGGGGATACTGCGGCCTCTGCTGAGCCATTTCTAGTTGATATTGACACTTTGTCTAAGAAACTATTTTCTTTAGTTTTGTGAAGTACTCTTTTGAGATTTTTCATAAAAATAAATTCTTTGAAAGTCATTGCTTTGAAAAGAGGCCAAAAAAATATTTCACTGAATACAAATTGTTCCCTTTAACAGGTAGAGCTAAATTCTTCCTTAGGCTTGAATTTGTGTACTATTTTCTTCATAAAAACTATACAAAAATGCTCACTTCACAACAAACCATCTGTCTTGTAATTATTCATTAAAATAAGCCTCATTCAATGTTGAAAGTGCTGTCCGTTATTCCTCTATGTGGACTGCACAGGGACTGCTGTTAAGGCAAACACATTAATCCCAGTTTTCCCAAAACGCGGCTCATTTTGTTAAACTGTTTGTGGCTTTCAGTTTGGGGATGAGGTCTCCACCACATTGAAGGACAGCCTCAGTCGTATCAGCCAGCAGGACAGCGAGATCCCAGAAGCCAACAGCATCGTCATAGAGATGGGCACCCAGCTGTTTGAACTATATCTTGCACTGCAGGAGTTTTGTAAATTCAAAGAACATCTCCCAAACAGGTCAATGTCACTTTCTTTGTGACAGAAATACTGTTAAAAGTGGCAAAATCAAATCTAAAAACAGAAATGTGGTCCAGATTAGCCTGTGCATTCCCCACAGACTAATCAGGGACGACATGGAAATGGAAAATACAATGAATGTGAAACTGTTAAAAGTGGCAAAATCAAATTTAATAACACAAATTTGGTCCAGATTAGCCTGTGCATTCCCCACAGACTAATCAGGGACAACATGGAAATGGAAAATACAATGAATGTGAAACTGTTTTCCCTGAATAGCCTGTGCAAACTGAACAGGCTTATATGGGACAACACTTTAGGCACATGTATTTAACACAGTTTTCCCAAAAAAGGGCTTACTTGTATGTTTTCTTAGATGTTTTTGCCATTTTAAACAGTTTTTGGTCATATCATACAGTCAAATGACTCGTCTCACACTTTTCTGGGTATGGTGCTTCACCAGTTTTAAATTCACATACTTTTGCCAGTAACTGACCACTGGTCTACATATACTTTTGCCAGTAACTGACCACTGGTCTACATGAATAGAGTTCAGGACAGTATGGCAGTCAAAATAATTTCATAACAAAAATCCCTGCAGAAGTAATCTTGTCAAGACGATAATCTAACCCGCAATCCTTGGATTTGTTGTCCAGTTATCTAGTATCTGAGCTAGCCAGCCTAGTTTCAATGGTATTGATAATTTTGTAAGATACTATGGCATTGGTCCCAGGGCCCTCAATCCATTTTAGGGGAAGCGGGTCGCTACCCATAGCAGGGGGAATTTTCGCGGCGTTTCCCTTTTTGGGGGATTTTTAACTTACTCTCTAATTATTACATTTGTACATGTTTGCGCTATATTCATTGCTTATTTCATAATTTAGTATGTTTGACAAGATTAAATTTAAATAGAATTGAGATATAGTAATCATGAGACATCTATCTATAAAAATAAAAAATAAAAAATTTTTTTTTTTTTTTTTTTATTTTTTTTTTAGGCGGAATTTATCTCCCAAAAAGGGAAAAAAGTATACTTTTCAGGGGGGGGGGGGAATGCGGCCGAATTTCGGCCGTGGATTTTACAGATTGAGGGCCCTGTTGGTATCAGCAATTTGTCTTTATGATTTCAACAACATCTAAAAAAAGTTCTTAATGTAAGACAGCTTTAACTTAAGTACTGGTTCAACCCAGGAAACAGACTCGAGAGTGTTTCATTACACCATAGGCTTTAGATGCAATCAATCATAAATAAGTTTTAACTAAATGAGAATAGATTTTAATGTTTTCATTTTGTTACAGTTTGAAAAAGGAATTGGCAATATGTCAGTTCTACAAGTGGTTCACATTTGCTGTACAGAAGTGGCTTCACATCGCCAAAAAGCGTGCCCTTCAGAGGATACACAAGGCTGTGGAACTTGACAAGGTTACAGTACACTATGTACCTGAAATAAGGATATGTAACATTATATGTTAGAGTGACATAAAAAATTAAATGTGCAACACATATTATGCTTTGCAAAATTTGTTTTTTTTAAACAAAGGTACAATCTATGATTTCATTAAAACTTGATTAACTCTTTATGCCTTAAATGAATTATTGTACAAAAATAATTTTAAGCATTTGTATTCTTATTTACCTTTAAGAAGTATTATAGGATGTTAACATTAAACATCTGATATCTTATTTGCTAAAGACTTTCATGTTTTAATATTCAAATATTCAATCAATCCACAACAGAAAGCTTTTTAAAATACAAGAAAAAGTCAAGTATTATTTTATTGCTAGGTGATGAAATATTAAAAAACATCCGGGAAATCATTTCCTATATCTTTCTCACTAGCCTTAAAAGGGAAGACTTTTTTAAATTTCAAATTTATTTGATATATAGTTATGACCCATGTCATGTGAATGTTTATCATAGTAAACCATCAAAAAGAAGTGCACAATTCAATAGCAGTTATGAATATTATAATAGAGAATAATAGGTTAGTGTTGATAGGTCAGGTTTACAGCATTCTAGATAAGCTGCGTATCAGCGTAATATACGCATTAAAAACATCAAGATACGCTCAATTTATCATTTCCGTGCGTATATTTAAGCAAGCCAATCTGGACTTACGCAAATGATGTAAATTCTCTGCGTACAACGCAAACAAAAAATATTAACAGCTGATTGTCTCGCCAAAATGTGAGACTGGTTATCTTAAAAATTAGAGCTCATTTGTGCGCTGGATTGTAGAAATAGTTAGCCAGTCGGTATGTATACTCTGTATCATCTAGATGCATGGTAAATTCAGTATTGATTTTTTTAACAGACAGTCAAGTGCTTAGCGGGCAGGGGATATATTTTTGACCAAATTTCGAGTTCTGAAAGGCCGCAAACAGTCAAATCCATTTCATCAAAACAGAAAATGACACAAGAAAGCCTTTTTGTGTCGGTGTAATAACATAGGCAATATACATTGAAAATACAACCAAAGGCAAGGCTGGCTTCTTCACTTGTTAAACTATGGCCCTTGATCTTTCCCCCCCACCCACCTCATTTTTAATGAAAAATTGAGAAATTTGACCCATTTCATGGCATGCACAGAACATTCAAACAGAATGCAATCCTAGTTTTGGCTACATCACTCATTAATTTCATCCCTGTGCTTTGTTTATTTACCTAGAAAAGTGTCTCCCATACGTTTAGTTTTTTTACAATTTACCTTCAAAAAAATTTGTTCTGTTTCTGCAGCGTGAAATATTGACTTCCGCCAAAAGTGAAAACCTCCTTTTTGAAGATTCAAAATTTTCTTGCTAGGAAGCTGTGGCTTACGTTTTAATGTTTTATTCCAAAATGTTTAGACATTCTTTCTACAACCTTACACAAGAAATACATCTTATAAATACCTAATTGATTTTTAAAGGCCATAGGTAACCTCTACCCTAAAGATATGTAATTTTCAAGCCCCCCCCCCCCTTTCACTGATATATCCCCTGCCACCTTATGTGTTTATTAAATTACATTTAGAGGTCAGCATAGTTTCTTCGAAGCCAAAACAAATTACTTCTCAAAGTAAAATTGATTCTTTTTATACAGCAAAAGTTGTATCGAGTAAAACCATTGTACTGCCAATACTGCATGATTTAATTTCCTCTGTTTTCAAATAAAAAAGGACACACTAAAAAAACAAATGTTGAAAGTTGGCAAAACAGTTTTCCGTGGCTCACAGTGATGGACGATAAGGACGAAGTTCGTCTTAAATGTAAAATCTGCCAACACTACAAGGCTGTTAATGTTTGGGCCACTGACCTAGCAATCAACAATAAATACACATAGTTAATGGTTTATTGTGTTTAACATGATTAAAGTAGTGTGTCTGTACCCCGGCTATATTCTTGTTTTACTTTTAGCAAATTACCCTTCAAGCAAGGAAAAATTTGACCATTTACCCCCATGCTTTGAAAAGTGGGGGTATTTACCCCCACGGGTCAAAAATTATGTATAACGCTGGGTTTATCATGCGAGGCTTAGAAAACAAAAAGCACCAGCCTTGGCGAGAGCTTTTTAGTTTTCGTGCCGAACATGATAAACCTGACCTATAATTAACACTAATCTATTATTCTATTTATCCTACTTTTTATTTAGTTAACCTTTTTATTTAAACAAAATTAGTTTAACTGGATAATTGTGCTGGATTTATGAAGTCATTTTGTCAATAAAATTACGTCATTTTGTGCCGTGATTCATTGCAGAAATTTAATCAACGGGGCTTTACTCAACCGAATTCGCTGTAATAGTGGGATAAAAAAATACAGTTACAAGTCATAAATACTATTCAACACTTTTTATTGAATTAAAAATATTGAACAACATAAATGCCTTTTCTTTAACTATCCTTGCTTTGGGGTTTCTTCAGGGGCTTGCATGGGCCAAGACAATGTCTGGTCAGGGTATTGATTACACACAACAAACATCAGTGCTGGTCATCTTGGAACTAATGTTATTTAAAAATTCAGGGTTGTTTTGATCTGATTTTGTGCTCAGCGTTTCACAGTTTCCAGGCCAAATTTCCAAACGATAAAATTGATATTTTTGGAATAAAAAAAAAACAACAGACAACAAGTTATCCCTATGAGACATCCCTTTCAGTACACTCTTCCACAGTATATCTTCGACAGTTTTGCATTTTTAAGGAGTATGGATCTGTTTTCACCTTTTTTACAAAAAACACATTTGTTACTTTATACTGTGTTTTTTCTTGGGTCAAGGCAACTAAAACCAAGACCTTTTAGTTGTCTTGATTTAAGTAAAAACAAAGTATAATATTGATGTCAATATGTATTGGAACTTTTGTATATAGCTTCTTCTTTGACTTTTCTTGGTCATTAAAAAAAAAAAGTATTCAACTTGTGCATGATTGTGTTTTTTGCAGACAGTGGATATCAAGTCAGGTGTGAAATACAGCACTTCCTCTGTGGATGTCTGCTGTTGTTTCTCTCAGGTGAGACCAATGTCAAGTATATTTCAATATTTAACATGGTAAACTTGTACTGTTGCTCAATGTCTAAAATCTCTGCCCCTGTTGTAAAAACTTGCCAGATCTGGGGATTCACATCATAGGTTTTATCATGACCTTGAGTTAAATAGAAAAATGAAGTTAACTTTTTAATAAAGACTTAAATAGCAAAGTTACTCACTTTTTATATTGACTTTAATAGCAAAATGACTTTCATTTGTTATAAAGACTTAAATAGCAAAATGGCATTCACTTTTTATAAAGACAGAACTAGCAAAATGACTTTCACTTGTTTTAAAGACTTAAATAGCAAAATGACTCATTTTCTATATTGACTAAAATAGCGAAATGACTTCCACTTTTATAAAAACTTAAATAGCAAAAGTGACTCTCACTTTTGATTACTTGACTTTAATAGCAAAATGACTACTTCTTATAAAGACCTAAATAGTACAATGGACTTTCTGTTTTGATATAGACTTAAATAGCAAAATGACTTTCACCTTTTATTAAGATTTAACTAGCAAAATGACTTAAACCACTATAAAGACTTAAATAGGAAAAGCCTTTAACTTTTTATATACACTTGTACTTCAAAAAGGAAGTTTATAAGAAAAAAGCTTTAGTTTATGTGTATACAAAGACAAATCTTGATTCAGACTGCCCTCTTTACCCCTGTGTTCAGATGACTGAATTCTGGCGTAATCTCGACTGGCCGGACCTTATTGACGCTCTGCCAATGGCACGCAAACTAACAGAGGATGTGTGCAACGGGGCGGTGCTTTACGCCGACCTGATGCACGAGAAACTGCGCAGCGCCGGATATTATGATGAGGAGGGACAGTTTGACATCACCGAACAGGTTTGCATCCTTTTCAAACATTCAAATCAAATTTGATAACAGCCCATATTTTCCATAAAAGTTTCTCTATTCAAGCCCCTTGCAGTGTATAATTATGTTGATATTTTTGAATTTTTTGGAATTTCAGTTTGTTTAGTCGGTCAAATAAAGTGAATGATATTTGTTGTACTCACTTTGGGGTTGTTGATTTTTTTATGCCCCCTTTCGAAGAAAAGGGGGCATATAGTGATCGGACTGTCCGTCTGTAAGTCTGTCTGTCCGTCTGTCTGTCTGTCTTTCCGTCACATTTTGCGTTTAGTTTTCGAAAAATGCTCATAACTCTTATGTACCTTGAGATATAACCTTCATATTTGGTATGCATGTGTATATGGACAAGGCCTTTCCATGCGCACAAAAAGTTTTACCCCTGTGACCTTGACCTTGAACTTAGGGTCCGCGTTTAGGTTTCGAAATCTGCATTTAGGTTTTGAAAAATGCTCATAACTTCTATGTCCCTTGCGATATAACCTTCATATTTGGTATGCATGTGTATATGGACAAGGCCTTTCCATACGCACACAAATTTTGACCCCTGTGACCTTGACCTTGAACTTAGGGTCCGCGTTTAGGTTTTGAAATCTGTGTTTAGGTTTCGAAAAAAGCTCATAACTTCTATCAAGCGTTTATAGGGGGCATAAGTCATCCTATGGTGACAGCTCTTGTTCTAAATTATGTTCATGGAATATAGTTATTATACATATTTTCATATGAGTTTGTCATAAAATGATTAAAATGGTTAAAATTAGCTGGTGTTGGATATAGATAATGTTGACCTTTTGAAATTCCATAATGTGTCATAAACATCTGCCTAATAGAAGACCAGCTTTAATGTCCTCTCTGACTTTCTGATGTCCAACTTCTTATTTAACAATGATTTAGATTCTCATCTCCATAGTTGTGCATCACGATCAACAACATAGAGCAAGCTCGCAGGTCCCTGATGTCATTTCTTTCTAATGAACATTTACTCATTATACAATGGATTACTTTATATTTTGTCTTCACAGCTGTTCATCACGATCGACAACATAGCTGAGCAGGTGCGCAGGTGCCTGATGTAATTACTTTCTTGTGTTAATTTTACCATGGTTAAGATTTTCCTTACCACAGCTGTGCATCACAATCTACAATATAGAGCAGGTGCGCAGGTACCTGATGTCATCACTTTCTACTGTCCATTTTATCATGGTTATGATTTTCCTCACCACAGCTGTGCATCACAATCAACAACATAGAGCAGGTGCGCAGGTCCCTGATGCCGATGCCAGAGGTGCTCCAGTTCAACGAGATTCAGACTGCGCTGGATAACCACGCCGCTGCCAGCGGCAAACATCGGCCCAAGCACGACCTCAGCAAGATCCTTGCGCAGGCTGATGGTGACATGGTTAGCAAGATTACAAACGTGGTTGATAGGGTTTCTGACAAGGTGAGCATGTAATTTTTGTTGAGTTTCGACATTATTGTCGTTAAAAATTCTTTATTAAGCTTTGATGATTTGATTTTTAATGTCTGCCATTTTTTGTGATTTTTTTGTGTGTTAAAGGCTACATTTATTGCCTAATCATCATAAAAACTGTGTCAAAAGATTTGTCCCAATGATTCCTTTGCTGAGTTTAAGAATTGCATGGTCATGGGGTGAAAAATATGTCGCTCAGTCAGTTTGAAGAAAAAGATTGTGCAAACTGTAGAAGTCATATTTGATTGAGCAATCGTCATGGCACTTGATTTGAACATTTTGTTCTATTGTGAGTACATATAATTCCTGTTGTTAAAAAAGATGGCTTTACATTTTTTAATCACTCATTGTGAAACTTTCTAGGCATATAAACAAATATGTATATGATATTTGGGCTGATTTTAAAATTATTGTGGTTTGCTTAAATAAAAGGCTGGTTTTGGGGAAAATTTCTGTTTTAAGTCTATTGTGAAACTTGTTTAACACTATCCGCTCCGAACAGTTAAATGAATTCTTTTAACATTTTAAGTGAAACTGCTATATGTTTTATATAAGACACGAGCTATGATTTCAAGCTTTGACATGGGGCCTCAATTTTTCAGATGTCAGACATCAAGGATGTGTTTTTAGTTTACAATGTACCGGTAAACATTTAAATAGGATTTATAGTGCAACTGCTAAACATGCTAAAATCCAAAGAGTTTGCTTTCAAGCTTAGACATGTGACCTAAATGTTTCAGATGCGAGCAGACATAAAGAAAGATGTGTTTCACCTGAACTGGGCCCCAGAGGCTGTGCCTGCGGACGATGTGAGTACATCATGCACTTCTCAATAAACTTGTTTTAGTCTAATTATTTAAGATTTGAGGCGGAGGGGTACAGTTTTAGGATTGTCTCTCGGTCCATCAGTCTGTCCTTCTGACAGGAACTTTTCAGGGATATATCTCAGATACTATACAAGATTTTAACATGAAACTTTATTTAGATTCATCTCCAATTCTCAACTTTCAATGTTATCAGTGCTTTGATTTATTTTTCAGTCCTTAAGCATCCTGATAGTCTAAATAGTATTTTTAATGCCACCAGTGCTTTGATTCATTCGGCAGGCCATAGGAGACCTTCTGGAGTACCTGGACAACAACCTGCTGGTCCTGAACACAAACCTGCTCAAGGCCAACTTTGACCGAATACTCGAGTCCATCTGGATTGAGTGCCTGGAGGAGTTCAAAGAAGCCCTGGACATGGAGGAACCAGTAATTTAGTGTTGTGTAGCACTAAACTAGTGTTTTGTAGCCCTTAACTAGTGTTCTGTTGCCCCTTTCCACCCAACATTTAAAGTATAAACTAATAAGACATTAAGTTGCGCTCTGGGAAAATGGGGCTTAATGCACGTGTAAATTGTTGTCCCAAATTAGCCTGTGCAAATCTGTCAGTCTAATAAGGGATGACACTTACCGCTTTATTTGAATCTTTAGTTTTAAGGCAGTCTCTTTAAAACAAAAATCCAGTCTAGGCAGAAAGTGGCATCCCTGATTAGCCTGTTCATAATGCACAGACTAAACAGGGAAGACACTTTCCAAAAATGCCATTTATTAGCTGGTCTTCCCAAAGGACAGCTTAAGTGTTACATATGAACATATTACAAATAAAAATACAAGACATTGCAATTGAATCTGTTGAATAATAAAGATTTGGTCAATATAATTAAGTGTAAAGTTTGTGCTAGCGTTATAGCTATTGAGTTAACTGTATTAGAAGCAACTGAACTGGTCCAGGACCAATAGCTTAGGAAAAATAGCGTACAAATTTGTCTGATTGATGATAATATAAAGTTTAACTGTAACTTAATCAATATTTATGTCCAATTTAATTAAATTCCCAGATGTTATGACATTGAGTCGACATTTTTATGAGGACTTTTACTTAGGCACTAATTTCGCCATAATTGTCAATTAGAGGACCAATTGCCATAGAAGAGATTTTATTGCCAAGATAATGTTCGAATTAATCGTTGCAAATACAAGAGATAAATCAAAATGCAATTTCATTAATATTGTCCATCACAACTTCAACATCTTATTAGTGAAATGAACCAGTAATTTATCATCAATTTTATGTAGCCATACAATGATTTTGCATTGAATTTGAATGGTTATTTTTCCTGTATTTAAAGAGGAAATTGAAATTAAACATTGAATTTTGGAAAAGAACTGATAATTAACACAATCAGTTTAATTTATAACAAAAAAATCTTTCTGGTCTCATATTTAAGTTTTGCGCATGCGCAATAGTAAGTGGAAATCTCCATCCAAATTGTACATGATACTTGTAAACAAAAGCTGATAACCTCTGTATTTTTAAACAGGTTTAAAAAACATTTAAAACTGTTCAACACTCATTTTAATCGGTTTCGACAATGAATTGTATGCTCAATTGACAAATTGGAAAAGATATTAATCAATTATTGAGTTTTTTCTGGTATTATTTCGCTTCGGCTATTGGTCCTCAACCAGAACAGTAAAGAATTTATACACATTTTTATAATTGTGTTCGAAATGATTTTCTTACAAACTAGTTTTTTGTTAAATAGTTATTTTAGATAAGAATTAAAGCTCTTCTGAATTGATTGAATAATTTTCATTTGAATGTCGAGGTTTAAACAACACTATTTGTTGTTTTCATTAAGTTATTCTTCACTTAAGGTCATTTAATGTTTTCATGTCATTTCCCAGAAGCCGCCAGTGTTCTACCAGCGTATGTACGATGCCATCGGCCTTCTAGTCCAGTTCTTCAACGCCAACGACAAGGGACTTCCCATGCAAAACATTCTCTGTCCACTGTATCAGGTGTGTATTTGAAGTTGAAACATGGGATCAAAATAAGCACATGCCTGGGGAACTATTGATTGCAATATGTAAATCACATAAATTGATTACAATTCATGAACCAATCACATTTATTGCAATTCATAAACCAAACTAATTGAATGATTAAAAATCATAAACCAGTCACATTTATTACAATTAATTAACCAGCAGGGTTCCCAGCCAACCTGGAAATCTGGGAAAACCTGAAAAAAGACTTTCACTTTTTCCAGTCAGGGAAAAGTCAGGGAATTTGGGAAAAGTTCCCAAAATCAGGGAAAAATCAGAGAATTTTGTTTGGTCAGACTTTCCCGACTTGTGTCGAGAAGTCCATACGATTAAAACAGCAATTGGATTCCTCCGCATGCCAATGGTTGCTTTGTAGTATACATGTAGCTTAGTTATGTCTGCAACTGCTATTTATTGAGGGTGTCTAAAACAAGAAATAGGTTGAAATTATAATCCTGGAATTTTTATTTTCCATCAGGGCAAAATCAGGAAATTTAGTTCATACAAAAAGCTGGGAACCCTGACCAGTCACATTTATTACAATTCATTACCAGACTTATACAATTAATTAACCAGTCACATTTATTACAATTCATAACCAGACTTATTGAATGATTATAATTCATAAACCAGGCATATTTATTGCAATTCACAAACCCGTCAAATTCATTGCAATTCAATTCAGTCGCTTTCTTTTTACTAAAAAAATGTTCATTCACAAGAATCTCAACTGGCTTATCATATAATGCGTTTTGATCATAATGGGAAATTTCTTATGGAACTTTGTGGAACTAAAGTTAAATCTTGTCTATAACTAGAAACTTGTTTGCTCTTTTAATTAAGCTTCGTGAGATGCTTTGTCCAATTTATTTAAATTTTTATTGAGAACTTTCCGCAGTTTTAGTTAAAATTTCACAGAACAAATTATGGAAATGAACACATTTTCCAAACATACTATAATCATACAATAGAATTCAAAATGTTTTCCTGGGTTTTTCTTAATCAGACATGTGACTTTTTTGCCTATGTTTTTTAGGAACTAAGAGATGAACTTGGCCTTCACAAATTAGACACGCCGTCACTAATAGAAGCATTTTATGATGGAAAGCTCAAAGAACAGGTAATCTATAACAGTTTGAATGAACAATACATACCTTAATTTATTTCAGATTTTAATTTTAATTAGTGTCCAAAGTCAGAATATTATAGATAAAATGTGTTAGCTCATTTGTCAAAATATGAGCTCAAATTGATTTATCTTTGTACTTTGTACAGTTGTTTACATTTTCATTAAGCAATATTCCCAAAATCTATGACCCAAAAAATAATTATGCTGATTAAAAATCGCATTATGTCGTCATTCACATAAAATTCTGGGGCTTGTTAGCCTCATATATGTCTCAAGCATTTGCACAACATGGCCATGTGTTTTCTAAGTGTTCTATAAAGCTGTTATTATGCCTGGTCAAATGATGCTAAAAAGTGATGTAACTCTTCAGCGAGAGTGGACCAGTACAGAGTTTGGGACCCTCAGTGTTCGAGTATGGTACAAGCGGGACACCAGAACCCTGCTTGTAGAAGGTATGGCATTAAACCGGATATTTCCAGCCACAATTGTTTAAAGAAAACTTTTCATGATTATTTAAAGGAGAAAGGTGATGCTTTTTAAAATCCATAAAAACCTTTTTATTTAGTGCATGTGAAAACGTTTTCACACCTCACTTTGATTTAATTTACGGTGTAATTAGTAAGAACAATTGTGTCAAATTCGGGAATCTTCACACTTTCTGATCTACTCGCTATTTTCATTCAAACCGGAAATGACGTAGAAACATTCATGTAAGTTCATTTGCTCTCAATTTTAAACTGGCTTTATAAGGCTTTGAATGTGATCTTTTGTCCAATTTTAGTAACAAAAATGAATGAAAATGGAAAAGAATAGTGATTATAAAGAGTTTTTCCTTGAAGCGTACACGTATTAGCCAGCTAGAATTTAGTGACTGTAACTCAGATTTTCCTTAATCTAACTCTTATCTTGAATAACGATTGTCATGCATAAAACCAGTTGTAACACACGCTTTCAATACAAATTAATGAAAAACTGTAACAAAATAAGAATATATGTATTGTCAATGTTGATCTTAAGAGCAAAATGGTCAAGCTCCAATATGTTATAACAATGGACGAATTTCTGTGTCATGCGCATTGGGATGAGTCATTGTAAACAATATAGGTTGCGGAAATCACTGAGCAGGTTACCAAAATTGACGATCAACAAAATCTTCATTTTTAAGAAGCAAAATGTTTTTTAATGATGAGTTTAATTGTATAAGAATATTTTTATTTAAAAAAAAAAGCATTTTTTGTTATAAACATGACTGATCACCTTTAATTATTTTTATTGTAAGGGCTAATGTATGGTTAAGTGTAAATCATGTGAAAATATTAAAAATGATGCTGTGCACCAATCCTAAAATCAAGGTGCACTTAACAAGAAAAAAAAAAAATGCATGTACACAAGTGTTAATACTTCAATATCTTTTTTCTGACCATTTGAGCTAGTGTTTTGATTGATTGAAGCATGATTTTCCATGTAAAACAAGATCTGGACATAGTACTAACATACCGTACTTCAGTCGATATTCTTACTGAAATTGGAGGTTTTTCCTAAATGTTCGAGATGAGTTTGAACATCATGCTCAATTTGGTGTTCATAAAAGCTTTTAATACTTTTAAGTGTGACTCATTCCTGAGTTTAAGAAGGAATGTTTTTATATTCTTATAGCTGAGATTTAAGATTGTCCTCAGTACTCAACTGAGTGGAAACTTAGATCTTATCTTCTGGGTATTAGCAAAAATAACATGGTTTTGATCATGTGCCTTGTGTTCCATGATTAAAACGAAATTTCACGTTACATTACAGTTTTACATGCGAAGGATGTGATACCACTAGACGCTAACGGTCTCAGCGACCCGTATGTTGTGGTCTCGTTCTGCCCTGAGCACATGTTCCAGTCGGTGCCCACGCAGACCACTAAAATTGTCAAAAAGACTCTCAACCCAGAGTTTGATGAATCCTTCGAATTGTAAGTTTAAACCTTAATTATGCTTAGATAGGCATTTATTAGGCTAATGACTTTAACCTACTGTCTGTGACAGATGCCTTAAACCTAATTCATTTAGCCTGATTTCTTTAATTTCATCCCTTTAACCTTATCCCTTAAACCTTATCCATTTCACCTGATGGTTTAAACATTTTGCCTATAAACTAACTTGACTTGACTCATGTACCTTAAACCTTATTTCTTATTTATGATAACTTTCACCTACTGTCTATAATGTTGTACCTTTAACATCAAACTTATAACCTGTGTCCTGATGGCTTTAACATGTTATTTTATGACTGCAAACAGCTGCTCAGCCCCTCATTCCAACCCAACCTCTGGTTCAAGTATGGCAGATTCTATCATAAGTATATTTACATAGTACTGGTTCAAGTAGGGCAGATCCTGTCATAAGTATAGGCACATAGTACTGGTTCAAGTAGGGCAGATTCTATCATAAGTATATTTACATAGTACTGGTTCAAGTAGGGCAGATCCTGTCATAACTATATGCACATAGTACTGGTTCAAGTAGGGCAGATCCTGTCATAACTATATTTACATAGTACTGGTTCAAGTAGGGCAGATCCTGTCATAACTATATGCACATAGTACTGGTTCAAGTAGGGCAGATCCTGTCATAACTATATGCACATAGTACTGGTCCAAGTAGGGCAGATTCTGTCCTAAGTATATGCACATAGTACTGGTCCAAGTAGGGCAGATCCTGTCATAACTATATGCACATAGTACTGGTCCAAGTAGGACACATCCTGTCATAACTATATGCACATAGTACTGGTTCAAGTAGGGCACATCCTGTCATAACTATATGCACATAGTACTGGTTCAAGTAGGGCACATCCTGTCATAACTATATGCACATAGTACTGGTCCAAGTAGGGCACATCCTGTCATAACTATATGCACATAGTACTGGTCCAAGTAGGACACATCCTGTCATAACTATATGCACATAGTACTGGTTCAAGTAGGGCACATCCTGTCATAACTATATGCACATAGTACTGGTTCAAGTAGGGCACATCCTGTCATAACTATATGCACATAGTACTGGTCCAAGTAGGACACATCCTGTCATAACTATATGCACATAGTACTGGTTCAAGTAGGGCAGATTCTATCATAACTATATGCACATAGTAATGGTCCAAGTAGGGCAGATCCTGTCATAACTATATGCACATAGTACTGGTCCAAGTAGGGCACATCCTGTCATAAGTATAGGCACATAGTACTGGTTCAAGTAGGGCACATCCTGTCATAACTATATGCACATAGTACTGGTTCAAGTAGGGCAGATTCTGTCCTAAGTATATGCACATAGTACTGGTCCAAGTAGGGCAGATCCTGTCATAACTATATGCACATAGTACTGGTTCAAGTAGGGCAGATCCTGTCATAACTATATGCACATAGTACTGGTCCAAGTAGGGCAGATCCTGTCATAACTATATGCACATAGTACTGGTCCAAGTAGGGCACATCCTGTCATAAGTATAGGCACATAGTACTGGTTCAAGTAGGGCAGATCCTGTCATAACTATATGCACATAGTACTGGTCCAAGTAGGGCACATCCTGTCATAAGTATAGGCACATAGTACTGGTTCAAGTAGGGCAGATCCTGTCATAACTATATGCACATAGTACTGGTCCAAGTAGGGCAGATTCTGTCCTAAGTATATGCACATAGTACTGGTTCAAGTAGGGCAGATCCTGTCATAACTATATGCACATAGTACTGGTCCAAGTAGGGCACATCCTGTCATAAGTATAGGCACATAGTACTGGTTCAAGTAGGGCAGATTCTGTCCTAAGTATATGCACAAAGTACTGGTTCAAGTAGGGCAGATCCTGTCATGCGTATATGTACATAGTACTGGTTCAAGTAAGGCAGATCCTGTCATAAGTAAATGCACATAGTACTGGTTCAAGTAGGGCAGTTTTCAGATCCTGTCATTAGTATGTGCACCTAGTACTGGTAAACAACTCTACCATGGTTACCCTGGAACATTGTTAGTCTGATATGACTTAAATACTGTTGAAAAAAAGAAGTGAAAAATCCATATGAGCTTTGCTGTGTGAAAACAGGGTTAAATGCATAACTATCATCCCTTTTTAAACCTGCTCAGTCCCCACATGTAATCAGATATGACACTTCACTTTTGTATGGGTTTTCTTTCGTTAAACTGAAAATCCAGTCGAGGGGGAAAGTGTGGTCTTATATTAGCCTGTGCAGACTGTACAGGCTTATCTTAGACGACACTTAATGCACATGCATTTAGCACATTTTGCCTGGAATGAGGCTCGCACTAAACAAACACGAATATCCTTTGCAGCAACGTTCCCCTGACCCAATGCCAGAAGAAAGGCGCAGCGCTGGTGTTCACGGTGATGGATCATGACTACGTTTTCCAGAATGACTTTGCGGGCGAGGTGTTCATGGCGCTGTCGGACATTCCCGGTGTGGACGGGGTGGAGGTGTCGGGGTACGAGGCCCTGAGTGTCGTGACCCTGCCTCTCACCCAGCCCTGCAAGAAAAGTAATGGCCTTGATTTGGCTTCTTTCCAAACTTCTTGGCCCTGGTGCTCAAAATTGTAATGGTCAGTTCAGTTAATAGTCTGTAAACTTCAGACCTAAATAAAATTAATTTTAACAAGACTATTGCCAAGCAATATATGTCCCCTACTGGCTCAACCATTGTCAGATTATTAACCAGGTTTTCCGAAGGAAAAAACTGGTTATTAGATTGGCGAATGCGGGCGGGCGGGCTGGCGGGCGGGCGGAACAAGCTTGTCCGGGCCATAACTATGTCGTTCATTGTCAGATTTTAAAATCATTTGGTGCATTTGTTCACCATCATTAGACGGTGTGTCACGCGAAATAATTACGTCGATGTCTCCAAGGTCAAGGTCACACTTTGAGTTCAAAGGTCAAAAATGGCCATAAATGAGCTTGTCCTGGCCATAACTATGTCATTCATTGTGACATTTTAAAATCATTTGGCACATTTGTTCACCATCATGGGACGGTGTGTCGCACGAAAGAATCACGTCAATATCTCCAATGTCAAGGTCGCCACGACTAAAAATAGATTTTTTTTTTAAACAAACTTACAAAGGGGGTTAATTTTGTTTGTTCATTTCAAAAGTTCAGTTTGAGTTTTCTCCCTTTATCAGATTTTTTTTCACAATGAAAACCTGGTTTTGTGACAATTTTGTCCCTTGTTTTTTTTTAATGTGTTGCCATAGCCACCAGAATTTTTGACGTAGGAACAAAAAGAAATGACGTGCATAATGTCCATATTGCCATCTATCCATGTTTCAAGTTTCATGTAAAAATATGAATAACTTTTAAAGTTATCGCAGGATCCAGAAAAGTGTGACAGACAGACAGACACACAGAGCGCAAACCATAAGTGAAACCGGTAGGGGACAATAAGCAATTTTGTCATCAAACATATGCAAATAATTGCTCCAAAAACGAATGGCTTTTAACTTAAGTGGCCAGTCAAGTTTTGAGCAATCAGGCAAAATAAATTTGAATATTGATAGAGTTTTTGTGAACAGACATTTTTGAAAAATGTGAATTACACTTATTTGAATGTTTACACATCATATTTTTCCAATTTACTATTAATCGTCAGAAAAGGTCTGACTCAAAAGTGCGTACAGTAAATATTGCACAGAGGAGTGTGATGTCTTACTCGTCTGACTGACAAAGGTGGCCATTTCTATAAGACTGGGCTTTGTTTACTATATCCCCGAATGATTCCTATGCTATTCATTTCATTAAACGGTACAAACATGCTCTGCTCTAAATAAAGAATGAGTTGAACATGTTAATTTTATATGAAAATCATGTGCCTATCAAAGTGTTTATGTCCCCCAGTCTATACTGGGGGACACATTGTTTTTGCCCTGTCTGTTTGCTGGTTTGTGTCAAACTTTAACATTTGCCATAACTTTTGCAATATTGAAGATAGCAACTTGATATTTGGCATGCATGTGTATCTCATGGAGCTGCACATTTTGAGTGTTGAAAGGTCAAGTTCAAGGTCATCCTTCGAGGTCAAAGGTCAACTATATGGGGGGGGGGACATGGTGTTTCACAAACACATCTTGTTTATAAATTAAAATGCACCTACTGTTTTTATTTTATGCTTTCCGGTGGTTTATAGAGAAATATCAGTGAAATAAAACTGGTATTCCACTGTTTTAAACAGTGAAAAATAACAGTGAAAAATATCGATATTTGTCACTGTTTTACTGTGAAATGACGTCATTTTTTCAACGAAATGACGTCATAAATCCAGCAAAAGTATCCAATTTAACTCATTTTCAATGTAAATATACGGTGAAAACAAGCATAAAATAAAAAGAAAATTTGTTGAATTCGGTGGAATATCGGTTTTAAAGGTCAACTATATGGGGGGGGGGGGGGGACATGGTGTTTCACAAACACATCTTGTTTATAAATTAAAATGCACCTACTGTTTGTATTCTTTAAGCTCCATGTGAGAGGTGTATACAAAATTATAGCCCAATTGGGATAAATTATTTCCAATCACAAGGAGTATTATAATTATTGAAATCTTACATTGGAAAGTAAATTGTTGTATAATAATAATAATATTTATATGAGCCTTGCTTTGAGATAACAGGGTTATTGCATGTGCATAAAGTGTCGTCCCAGATTAGCCTGTGCAGGCTGTACAGGCTATCCAAAGACGACATTTTACGCTTTCATGCAATTTTTTAACCCTTTACCACTTAGATACGAATTTGTAGTCCCTTAGAAAGTTATGCCATAGCCTGACTTCTATGTACTTTTCAGCCAATGTTTCCTTTGTATACTTTCAGAGAGTGGTGCGCTGGCGGTTCTTGCCAAGAGAACCTGGGACAAGACGGCTCAAGATCTGGTCAAGCTTCGGACCAGGGTGCAGGATCAGTCTACTTGAAGGATCACAATTGTTGGTTTCATTAAGCCCCATTCTGAGAAAACTGGGCTAAAAGCATGTGTTAAAGTGTCGTCCCAGATTAGCCTGTGCAGTCTGCACAGGATAATCCTGGAGGACACTTTCCGCCCAAAGTGGATTTTCTCTAAGAAGAGACTTCTTTTAAATAAAAAATACCATAAAAACGGATTGTGTCACTCCTAATAAGCCTGTGCAGAATGCACAGGCTTATCTTTTCTGACATTTTACATACATGCATTAAGCCCAGTTTTTACCAGAACCGGGCTCCATTTGGTCTTTCTTTGGTCGGATATAACCCATATTTCATGAGGAAGTTTCTTTGAAAAAAGTGTCTGTTGTGTTGCTTTGTTTATCAGCTGGGTAAACATTAACATTATTCATATAATTGATCGTCTTGTCATGTAAAGACAATCACCAAAAATTGATTTTTTTTATTTGACTAATGTGTGTGCTTCATGCTTCATTTTGTGATAGATACATAAATACATAAATTATAATTACACAATATTAGTTTTTCTTATTGCATAGACCGCTGAGCATATTTTCATGCTTCTTGGTTATTATAATGTTGAATGCTTTATTTTGTTGCATTAGCAGCAGCGTTCTTAGCATATATAGATATAACACCCTAAGGCTTTAATTAAAACAATGGTATTTATTTGTGTGATGATGAATCCCATGATTGTTAATTATTTTTAAATAATTTGGTCTTTATTGCTTTTTTTTTATTTGGTTTTTTTTTTATTTTTTGCTCAATATGAATTTGTGTGGGTGAATATATTTTTCGAATGGATTTTATGAAAGTTGTGTATTTGAATGTTGTGTAGTGGTGTTGTTGTTTTTTTCAAACTGTGATTTTGAATTGTTTTTTTTTAATTTTACATACTAAAGGATAATATATTGTCAAATAGCAGTTTCTATATTATTTATGACAGAAGCCTTGATTTTTAATGAGAATTAACTATAATATGATATGCATATGGTCCAGAATTGTTCTATAAAAGGAAGTAATATTTGTGTTAATTTGTATTTTGTACCCTGATTTCTAGTCATCCATATAAAGGTATGTGTGTTTTTAATGAGGCAGGTATTTAAAACAAACAGTATAAACAATAGCATAGAATTTGCAGTACAGTAAGATATTACTTAAAATGCATGATAGTGCATAAAAATGATCACTAAGTGTGTGTTTGCACAAGTACTCTTTTTTTTATTTATGACATAATCCTTGATTTTTGATAATTAACTCTAGTATGATATGCTTTAACATGTCATTCATATGGTCCAGAATTGTTCAACATTTATCAATACAAAGAAATGAAGTCATATCTGTGTTTATTTGTTGTTTCGTACCCTGATGTCTAGTTCTCTATTTTCAATGTATTTGTGTATTTAAATGCGCATAATGAGGCAGGTATTAAAGAAAACAGTATAAACAGTAGCATTTCATGTTGCAGTTAGTAAGGGATGGTGCTTAAAAAGGATCACTTAGTGTTTGCACAAGAACTCTTTTTTATGTTACAGGATTCAAATTTATGTTTATTAAATTACATTCAATGATACATACCGGTACTGTGATTATTAATGCATTAGAACAACCACATGACAATGATATTAATACTCTTTTTAGAGGATCATTCGTAAAATCAGTTTTTGCATCAAGGCTGTTATTGTACATGTATATTGAATACACAATGGTTTCACTATAAAGAAGGCTAGAAATCACATTGTTTAATGAAAGCACACACTTTGTTTAGATGTGACATCATTTTTAGAAGTGCCTGTATGTCGCCTATGAATAATGTAAAAGGTTAATAAATGTCATGAACATACAGAAACTTTATGGATTGTGTTTAACAGTTTATATATTTCCATTAATAACAAATTAAATAATTTATATTTGTGAACATTTTGTGACATAATAATTGTCACAAATTGATATGTATGTTTATATGTAAAAATGCTTCTTTTTGCACTAATCCAAGTGAATTGTTAACAAAATAAATGTAAATTTTGTATTGTAAATTTCATTACATAGTTATATATTTAATTGCACTTTTCATAGTCTATTGTATATTTGTTTTAAAAGACATGTTGCATGTATTATATAATAAATTGTCAACAAACATTGAATACATTGAGTAATTCAAACTTGTGGTTTTCAATATTTTTCTCAGTACTTTGTCAGTTATTGTTTATGTTGTGAAATTGTGGTATAAATTTAAGCACTTAATATTTATTTCATTCAATTTATTTGATTCACATGTTCACATATACTTAGTTATAAGTTCTTTTCCAATATTGGTCTCTTCTGAAAACAAATTGTTACGATTTGTGTCATTTGTGTATACCTCCGAAATAGCCATGAGTTATTCCTAGTTTAAATGTGGAGTTGATCATACTATTATTATTTGGTTTATTAATAAGTAAAAAGCAATCGAAAATTTGTTCAATTAGCCAATCGACTTTTTGTCGAGAAAATATACATATTATATAACTTATCTATGCCAATTATAAACAATTATGTAATACTATTTAATTTCAGAAGATTTATCAATTTTAAAGGCTTGTTTTCTTTAATTTTATTTAGTATTTAGAAATTGTCTAGAAATCCAAATATTAAATTGGTGTCACAGTTTTATTTATAGAACACAAATGTACATAGTTTTGTCTTTTATCTTTGTTACATTTAACATTTATGTATTTTATGATCGTTTATGAAATAAAATTCAAATATAAACATTTTGCGTACGTACATTGGTTGCAGAGATCAATGAAAAGTCATTACAACATTTACAGGCCGTCAACTGACTCCTATATTCCTATATTTTCCTATATTTTGGAGAATTTTCCCATATTTTTCCAAATCTATATTTTCTATATTTTCCTATATTTTTTACTTTTTTCCTATATTTTGTTCTGAAAATTTCCTCTTTCTTTTTAAATACTTATAAGAAGTAATACTGCCTTTAGATATTTTAATTTACAGTGTAAAAAGCTGTCCCTTCTCTTCCATAGCATCATGCACCATCTTGCAGGAGTGCTGCTGTACACCATTGTGATATCTATATGTACACCTTTGATGAAGAAAAATACAACCATTTCAAAGGTGAGAACAAACCCTAGCAGATAGTTGTAACAGGTCTTCCCCCCAGGGATGCTCTTCTGAGGGGATATTTAATGCTCTTTCTGATTTCAGATAGAATTGAGCGTATCTACAGGCTTCCAATTCTTTTGAATATTGGAAATTATTAAAATATTTTAGGGCGTTGGAAGTCTTGTAGAATAATTTAGGAGGCTGCTTAAAAAAAAAAAATATTTTCAGTTGAATGGTGATACATTTACTAAGAACTTAAAAGTCGTTCATGCTAACAATATGTGATACACTAACCCTTAGCTTTTGCATGAAGTGTTAAACTTTATGATAATGTGTGTTATATAAACAGTGAAATAATTCATAATCATGCCTGGTGTTCAATTAATTATTTAGATGTTCAATTTCAAATATATTTATATGCAGAAGCTATCAGAAAAATCTTATATTCTGTATGTAAATTGTATCATATAGGATGTTTTGATGTTCTTTTCATGTTATAAAAATGTTTGATGTGTATAGAAATTTTAATGTGCATAAAATACAGAATTTATATTATATACCATGATATGATACTACATGTATGCGATTCATGTTTTCGATTTCAATAATTTCATTATCAATGTGATGATGCACCCTTATCTTGGGTTGTCAAACTATGTTTAATAATGTTTTGTTGATTGTTAACCAGGTTTTCCGAAGGAAAAAACTGGTTATTAGATTGGCGAATGCGGGCGGGCTGGCTGGCTGGCGGGCTGGCTGGCTGGCGGGCTGGCGGAATAAGCTTGTCCGGGCCATAACTATGTCGTTCATTGTCAGATTTTAAAATCATTTGGCACATTTGTTCACCATCATTGGACGGTGTGTCGCGCGAAATAATTACGTCGATATCTCCAAGGTCAAGGTCACACTTTGAGTTCAAAGGTCAAAAATGGCCATAAATGAGCTTGTCCGAGCCATAACTATGTCGTTCATTGTCAGATTTTAAAATCATTTGGCACATTTGTTCACCATCATTGGACGGTGTGTCGCGCGAAATAATTACGTCGATATCTCCAAGGTCAAGGTCACACTTTGAGTTCAAAGGTCAAAAATGGCCATAAATGAGCTTGTCCTGGCCATAACTATGTCATTCATTGTGAGATTTTAAAATCATTTGGCACATTTGTTCACCATCATGGGACGGTGTGTCCCACGAAAGAATCACGTCAATATCTCCAATGTCAAGGTCGCCGCGACTAAAAATAGATTAAAAAAAAAAAAAACTTACAAAGGGGGTTAATTTTTTTGGTCATTTCAAAAGTTCAGTTTTAGTTTTCTCCCTTTATTAGCCGGATTTTTTTCGAAAAAATCTCGGCTTATAGATTGATGTTGTCGGGCGGGCGGGGGGGGCGGGGGGGGCGGGCGGGCGGGGTGGCGGCGTGCTCGAAAATGTTAAAGTTCTTATTTCATGGTATAACTTTGGTATGCTTGGACCTAGAGTCTTCAAACTTGACATGAAGGTTGGCCAGGATTAACAGATGACCACTGGTCATTTCAAGGTCATTCATTTGAAGGTCAAGGTCACTGTGACCTTCAATATAAAAAATGTTAAAGTTGTTATAACTTTGGTATGCTTGGACCTAGAGTCTTGAAACTTGACATGAAGGTTGGCCATAACTAGTTAGTAACCACTGGTCATTTCAAGGTCATTCATTTGAAGGTCAAGGTCACTGTGACCTTGAATGTAAAAATGTTAAAGTTCTTATTTCATGGTATAACTTTGGTATGCTTGGACCTAGAGTCTTCAAACTTGACATGAAGGTTGGCCAGGATTAACAGATGACCACTGGTCATTTCAAGGTCATTCATTTGAAGGTCAAGGTCACTGTGACCTTCAATATAAAAAATGTTAAAGTTGTTATAACTTTGGTATGCTTGGACCTAGAGTCTTGAAACTTGACATGAAGGTTGGCCATAACTAGTTAGTAACCACTGGTCATTTCAAGGTCATTCATTTGAAGGTCAAGGTCACTGTGACCTTGAATGTAAAAATGTTAAAGTTCTTATTTCATGGTATAACTTTGGTATGCTTGGACCTAGAGTCTTCAAACTTGACATGAAGGTTGGCCAGGATTAACAGATGACCACTGGTCATTTCAAGGTCATTCATTTGAAGGTGAAGGTCACTGTGACCTTCAATATAAAAATGTTAAAGTTGTTATAACTTTGGTATGCTTGGACCTAGAGTCTTGAAACTTGACATGAAGGTTGGCCAGAACTAGTAAGTAACCACTGGACATTTCAAGGTCATTCATTTGAAGGTCAAGGTCACTGTGACCTTGAATGTAAAAATGTTAAAGTTGTTATAACTTTGGTATGCTTGGACCTAGAGTCTTGAAACTTGACATGAAGGTTGGCCAGAACTAGTAAGTAACCACTGGACATTTCAAGGTCATTCATTTGAAGGTCAAGGTCACTGTGACCTTGAATGTAAAAATGTTAAAGTTCTTATTTCATGTTATAACTTTGGTATGCTTGTACCTATTGAGATCAAACTTTCCTAATTGTCAATTCAAGTACATATTTGTGACCTTAAATGTTATTGTTGTTCATGTATATGCATGCATTCAAAACATAACACAAGGTTTGCTCATGCCTTGAAAAGTACTTACATTTCATTTTGACCTTTGAACAATATTTCAGTAATTTAAGTATTGCATTGACAAAAACACGAAAGGTACTTTCCTGTCATTTAAATCAAAAATCCGGCTTCAATGCGGTCATCTCCGACCGCGGAACTCTTGTCAGATTTTTTTTTCACAATGAAAACCTGGTTTTGTGACAATTTTGTCCCTTGTTAACTATTTTAATAAAAAAAAATCAGGTGTCCACATTGATGACAACAGTGTGTTGCTGCATCAGCATATCTGCCTTGGTGGTGAATATGACGAGGGGCTGTTTTGTTAAATAAAACATGAATCTAATGATTATTTACGGAAAACAAGTAAGTAAGAAGTTCTCTACAAATCTCTAGAACATTACTTTTTACTAGAATATTCCTATATTTTAACCCTAAAACAAGCCCTAACCTATATTTTGATGCAAAAATTCCTATATTTTTTCCTATATTTTCACCTTAAGTCAGTTGACGGCCTGCAACAAGTTTGCATACTAGAAAGTGGCATGGGCGGTATCCGGACAATCTTTCCCACGGACAATCGTTCCTATATTAATTTGACAGCACGGACAATCGTTTTTACATTAATTTGACAGCACAGACAATCGTTCCTACATTAATTTGACAGCATTGACAATTGTTCCTACATTATTTTGACATCCCCGGCCATTGGTTCCTACTATTGGATTCGAAACCTTATAGCATAGTGGGAAATGGCCTTCAGTGTTCATGTAGTTTGGAATTTAATTTCCGATCAAAATTGAATTTATGACGACAGTGTGCATCTAGTTGTGATGACACTTCGACTGTTCCATAAAACAAAGCAAGCTAAGATTTGTGGGAAATCGCTATCGACGGCCAGATAAACTCATTTCCATAAGTCGGACAATTCGAATATCTATAAAGTATCGTTTCAGTGATATACCATTGTTACTTTAAGAAAACCATGGCAAACCATGTATACACGCCTTTGTAAACAAATAGAGAGAAGTAATGGTTCACTGCCATCATCTGCCAGGTACAAAGGGGCCTTTTCACATATTTTGGCATGTATTGAAGTTTGTCATTAAATTCTTTATATTGAGAAATGTAAACATTGGGGATCTAAAAAGCTTCAGTGAAAAATCAAGAATAAAAAAAAATAACCCTCAACAGGGCTCTAACCAATGACCCATGTAGTAAAAGTCTACCACTTAAACCACTCGGCCATCTGTGCTCATACAATGAGAAATGTATTTTGTACTTTATATTAGCAATCCTGGCAGTTTCACAAAATATAACGACAACAATATAACTCTCAAATTATTCAATCGTTTCGCGTTGCAACGCTTTATAATTTTCAGGTTAAATCGTCAAAAGATGCATATCATTGATATTTTAAGGCATGGTAAATTATCAGTATTACTGTTTCTTCACAAATATCATAACTGTAACAACCAAAATTTGCGAATCTGAAACATTTTTAGCACGACTATTATATATGAAATATATGAAGTGGAGCCATCCTACTCACGTCCGCGTTTCTGTTTCCGTGCCGTTTCCGTTAGCGTGCAAATGTTAAAGTTTTCGTCCTACCCCAATTATTTTCAATGTCCCTTGACATATTGCTTTCATATTTTGCATACTTGTTTACCAACATGACCCCAACCTATAAACAAGAGCAGACAACTCTATCAAGCATTTTGTCATAATTATGGCCCCTTTTCCACTTAGAATATGCAGTAAATGTTAAAGTTTGCGTACAACCCCAAATATTTTCAATGTCCCTTGACATATTGGTTTCATATTTTGCATACTTGTTTACCATCATGACCCCAACCTATAAACAAGAGCATACAACTGTATCAAGCATTTCAACAGAATTATTGCCCCTTTTATACTTAGAATATGCATATTATTGATAAATCTATGTTAAACTTTGCGTACTACCCCAAATATTTCCTATATCCTTTGACATATTGCTTTTATATTTTGCATACTTGTTAACCAACATGACCCCAACCTATAAACAAGAGCAGACAACTCTATCAAGCATTTTGTCATAATTATGGCCCCTTTTCCACTTAGAATATACAGCAAATGTTAAAGTTTGCGTACTACCCCAAATATTCTCAATGTTCTTGACCTTTTTCTTTCATATTTTGCATACGTGTTTACCATCATGACCCCAACCTATAAGCAAGAGCATACAACTGTATCAAGCATTTTGACAGAATTATTGCCCTTTTTATACTTAGAATATGCATATTATTGAAAAATCTATGTTAAACTTTGCGTACTACCCCAAATATTTCCCATATCCTTTGACATAATCGCTTTTATATTTTGCATACTTGTTTACCAACATGACCCCAACCTATAAACAAGAGCAGACCACTGTATCAAGCATTTTGACATAATTATGGCCCCTTTTACACTTAGATAATTGAACATTTTGCTTAAATTGCCATAACTTCTTTATTTATGATCACATTTTATTATTACTTTGACAAAACAACACTTACCTGAATACCACAATGGATTCCACCCAAACAATACCCCACGCCCCTACCCAGAATCCCTTTCCCTCACCCCACCCCCCCCCCCCCAAAAAAAAAGATTTTTTTGTTTAAACATCATCTAATAAATTACCCCACCCCACATTATACCCCCCTCTCTCCCCCCTACCCCCCCCCCCATAAAAAAAATAATTTTTTTCAACATCATCTAATTAATTACCCCACCCCACATTATACCCCCTCTCATCCCCCCTACCCCCCCCCCCCCCCCAACCCCCCCAACCCCCTAATTTTTTTTATTTTTTAACATCATCTAATAAATTACCGCACCCCACATTATACCCCCCTCTCAACCCCCCCCCCCCTACCCCCCCCCCTTAAAGTTTTTTTTTCCTTTTTTTTATCTTTGAAAGATCGTCTAAAAAATGACCACACCCCACATTATACCCCCTCCCCCCAAAAAAAATTTTTTTTATTTTTTTTTTTTTTTGAAAGATCGTCTAATAAATTATTGAATATGAACAATTTCCCCATGATGGCTTACGTTATACTGTCAAGCACTCAAATAGTCGAGCTCTGACAGCTCTTGTTTTTTTATTTTGTCAATTTAACAAAACGTGAAAAGGCCCCTTTAAGACCGAGTTTTTTCAAGTGCATCTTTCATAACTGCCTATCAAACATAAGAGATAGTAAACACGACCGATGACCACTCGACCCTTTGGTCACCTTCCATTTATTCATCAAACATATAAAAAAAAATCTCATTCATCGGCGTCGGCTCGCTTCACATTTTATGGGTGACTGGTCAGTAAAACTTAGGTTCGGTAGTTTACTTTTTAAGTTGGTGCACTTAAATGGACAGGCATTAGTTTATAACATACAGCAATTTATATTTATATTGTGTCACCAACAAGATTTTGGTATTTTCGTATTGCGAGCGTTTCTGTTTTTGGGCGAAGGTGGCTAAAATGACTTTTGACCTGAATATCTTGCTATAATTATATGCATCAGAAACACTGTAAGACATTATATGTAACCTTGCCGAAATATACCAGGCTTCGTTACATCACAATTTTTAACTCACATTTACATACATGTATGGCATCGTTCTGTGTTGTTACTTTTATCCAACTTTATTATACAAACGTATTATATTCTTAATTCTGTTTGCTACATTTTATATTTACCTACTTTTTAGCTCAACTTTTCGAAGAAAAATGAGAGCTATACTACTCCCCCGGCGTCGGCGTTGCCGTTGGTTAAAGTTTTTTATGAAGTCAAATAACTTTAACACTATCAAAGATAATCAACTCAAACTTGGAATATGTCTTTATGGCAACAAGACAATTGTGTATGTCAAGTTGCATAACTATATCAGCATTATTTTTAGAGTTGTGCCCCTTTTTATACTAAGAAAATTGAAAAATTGGTTAAGTTTTGTGTTTACATGTAGGTCCAATTTATTCCTAAAGTATCAAAGCTATTGCTTTTATACTTGCAACACTTACTAACTATCATAAGGGGACTGTGCAGGCAAAGTTATGTTACTCTGACTGGCATTTTGACAGAATTATGGCCCCTTTTATACTTTGAAAATTTGGTTAAGTTTTGTGTTTTGGTCCATTTAACTCCTAAAGTATCATAGCTATTGCTTTTAGAGTTGGAACACTCGCTAACTACATGTATCATAATGGGACTGTACAGGACAAGTTGCATAACTCTGATTGGCATTTTGACGGAATTATGGCCCTTTTTATGCTCACCAAAAAAAATTGGGGGAGAGCTTATAGTCGCCGCTTCGTCTGTCCGTCCGTCCTTCCGTCCGTCCGTCCGTGTGTCCGTCCGTGCACATTTTTTGTCCGGGCTATTTCTCAGCAACTAATGACAGGAATTCAATGAAACTTTATGGGAAGCTTCACTACCAAGAGGAGATGTGCATATTATCAGCGGGTTCTGGTCGGATGATTTTTCACAGAGTTATGGCCCTTTGAAATTTTCCATTAACTGAACATATAGTGCAATTCTTGTCCGGGCTATTTCTCAGCAACTAATGACTGGAATTCAATGAAACTTTATGGGAAGCTTCACTACCAAGAGGAGATGTGCATATTATCAGCGGTTTCTTGTCGGATGATTTTTCACAGAGTTATGACCCTTTGAAATTTTCCATTAACTGTACATATAGTGCAATTCTTGTCCGGGCTATTTCTCAGCAACTAATAACCGGAATTCAATGAAACTTTATGGGAAGCTTCACTACCAAGAGGAGATGTGCATATTATCAGCGGGTTTTGGTCGGATGATTTTTCACAGAGTTATGGCCCTTTGAAATTTTCCATTAACTGTACATATGGTGCAATTCTTGTCCGGGATATTTCTCAGCAACTAATGACCGGAATTCAATGAAACTTTATGGTAAGCTTCACTACCAAGAGGAGATGTGCATATTATCAGCGGGTTCTGGTCGGATGATTTTTCACAGAGTTATGGCCCTTTGAAATTTTATATAAAAAAATTATTGTCCCCCAAACTACTGTGCCCTCAAGACGTTTCCTTTTATCTGAATATATAGAGCAATATTGTGACAAAAAAACCTTTGGGGAGACTTCAAATACTTTCTTACAATCATTAGGATACTGTACCTGGCAAGTTGAATTTGACCTTGACCTTTGAATGACCTTAATCTTTTTGCTTAAATTGCCATCACTTCTGTATTTAGGATCAGATTTGATTCATACTGTGACAAAACAACGCTTACCTGACATACCACAATGGCCTTCACCAAACCATCCCCCAGGCCCCAACCCAGAATCCCCCCCTCAAATTTTCGAAGAAAAGGGGGCATATAATGATTGGACTGTCCGTCTGGCTGTCCGTCTTTCTGTCACACTTTGCGTTTAGGTTTCGAAAAATGCTCATAACTTCTATTTCCCTTGAGATATAAACTTCATATTTAGTATGCATGTGTACATGGACAAGGCCTTTCCATACGCACACAATTTTTTACCCCTGTGACCTTGACCTTGAACTTAGGGTCCGCGTTTAGGTTTCGAAATCTGCGTTTAGGTTTCGAAAAATGCTCATAACTTCTATGTCCCTTGAGATATAACCTTCATATTTGGTATGCATGTGTATACGGACAAGGCCTTTCCATACGCACACTAATTTTGACCCCTGTGACCTTGACCTTGAACTTAGGGTCCGTTTTAGGTTTCGAAATCTGCGTTTAGGTTTTGAAAAATGCTCATAACATCTATGTCCCTTGAGATATAACCTTCATATTTGGTATGCATCTGTATACGGACAAGGCCTTTCCATACGCACACAAATTTTGACCCCTGTGACTTTGACCTTGAACCAAGGGTCCACGTTTAGGTTTCCAAATCTGCGTTTAGGTTTCAAAAAAAGCTCATAACTTCTATCAAGCGTTTATAGGGGGCATTAGTCATCATATGGTGACAGCTCTTGTTTCTGTTTTTTATGCCCCCCGGAAGCAGTTGAACTGTCCGTCAGTCTGTGCATCCATCTGAAAACTTTAACATTGGCCATAACTTTTGCAATATTGAAGATAGCAACTTGATATTTGGCATGGATGTGTATCTCATGGAGCTGCACATTATGAGTGGTGCAAGGTCAAGGTCGTCCTTCAAGGTCAAATGTCAAATATATGGCGTCTGTTCGTCCGCCCGAAAACGTTAACATTGAAGATAGCAACTCGATATTTGGCATGCATGCATATCTAATGGAGCTGCACAATTTGAGTGATAAAAGGTCAATGTCATCCTTCAAGGTCAAAGGTCAAATTTTGCAATATTGGAGAAAGCAACTCGATATTTGGCATGTATGCGTATCTCATGGAGCTGCACATTTTGAGTGGTGAAAGGTCAAGGTCATCCTTTAAGGTCAAAGGTCAAATATCATTGTATTTTCTTTCTTAAAACTTTAACCTTCGTTAAAGTTTGGTCATTATAACTTTTTGAATATTGAATATAGCAACTTGATATTTGGAATGCATGTGTTTCTCATGGCACTGCACATTTTGAGTGGTGAAAGGTCAAGGTCATCCTTCAAGGTCAAAAGTCAAAAAATACAATCCAATGGAAGTAATAAGCTTTAAAGGGGCCTTTAAGTCAATGTCATCCTTCAAGGTCAAGGTAAAAGGTCAAATTTTGCAATATTGAAGAAGGCAACTTGATATTTGGCATGCATGCGTATCTCACTGAGCTGCACAATTTGAGTCGGTCAAGGTCATTCTTCAAGGTCAAAGGTCCAGGTCAAAGGTCAAATTTTGCAATATTGAAGATAGCAACTCGATATTTGGCATGCATGCGTATCTCATGGAGCTGCACATTTTTAGTGGTGAAAGGTCAAGGTCATCCTTCAAGGTCAAAGGTAATATTTTTCAATATTAAAGATAGCAACTCCATATTTGGCATGCATTCGTATCTCATGGACCTGCACATTTTGAGTGGTGAAAGGTCAAGGTCATCCTTCAAGGTCAATTGTCAAATATATGGCTTCAAAGCGTAGCAGTAGAGGCATTTGTTACATGAACACAGCTCTTGTTTTTTTTCTTATTTTTGAAATATCATCTAATAAATGACCACACCCCCACATACTTCCCCCTCTCCCCCCAACCCTACACACACAAATGTTGTTGTTTTTTTAAACATGGTAAAAAAACAAATATTTATTTTTATTATTTAACTTTTAAAAGACTGTCCAACCATTCCACTCAAGCTATTGCTATCAAACTTGAAATATAATCTTTTTCGTTTGTTTTATGTCGGTACAAATGTTCAATAGATAGTGGAAAATAAACCTGAACTCAGAATCGTCTATAATGCTCCACCTTTTTATAACATTAGCGATCATTATGTTTCGATTGTGGTCCTTTTCCAGTTAGAATATGGCTATACTACCTTGACCCTATTGAATATGAACAATTTCCGAATGATAGCTTACGTTATACATTGTACTCTCAAGCACTCGAAAAGTCGAGCGCGCTGTCTTCTGACAGCTATTTTTAGAAAGTATGGTCCAAAATGGTCAGTTGTGGTCTGTATTTTCCATAAATGTCAGTTGAGGTTAGTATTTTGCGAAATGGTCAGTTGTGGTCGATATTTACCCCATCAATTCTTATAATTCTTGGCTCAAGTAGCCAGTTGTTGATTTCCCTGTGCTTAATGGACTGCTGTGATCAAGATTGGCCAACGTTGTAAGATGTGATAAAACTGTACCATTATTACAGAAACATAAATTACGATAAAATTGTATTGAATATTGTATGTTAGTTTCATGGCTGTAGTACATATATCATTATCGTAGTTTATGTATTACTATTTTGCAGACGTACTGGCATATGCCGTAGTTTGTACGAGCATACGGATGAACTGACTTAAGACTGGTATGTTCTTTTTATTTTTTTCAATATCGTTGCCTTCAATTAATGATTAACATAATAGGCAGCGGTAAACTATGTCGCCGATTCACTGACTCGCTGCAGAGTATCAATCTAGTGAAAAATATCTCATCACCGTTTATCAGTGAACTTAGCCTTCTGTTAGTTATTTCCTTTACTTTCATGAATATAAAAGTATTTGGTGAGTAACAGTGTCAAAGATCATCCTCCGTACACAGTAATTTTGTTTCATTAGATTCCCGATCCTTTTGGAATTTGTACTCGTCACCACAGGTGGTTAGCGTGTGGCTATGATATTAATTAGTGAAAACATCATTTTGAATGATAAATAATCATATTATAACAAAAAAATAACTTTTCTGAAAAAAAAATTTTCACTATCAAATATATATATAACAAGGTATGCAACTCAAAATCACCCCAAAACGGGGTGCATCGCTTTGAACAGCCATATCTTCATCAATTGTGCAGCGATTTTCACGATCTCTGTCTTATTCAACGCAGAAATGAATTTCCTTTCTGGAAATGTATATGTCTTGCAATATTTTTACAAATGCTGGGTCAACTTTTAAGAAATAACACGATACACAACACGCATGACCCAGTTGACAGTGATCATGTATTCTTTATGAATGAAATCTCCAGTTGTAAAGACACACCTCCGCATTGGACCAATGAAATCACTCGTATGTTTAAAATGTCAGTTAGTTGAAATGTATGTAAACAAAGGTTTCAAACGGCGCTGGACAGTTAGTCTTGATGCAGAATGTAACGACAAGAACGGTAATAATGTTTTTTCATACGTTTTATTGAATTATGGTATCGAACTACATGAACTTTGTAGGGAAGTTGCCCTTTACTCCGTGAAGATTTCAGTCTTAAAGACAGCATGATCACTGTCAACTGGGTCATGCGTGTTGTGTATCGTGTTATTTCTTAAAAGTTGACCCAGCATTTGTAAAAATATTGCAAGACATATACATTTCCAGAAAGGAAATTCATTTCTGCGTTGAATAAGACCGAGATCGTGAAAATCGCTGCAAAATTTATGAAGATATGGCTGTTCAAAGCGATGCACCCCGTTTTGGGCTGATTTTGAGTTGCATACCTTGTTATATATATATTTGATAGTGAAATATTTTTTTTTTCAGAAAAGTTAATTTTTCGTTATAATATGATTATTTATCATTCAAAATGATGTTTTCACTAATTAATATCATAGCCACACGCTAACCACCTGTGCTCGTCACGGGATTTAATCCTTCAGTACAATTGCCATTCTTTCGCTTTGATCTTTATGTTTCATCTTGACCCTAGGAGCTTAAGGCACGGGTGTTTTGTGCGACAAGTTGTCTCCACATGGTAATCATTTGTGTCAAGTTATTTTAAATCGCAAATACATCATTAACAGTCCGGAAAAAAATATCGGGTGATAAGGACATGCGCGTTTATATGCATGTACATATAGGAGCAGTGATAAATACTGTTAAATGTTTTATTAACTTAGTAGGATTTTATGAATATTCACATTTGCTAAAAGGTAATTCAAAAATGTGTTTTCTTTCCCACAGTATTTTTACCCAAAGAACATATTAAACTTGCAAGAAAATACATACCTTATATTTTGATGACCTGAAGTATTGCTGACTTTAAAACTGATTAATTCAGACACGCATGAATCATTCCTATACGCTTCGAATAAACATGGTAAATGTGTGGTTATTTTAATACATGGGCCGCATTTAAAGATGCTATCGTAATTATATTGACATGCACAGCGCCTAAACGGTTCAAAATACCTGAAATCAACAGAAAAACATATTATTAAACATTCCCTCGTAACAAACCCACCTATCCCGAACCAATTAACATGCCATAAAGTGGAGTGCTTTGCGCAATTTGTGTTTTATAAGCAGATATAATTACTGACTAGTGAGGTTACAGAAAATATAATTAACATTTATTCAACTCAAAGCCGACATTAACCGGATAAATAGGTATCCCAAATCTAGAACACTTTCAAGATGCCTGGTAACAATGATACTATTTTATCATATTGATTAAAATAATGTCCCTGGTAGATTAAAATTACTTGCAAAATATTGTATTGTCCGAAATGGTTAGTTGTGGTCAGTATTTTCTATAAATGTCAGTTGAGGTTTGTATTTTCCGAAATGGTCAGTTGTAGTCGAAATTGACCCCATCAATTCTTATAATTCTTGGCTCAAGTAGCCAGTTGTTGATTTCCCTGTGCTTAATGGACTGCTGCGATCAAGATTGTCCAAGGTTGTAAGATGTGATAAAACTGTACCATTATTACAGAAACATAAATTACGATAAAATTGTATTGAATATTGTATGTTAGTTACATGACTGTAGTACATATATCATTATCATAGTTAATGTATTACTATTTTGCAGACGCACTGGCATATGCCGTAGTTTGTACTAGCATATTGTTTTTACAAATTAGCCAGCCATCGTCAATAGGATTGAAACCATACCCCCTTTAGGCGAAGCTGACCACGATATTGTCATGGTAGCAATAAATACTTCCTTCGAAGATGTAAACCTGCTCCCCGTAAATTTTTCAAATTCTCTAAAGCAAACTTGGACGCAATAAATGGGGATCTTCTTATAATACATAATGAAATTTCAGAGAACACAGTGATAAAGATGTAGAGGTCCTCTGAAATCACTTTAAAGAAAACCTGTTAGAATCAATATCCAAAAATATTCCCTTCAAAATGAGTACATATAAACAAAAATTACCCTGGATTAAAGACTCACTCAGGAAGAAAATGATAGGTATAGGCACAAACTAAATAAGCGTAATAAAGACGAAAGAATGTCTGACCATCTTAGGCGATTCAAATCTGAAATTAAAAATGAACCAAGGAAAGCATACTGGTCTTAAATTGAACATATGATATTTGATATTTCCGTATCAGATCAAGATAAACCAAGTTTTAGCAAACTGCCCAACAACCTATTCTCATATATTAAATCACAAAAACCAGACTCCTCCTCCATTCCTTCACTCCGTGGAAAAGGTATATTGAAATCTGAACCAACATCTAAAGCAAACATTCTTAATGACCAATTCCAAAAATCATTCACTTCTTCTTCTGCCCAAGATATCCCTGATAAAGGTTCAAGTCCACACCCCCTTATGCTTTACATTGAAATCACTACTAATGGTATAGTACACTTGCTAGGCAAAAATAATCCCCATAAAGCTTCTGGCCCAGAGAGTCTAAATGGTGGAGTCCTTAAAGAATGCAAAGATACGGTTGTGTCAATCCTTAATATCATTTATAATATATCCCTAGTATCCGGCAAAATCCCTTATGATTGGAAACTTGCATGCCCTGTATTCAAAAAAGGCGACAGACATACATGTTTAAGATATAGGCATGTATTTGTTGTAAAATCCTTGAAAATGTTATTGCCAGTAATGTGATGACCCACTTGCAAAAAATGACATTCTCTATGACTTGCAATATGGTTTTAGATCTAAACGCTCATGTGAAACTCAGCTAGTTTCTTTCTTTCAAAATCTCTACAAATCCCATGATGAACAAACTAAAACTGATGTTATCATCATGGACTTTGCAAAGGCGTTCGATAAAGTGCCCCATAAACATCGTATTTACAAACTCAAATTTTATGGTATACAATGTAATGCTCTAAATTGGATTACAGATTTTCTTCATGACCGTACTCAGCCAGTCGTCCTGGAGGGCAAATCATCGCAAAAAGTTCCGGTCACATCTGGTGTTCCCCAGGGAACTGTCCTTGGGCCAATCCTGTTCCTTATCTATATTAACGACCTGTCGGACTACTTGCAGCACAGCACATTTCCTGTTTGCAGACGATAGTATTATCTATAGAGAGATAAAGTGCAAACAGGATGCACAGAAGCTGCAAAGTGATCTGGAAGCTGCGGGTAGATGGTAGCAGGATTGGCTCATGTTGTTCCACTCCGATAAATGCAATGTGTTAAGCATCACCCGTCAAGCTAGACCTGTTCCTTCCAATATCAGCTACATAACCAGTATAAGAGTAAAATCATCAACATACGTAGGCGTAACTATCCAAGACAACTTGAAGTGGGATCAACATATAAATTCTATCACCAGTAAATCAAACCAATCACTAGGATTCTTTCGCAGAAATCTCAAGATAAATGCCGTAAAGTAAAGGAACATGAATTTAAAATAAAAGTAAGACCAAAACTCGATTATTCTTCTTCAGTTTGGGATCCCCATAATAGTAATCAAATTAACCAAATTGAAAAGGTGCAAAAAAGAGCAGCTCGTTTGGTTACAAATTATTACCGTACAGGACCAAACTCAAAATCAGTCAAAGAAATTATCAATAAACTAAATTGGCCGTCACTTGAAGTTAGAAGAGCAAGATTTATACTTTTCTATAAAATTGTGAACAACCTAGTAGCTATTCCATGAGCCACAATTAGCAACCTGTTAATCCCCAAATTTTCTTATATGAGTACTATGTACATTTCATTTTCAGATCTGTAGTTTAAGAAGTTACATGTTTGTACAAAACAGATATTAAAATGCTGTATTTAAGCATTTTAAAATGCACTGTTAAACAAATGAGCCGAATATTCAGCACGTGCAACATTTCTGGTGATGAATATTATTCGCGGGCTTCCCCTTCCATAAACATTTGTTATTTTAATTATTTTTTCTAACATGAAAGTCTCTTTAACGCTCAAAATCAACGAAAATTTCGTTAAGTATTTCGTAAAATAAAGTTAACACCTTAACAATCAGTGATCCTTATAGCAATAGCCAAAATTTCAACGCTAGATGTGGTATGATTACATAGATTTTTGTAGATACAAAATGCTCGTTTTTATTTATTTGTGGCCACAATTAATTCCCGCGAATATATCTATACATACGACACACGAACACCATTTTACTGTTCATGTGTCGTATGAATAGATATGCAAAACAATAATAAAAACGAGCATTTTGTATCTACAAACATCTACCAGACCACATCTGACGTTGACATTTCGGCAATTGCCATAAGGAACACTGATTTTTAATTGGTTAAGTTTATTTTACGAACAATTGTACGAAATTTTCGTTGATTTTGAATAGTAATGTTACTTTAATAGATTACTTGACAAAAAACTTAATAATAAATAGAATAGATATCTTAGTTAAAATGTGCATTGATAAATTTGACATAGTGACAATTGAAAAATATTGTTTTCAAGATATTGCGGAGTATATTCACCAAAACATGTTAATAAACTACCTATGTCATTTCATGTAGGAGGTAGAGTTTAAGGCGATGTACTTTAACGCAGGCAATTCGTTAAGTAATAGTACATGGAGATCAAAAGCTTAAAATAAACGTGGTAATAAAGTGGTTATTTCATACACAGTTAAGATGGTATCACTATTTTTATGCTGTTCACAGCGCCTGTTAGGCTACACAACCAATGTGCTCATAATCCTAAAACAGTTTAATACCGTAGAGTGAAGGGTTAAGGAACATAAACATTATAAAACCATCATTCATGATCGTTTGTGAATCTATTTTATAAAGATATTAAATAATCTGTTTGGTAATTATAAACGTTGCGTTCGAAATTATTATACACATAAATTCACGCTTAACCGGATAAAGAAGTATCACAAAATAGAAAACTAAACAAATTGTAATATGGCCACTTACCCATGAAATGTATTGCAAAATGAAGGCATTGTTTAATATGTTTACTTTGATTTAATTGCAAATTTTAACTGTGTATGCATAACAGGTAGAAAGATTTATTTTGTGTAGAAGTGTATTATTATCTCGTGGTTGTGTCAGGCGCGCTCTTAATTTCAAATACATAAAATTCAAGCTTTTTCGTCGAAAGCAGGGGCAACATCTATTTGGGACCGGCCGGGCCATGGTATGTACGAATAGTGTTCACAAATACAATTGCTGACCCTAAATGATAACTGGCTTCGTTGTTCTGATTGCGGGTCCATTGTTTAATTGACATTTTGAAGTCGCAAACGGTTACGTGCCGTGCTTGCATAACAGGCATTGTTTGATTTATTTACATTTAGATTATTGGGTATGCAATTTTAACGAAGTTTGTCACAGTACTACGATACGCACTGAATTAAAAAAATGTCACGAATTAAGTTGCAACGAAATCGTCGTTTTTTAATAATTTTATACTGGCGAATTTTATAGGTTTTTTTTACATTACGTTTTGTGTTACTATAAACATTAGATATTGATTCGAAACATGGACCATCAATCTAGTGTCTAATGAGATTTTTAATTTATTGTGCTTTTGTCTTGTGCTGTGGAGGGTGTAGGCGGATTAGCTGGAGGAAACCCAACCTGTTCTGTACAGTTACCACTTACAAAGCTCACGTGCGTCTGGACTCCGGGTTGCCTCGGTAAGACGAACTTTGAAGAATAGCTGCAATTTCCAGCTTGATTTTGTATTGTGTTTTGGGTTTGGGGGAGCCAGACTATCCTGCTGAAACCCCACTTTTCCGGTTTGGTGACCATCAACCACACTCACATGCTTTGGGAAACTGGGTTTTAACTTGAGTCGCCTAGGCGAGAAGCGCATGCACCAACCATGGTTCGAGATTTAGAAGTTCGGAGTGATCAAGGCTGGAACGAAGGCAGTATGTTGTGGTGCAGGTCCAATGTCGGGCCGATGTGAATACCGATATTTGGCCGATACATAGAAGTAGTCTCGATATCGTGCCAATATAAACATGTTTACTTGGTGTGTTAGACAGTTTGTAACGCCCACCATACACAGCTGTGCAAGACATTATACTATTGTAAAACGTACGTCTTTTACAGATATGCTAGGCACCTTATAAATTACGTCATACAGTGCTGTATTAAAGATTTAAGTTTAAACAAATCGTGAGGAAACTCCAGCTTTTGCAAAGCTTTAACATGGTTCTGTTAAATACTCATCGCTTTCGTACGTATATAATATACAGTCAGCCATATGAACACAAACCGATAAATAAACGTTTCAGTTATTCAGAACGTAACTCTGCTTTATTACAACATAAGTGGATACAATCGCCAGATAAAGTGCTACTTTGCATTAACATAAAATGTCTAATAGCCAATTTACTTCAAACAACAGTTTATCTGATGAATTGTACCTTTAATTTCGTTCCAAAGAAACATTGTATAAATATTTAAACAAATTGCTTGCTTAAAGTCCGACACACCTTTTGCGTTTATATATGGATACGTTTATCGTATGATTTGGAGAACCGAAAATTGTTTCGATGTTTCGAAAGAACATTATTATTTGAACATAAAAGTGCGACATATGTGAACAGAGCGCATGTAAATTTTACATTAATGTCAAACAGTTTATGCACTGTTATAAAGTATTTGCTTTACTTGCATTAACAAGTAACGTGTCTTCTGCACTTTTATTTTAGTTTGTTATTGATCAAAGTTTGCAATGTTCATTACGTTAAGACGGTTATACAAAGTACATTATATTACGGTTGAATGTATCAAATCGTATATTGCTATGTTATTTGTATGATTTTGATTTTGAAAGCATTTGCGATTTTAAAGGTATTCACAAGTCAGCCAGAAAAAAAAAGAAAAACGGTATTTGTTTATTTGTATTTTCTGAACTGTATATCCTCTGATGCAATCATTTATATTGTGAAAAAAATGTTTTATTTTATCGCTACGTTATATCATATGTAGGTTCCAGTGAATTAGATTGTCGTTTTTATAAACTAGCCAACAATAAGATAAATTATTTAGTTTGTTGCTTTATTGTTTGAATAACCTGTCAGATCCTCCTAAATACTGCATGTACAAATGTGACTACATTTTTTAAACAATGAGCATGTTACCCATTACCTATTTTGACGATATATGCACTTCCTGAACCAAAACACAAAACTGGGACTGGCCATAGGAGATTCAAAACATATCAGCACTCCAAATCGGTTATTTAATTGACCGTCTAACAAAGTAAGCCAAGAACTGATCTTTGATTAACTATTTATCTTTAACTTCTAACAATATATCACAAACGAACTGTTTATTTCTCCGTTGCCCAATGGTTAGAGTGCTTCCCCACGGATCAGGAAGTTGGTAATCCCAGTCGCGCACTGGGATAATTGTAATGTAGCCGATTTCCCAACACTTTTTAGACACGCATGATCCGGTTTCGAAATGGTTATATTGGGACGAAAACCAATCTGATAGTTTCCTCAAGATTTGATCATAAGTTTGACGTCTATAGCGGTTAAACTTGGTTTCAAATCTTTAACGTGCTGACCTAGTTTTGTCTGATTAGGTTTCATAAAGATTGAATCATAAATGTGGCATATATAATAGTTATGATGTTTTAATAAGATTTGACCTAGTGACATTGATTGATTTCACATATGTCCCAGATTCAAACACTTCCTAGATATTTTTTAAGTACAAATTCGGGAAATATGTCATCAAGATTGAGAAACAAAGCTCAAAGTTTGGTTAAAATGCAAATGTTGATCACCCCAAGACGAAGACGACGAACATGGATTGATCACAAAAGATGAACGTTAGCTCGTTTTGCTCAGTGTAGCTAATATTATCTAATTTATACTATTAACATTGAAATCAATATCCGGTAATTAATGTATATGAATTGAGACATACAATTTTTAAACTGACCTTTGACAGAGGAGCGTTAACAATTATATGTGACACATCTGATATAGGGATTACACATGAAGTTATCTGAAAGTCATAAAAATACAAAAAAATACAGAGTATAAAAAAGTTATTGTCAAACTTTTATTTTTAACTGTGACATTGACCTTTCATCGAGTGTATTAGTAGGTAAACGCTACGTATTGTTTTGTCGTAGGGATAAACATCCAAAATTATATTATGTACTCACATATCTGAAAATTACACAACGGACCTAAAATATTGTACCTTTAACATTAAAGTGTGACATAAAAATCCTGTGTAATACTACAATCTATTTGTAGAAGTTACAAAGCATAAACACAAATGTATAAATTTTGACCTTGACTTGTAATCTTGACTTTTCATCTATGGGCATGGGTGTTATATGTGTCTGTTTATAGATATCCGAGGCTGTATTCAAAACATTTCAAAAACAAAGGGGAAACTAAAATTCATGAACTTTGACCTTGAATTATGACCTTGTTATTTGACCGACGAGTAAATCGCGATACATTGTTTAATCGTAGAGAATAATTATCCAAAGCTATCATAAAATACTCTCGGGTATGTATAGGTTACAGAGCGGACATATAGTAACAAAATCATATTTTTAGAAGCCTAACTTCCCAAGTACCCACCTACAGCACAGTAAACTTGTAGCCGAAGAATTTATTATTTAAAAAAATGTTTTACGTGTTTTAAGCCCCGCCTAATACATTGTCTGCGTTCAACACTAATCTAGTCTACTTGTATCGACATATTGAAATAACGTGCGCATTTTTCTTATCTAGCCTTACCCAAACACAATTTAAATGAACACTTAGTTTGTAATTGTTGTAAAACATGCAAAAATAGATTATAACTAAAATATGGATGAATGTTGCAAATTGCGTCTTACTTGCCCCTATTAGAAATGTGCGATTGTCACGCGGCTGATTACCGCCTGCTCGTACCTACACACTTCTCAATGTTGCCATGCGCTGTTGCTCGCAAGGTTTAATAGAAATCAGATTAGGCTGTAGTAATTAAATGAAATTATTAAAATCAATGAACAGAAACGATTAGGTAGGTTGATAGAAGCCCAAGAAAAGTATAAAACAAGATACATTGGCTAAGCAATTTAAAGCTTCTGAGGGATTCACAAATCACAAGTGAGAACATTATTTCTTTTTTAATATTTGCTTGCAAAACAATGCAAGCGCTATTTTTTTCTAGTTTAAAAATGATATAAGGGCTACTATAAGTTGAACGCGAATATCGGGAATTTTACATAACTTAGGTGTTCCCAAGGCTTGTGTCGCTTCAATTGATTATGTAACGTTCTTTTTATGAAAGATGATCACGATGATGATGTTGTTGTTGATGATGATGATGATGATGATGATGATGATGATGATGATGATGATGATGATGATAATAATAATAATAACCAAAATAATGCTAATAATACTAATAATACTGTAACTACTGATTCTTCTTCTTTTGCTGCTGCTGCTTCTGATGATGATGGTGATGATACATATCATTATTATTATTATAATTATTTATTATTATTAATATTATCATTATTATTATTATATGCCATATAATTATGTTATTTGCCATATACGGATCAATATCAGTTATTTTATATAAAGAAAAGATTATTTATGTATTTATATTCTACATTTAAGTTAAACTAGAACATAAACAATTCAAAAAGTTAATTCGAATCAATGTTAATTGGTCGTTTGGTTTCAGTTCCAAGATGTTCGTCTACGTTATAAGTTCATCCTTCATCGTGTCACTTGTGGCAGTCTGTTGTCAGACCCGAAGGACCCGTAAGTGATTGATGTAATTTGAAAATAATGCAAATGTTTACAAGTGGAGACTCTACTTTTCAGGCGAATTGGTTGGAAGTAAGCTGTATGATGTATGCATATGTTTATTTTACATGTATAAAGTCTATTGATACTTCATCATATTTAGATAACAGTATAACCTGTAAGAACCATGCAAGATGGTATGATTGTATAATGGTAACTTGTGATTAAAGAGGACAAATATTGTAGATCACCGGGTCAAAAGTCAGTATCACATGCGCTCGTAACATTAAATTCGGTGAACAAAAACGAATAAATTCATGTTGACCAGGTAAAATGTCAGTTCGAGTGGAGGAATACCCTGCCTTACTTGTAAAATTATTTCCAGAATTGTCTTTTTTGCTACAACTTGCAAACAACTAAGATTAATACCACGCTTTTCAAGCCAGTTTTGTTAGGTACGATAACCTGATAACTGCCGCATCTGCGCCGAGAAAGAGTTGTATACTTTATGCCAGAGATTTCAGTTATTTACCTTTATTCAGAAATGGACATGTTATGTGAATATCGTGTTAAATGCTCCGTATATAGAAAACAATCAATGAACATTTTTTTAAGTATACGTGTCGCGGAAGAGAATGTTTATGAATGATTAAAGTAGTCCACTATTTGCTGCGTCTTAATTACGCGGTATTTTTGCGTATTTTTTCTTCTGCTGATCTACAAGTATAGTGGAATATCGAGAGTTCAATACACTATCATGCGTCTGTTGCGTAACCTCGTTGACAGTGCTTGCTAGTACAGCGGGGTAAAATTGTACATGTCTGGGCAACGTTCTTTTGTTGTCAACAGATAGCGGCAATCTCTCCTGTATTTTCAATCGCACGGGTGATAACAACGAAATAGTATAAGGTTAATATTGTTTATATTCATAGTTCTCAATTTATAAAACGCTGAACATGAGTTAACCAATAACTACAGGTATACCATAGACAATGACAAAAATGATTTCTAATCGCTAAAACCAAATATATAAAAAAACTACTTAATATAACAAAAAATCTCTTTTAAAAAGATATGCGGCGTAAATGGTGACTTGGAAGTAAAGTTTGAAATTTACGTTTCGAAATAATTTAATTGAAAATAAAAATGTAACTATCATGTTTGTTTCACTTGTTAGTCGCATATTCACCCATGTTATTATAATCAAACCACATATTAGTGTAAGTAGATAAAAATTATACTACGGGAGTTCACATCATATGTGTCCTCACATAGATTATTATGAGTCTGTTTCTTAAACATCGAAATATATCATATGTTAATATTTGATAAACACGCAGTTTTCTTTCGACACGTTTAAAAAACACTCCAAAAGACGCGTCAGGTGAAAATGGGTCTTAAGGCGATTCGGCCAGCGTAGCTCAAGTCCAACCTGTGCATTTGCGCAGTCTTGTCAGAGGCGTTGCTGTCCGCTATAAAATCACTCAGTGTGTTATAGTCTCGTTATGTATCTCCTGACCACACAGAGAGATGATATGATGGGCGCATATGGCATAAGACCCATTTTCGCATGACGCGGGTCTTTAAAATCTCATTGTGAATTGTAAAAGGCAAATTTTAGCGCAATGCTTTTCGATACAAAATTGAATTCCAAATAGCAAATATAGCAAACTGGCAAATAAGGGTAGCCTATCCAGACGTTCATGAAAACATTTGTGGTTAGATAATTAAACGATTTTCCTCTTATCGCGACAATATACTATTTCGGTAGTGTTTGTTTTATCATCTTGAAAGCAAACTGTGCTTATCGATAGTCAATTATGTCTTCCCCTGACGATTTAGTGACCGATTACAATCCCTGAAATTCTGCGTGATGTATTTTTAAGCGTAATTGTAACTGGGCCACACTTACAGAGTAATCCTGAATTTCTTACTTTGAACAGTGCTACATCCTTTACGCTGTGCACATACACTGTGATGCAGCCAAAGGTCAGAGGAGTTCATTCGAATAAGCCTTTGAAATATTCGAATATATACATTCGTGTCTGCTGGTGTTTTTTGAGGCCAAACTTGGTAAAACAGCTATGCCGAAAAAGCGGATTAGTGTTCTATGCCGATCTCAAGGTCAGGGACTGGTTGACACCGTGTGAACTGCTAGGGTAACAATTAATGCATCAACAACAATGTTCGGGTTAACAGGGCTGTCTGTATGACTACCTAATTCGTGAGTTAAAAGTATTGTTCGCAAATGTATTGTTTTATTTATTTTCATCAATTATCTTATTGTATATTTTGAATTTGTTTATGGTGTCAACAATCAAAAGCTTTGTACAGGGAATTTCCCTCGTGAAATTTTACTATTAGTGCCATAGGTATTCGATATTTTAACAATATTCATTTAATATGAAGGCGGTTGCAAATTTTCTTTCATATTTGGTTCTCATTTCATCATACTTTTTGTGCTTTCAGAACGTTTTAAAAGGGACACTTTGTTGTTATTTTGTCTTAGTTATCTCTACAACATGAAAAGGATGATAAACAGTGCACACAGATCTCTATAGGTGCATTAAGACTTACATTTTATAAAATTAAATGTTCATTTCAAACTTGCGATCTGAAAACTATAACCTAATTTGACAAAATGAGTTGCGTCTAAGATTATGCAATAGTAAACAACTTTGAGGCCTTTGGCGCTTTGATTGTTTAACCCAACCAAGAACGGTGTTTGATACCAAATACTTCGTTTCAATTTTGAAATATTGATTTTCGTTATTTTAATTGAATGTAACTTTGATTAGGGAAATACGTTTCGTGTTTTGTTTTATTACTTGTAAAACAAAACAAAAAACAATATAACATTTTGATTTGGTTTGGTTTTCATATTTTGTTTTTGTTTCGGTTATTAGGAAATCGGAATATGAACTAATATGCGTTGATTTTCGTTTAGTCGAATGCACAACGAAAAGATGGTATATACACTTGCCATTTATAACTCCTGTCACGGATTATGGCGTATCAAGCGACTTGTGGTTTCAACTGCATTTCGAAATGAATTGTAAATTATTATCTTTTTAAAGTAAATTGCCATTAAGTCTTATTCCCAGGGTTGCGAGAGAATTTGCATACTTTACTTGCATATATTAAGTTATGTAGTGTCATTTTAATATTAAGGGCTTTTCATGCGTTGAGGTTTAGTTATTTAACCACGATTTAAAGTGGTATTGGAAATTTATCTTTATATCTTGAGGAAATATATATTTGTGATGAGTTTTCACAAAATTAAATCTTCAAAGCAAGTAGCAATATTTAGCTTAGCAATATCAGATTTTTTTAATTTTATAAAAGTGGTATAAAATATATTTTGCTAAATAAAAGAAAGAACATGAAAATGACTCCCGATGATATATACATAGTCAATGATTTTGTCTATTATTTATGCGTGAAAAAAACACGCATGGGTAATAATACACGCATTATAAAAAATATATATACATATATATAGTATTTGATTTTGTTCTATTATTTATGCGTGAAGAAAACGCATGGGTAATAATACAGTTATTATAAAATCGTCACCATGCGCAATTTAGATCTATAGAAATATTTACTAATTAAATTACAAAATCCGAGTTTTTTAGAACGTACAATACTAGATTTACAAACAAATGCAATAAAATAAACACTTAACGTTAGCCTTACCATGTGTTGAATTTATAAGAAATACATACATTTACCACAATATAGTGTGTACTTGTTTAAGTAATACACGTTTATTACTGCTGACAGGCAAATATTTTCTTTTTGTTAAGCCTCTTCGCCAGCTTCGAAATTGATATTCGTGTCTTATTGATAGATGCCAAACAAAATACTTATTTCATTATATGAATGTCATTACATTAATATTATAAAATAACCTGATGAAAATTTTATAACGGTGGATGAAGTTGTAGACTAGCGGCTGTAGGTACTATTATTCTTAATCTAACACGATTAATCTAAACGATTGTGAAAATTTACATAATAAAATATGCAGCAGTTATCGGTCTATGTTGTACAATTGCTGTATGTTTTTATTAATATTTAAAAGTGGCCTAAAAGGCGTTTAACAACATTAACAACACTACCAATAACACTAGATATAAACATGTTGAACGTTCTAACGTATATAACTGGTTGCATTTCATGTCTTTATGTAAGCATTATGAGTATGAAGTACAGGACTTTCTCGGATAGGCGTGGCAATCATTTTAGCACAAATTACAAAATTAAAGAAAAACATGAGCTTTGCTGGAGCAATTTACATGTAAGCCTCTTTAACTCGAGAAAACAGAGTTCTTTATTAACCCTTTGCATGCTGGGAGATGTGTCGTCTGCTAAAATGTCTTCTGCTGAATTTCTAAAATAAGCATTTTCTTTCATTTTTTTCAAAGAATACTATCAGAATAGCAAACAGTTTGGATCCTGATGAGACGCCACGTTTTGTGGCGTCTCATCTGGATCCAAACTGTTTGCAAAGGCCTTTTAAATTCGGTTCCAGCACTCAAAGGGTTAAATTCTATACGGATAATCCATAGCTATTGTTTCAATATTAGTATTTCAAATTATCCCCGGTCTGACGCTTCTATAACGACCGGCTAATAGCGACAAATCTTTGACTGGATGCTACGATTTTATTTTAAAGAGCTTGGGACTATACGTGCCTAGTAACTGAAAATTGAATTCGTTGAGAGTAAACGAATAAATTTATGCTTAAAAAAACTAGGATGAAAATTATTTTATTTGTTTTTGATGATAGTCATCACATTAATTTTCCATGCTTTTGATGTTTGGTAATGACGCTTTTACATCAATATGTGCTTTATAGTTGTTTTCATGTTGACGTCTCATCGTTCAATTGTTTTTGAGCTTTAATATTTATCATGCTTGTTGACAGTGATGTTGTTTTTTAATAAAACGGTTAAAGCGAAAAAACGGTGATGTAGTTCGTTTTTATTGGTGAACGACATTGACATATTTAAATCAATGAACTCAATTAGAATTGTGGTAACCTATGTCGCGGGTGTTTTTTTCCATAAATGTTAACTAAATCTCACCCATATCTACACGAAGTGTTCAGTTTGAATTTATTTTTATTTATCAATATTATATATTGATAATGATATACTGAATAATGAGCCCCGAAGAAGCAAAATCTAGCGCATGTATAATCAAAAGTTCGCCCCTGTAGACACTGTAAGTGAAATTATATTTATGTTTGTATTTTTCATGGCCGTTTGATTTGTGTAATATAAAAGTATGATATATGATACTATGAAACGTCAGTTCCTGTTACTGCTATTGCATACACTCAAAGAACGAACAGCTGCAGTGCCTTCAGCGCTTTTATTTGTTGTGTTGTCATATTTAAAATAAATCAGAGAGACGAGGTTGCTTATTCTATCACGTGTAATAGGTCCCAAGGTAATTGCCTCCAAGAGTACATGTGCGAAACCCCAATTTTATATATCTACTTATTTTATACTCGAAAGTATGAACGATGTGGAGACAACGATTCCTTTTACATGATCTCCATTTTACATCAGATTAACGTAAACTTAAAAAAAATGGTATTTCATTTGTCACATTGTGTTTCTCGCTTTAAACACCCATGGGTTCCGTACAACTGTGAGGCAGGTCGTTTTGATCTTGCACAAAGAATTGAGTGATGTAAATAAAAAAATGTAACATGTTATTGCAATCAATGGCGATTCTATTGGTATATGTTGAGATGACTTTTTCGCTAACTTCTGTTCAACCGTATTTTTTAAAATATGCTATTTCAATTAGCATTTGTTGTGATTGTTCTGAAGGCTGATAATAATTCTTGACATCTTTTTTATTTATTTATACGTTTAGCACTAGGGAAGAACATAATTTAAAAACATTATATTCAATACTTTTAAAGGAGATATGTAAAGTCAACATTTTTTAAGAGTGTTTTGTTTAATGATATTATTAGATTTTCAGAATTTAACCTATAACGTTAATTGCAGTAAGGAATGAACTTTTTCTTTCACAATGTTTTAAATGTTTTACTTAAAGCATGTTTACTTAAAGCAGAAATAAATATGGTCAAACCTTGTACATATCAACGTTCTGCTTTCTAAAGCCGTATGCAAATCTAATATAAGAGTTATATAACAAAGGACTCATTTTGCAAGATTTCATAATTCCATTATCATACGTTACTTCACATTGACTAAAAATGAGATTCGCTGGTTCAAACAGATATTCTCACCTTTTAATAGTTTTGCCCTAAAACATTCCATAAATTTTGAGTAATGGAAGTGTTATTGTTTTATGGTCTTTTAGATCCACATGTATGTTATCAAACCACTGCTGATTCTGTGTTTTATAAAACCAAATTATGACATTCTGTAAACTTGATGATCTTTTGTATCTCCATTTGAAGAGCATGACCGGTTAATAGTTCTTAAGAATCATACATATTTTAAGTTTGCGAATCTGTTTTTTAAACGTTTTTCTTAAGATATCATGTTTGTAGTGAAGATTTCGTCAGAAAATCTTACGGAATTTTAATGAAACGTTTAAATTGCATCATTGTATTGCAGCTTTGAATCAGGCCGTTTGGCTTGAGGATATCACCCAGAACGCCAAGACTCGCAATCTGGACCTGGGGTTGCCGGAAACTCTTCAGTTCATGCTGAAGCGCAGCGGGCAACAAGATTTGACCTTGAATCTCGTGGAGAACAAGCGACTGAACCAGAACGCTCCGGTCTACGAGGTCCACACAGAGAATAGTCAAAATAAACTGGTCAAAAAAGAAACAGCGCCCATTACTGTAAGTTTGGTGGCATAGGCTAATTCATCTCTATTGTTGGCGTGTTCATTTGATATAGAGAAAAGCTGGCGAAACAATTAACGATGATCGCATCCCAGCAACCCGAACGTTAAATTTGACAGAAACTGTGTTCCCCAGTATTGTGAGTAGAATGATACCGACACAGCTACTAAACGCAATGAAGGTTGTTTGATAAGGTTTGAATACAATGACTAAAGAAAACAATAGGCATTCAAAGTTTGTTCTTCTACATGTAGGTGTTATATTATTTTATTCGAATGTCCACGTTTTTCTCATTTGTGTGCCATCTTGGTTTTAGGATGTGAAGTTCTACCTCGACAAGGAGAATGGTGGGTCGTTCATGGTTGAATGCACCAAGAGATCAAAGGGCGCGTGCCGACGAACACTGGTAAGGAACTGTAAAGTGCATAAGCGCTGGATTTTACAAAGTCATTAGAGAAGTCTTAACTTAAGTTGTATTTACGTGCAAATGATAAATAAGCTGTTCTGGTTGTAAATCAATGTTTACAGCGTAGTTTACATTTGTCCATGATTCAAGCAATATGAACTTAATAAAAGCACTTGAATTTCAAAGATCAAAACACCAAATAGACTTATTACACGGTAATTTTCTGATTTTTTGGCATTGTCTTAACTTTTCGCAAACGAACTTTCAGATTACGATTTCTGTTGAAATGAATGCCGCGACGAAGATCATATACGTACATGTCAATCTACGCAGAGGCATTTTAACTGTTACAATAAAGCTTTGACACTTCTAAAGAAATCGATTATGTTTTAAGCATTAGTGTATTTATAAATTATCGGGTCACCGGAGCATGATTCTGGATGCAGTTGACCGCTTACGCGAAGACATTGCATTCGGCAATTTGTTTAAAGCAAACCAAAAACTACAACATTATCTATTCGCACATGAATGAGGTGCATCTATTCACACATGAATGGGCACATGGGGTGCAGAAGAATACGTTGGAAAGATGTGTTCCCATTCCTCTACAGCTAGTTACGCATATACATAAATGTTAGAATATATGTGCAATAAAGCTATTAACACGTAGGACTGACATGGGCTCAATGTTATTTCTGTTTTTAACCAGGTTTTCCGAAGGATAACACTGGTTATTAGATTGGCGAATGTCGGCGGGCAGGCGGGCGGGTGGGCTGGCGGGCGGGCGGAACAAGCTTGTCCGGGCCATTACTTTGTCGTTCATTGTGAGATATTACAATAATTTGGCACATGTGTTCACCATCATTAGACGGTGTGTCGCGCGAAAAAAATACGTCAATATCTCCAAGGTCAAGGTCACACTTTGAGTTCAAAGCTCAAAAATGGCCATAAATGAGTTTGTCCGGGCCATAACTATAACATTCATTGTGAGATTTTAAAGCGAGATTATACGATTTTTTATATGTGTTAAATTGTAATATATTGATAAAATATGTAACAATAACATAGGAAAGAAAAAATATTCATTAAATACGAATTTCATAATATGCAGCAAAGACAAATTAGCGCCCCGAGCCGATTGTGGCGAACATATTTTCCTACAATAACCGAAGCATTCGTCTTTTTATTAGGACCAGAGTTAGTGTTCGTGTGTCGTATGAATATATATCGTTGCAGGAATTTAAAATGAACCGTTAAACTAATTTTAGATTCACATCGTACATGCATGATATACATGCTGGCGAAGTCGACTGTACAGACATTTTCGATTTCAGGATTAAATATCTGGCTTATTTCGCATTTTTCGACACATGTTCTTCTGAACTTTTATTTTATTTTATATTGAAATACATATATAATAAGTTGTTTACATATTTTATATAAATTCATTAATATTTGACAAAATCGTATATACCCGCTTTAAAATCATTTGGCACATTTGTTCACCTTCATTGGACGGTGTGTCGCGCGAAAGAATTACGTCAATATATCCAAGGTCAAGGTCGCCACGACTAAATATAGATTGATTTTGAACCAATGGGGGTTAACCCCATTGATCAGTAACAATACACATTTTGAGTTGGTCTCCATTTATCATACTTTTTTTTCAAATTAAAATCAAGATCGCCAAGAGTAAAACTAGATTGAATCTTACACAAGGGGGGTAACAATGCACATTTTTAATTGTCTCCCTTTATCAGACTTTTTTTTCTCAAATTGAAAACCTGGTTGTGTGACAATTTTGTCCCTTGTTTATTTGTAGACTGGTAGTTTGGTGATTGACAATTACGCATTCGAAATCAACCCGACGCGGGAAATGTTTGAGTCAAGATCACTGGCCGGCAACAAGCTTAATCCCCATATGCTTTCCAGGGTGGTAAATCGCATTGCTATTTCTAGACGGGGTCACATTAGCGAAGGTAACCTATATACATATGTACTGTCTAGTTAAACCATCCACGTAATATTTATGTCTACAGATTCTTCTGTAACAGTGAGGCAGCTTAAATTAAATGATAACCGTTGCCTTTTTGACGATTATTCTATTAACCCATTTTATGCTTAGCGTCTAGAAAAAAAGATCTTGGCAAACAACGTAGACCCAGATGAGACGCCGCATGATGCGGCATCTCATCAGGGTCTGCGCTGTTTGCTTAAAGGAATTTCTGTAAGAAATATTCTAAATATAGAAATAAATATACTAGACATCCCTAATTTTGGAAATAAATTGATCCAATTTAGAAGGATGGGAGAGTCCACTAGGCATAAATGGGTTAAGCATTTGCTGAATATTTAGTACGTCTAACATCAGAAACTGATAATAATATCTTTGGCACAGATGACCTTTGCCCATAACATAAATACAGTTTAGCTTAACTTTGCAACACTTTACCAAAATTAACCAGATAACCTATTATTGTTACCGGCTCATTGTGCAACTTAAAAATGGTAAAATATATTTTCTTTTAAAAAATGTCATATTTTTTGGCAGGTGTACTCTCTTAAAAACAAAAATGCTATTTAATGGCCTCTTATGTCGGTAACATCAGCAGCAATACTATGTCTGTGATGTAAATGCATAATCAAGCATACATCTTTTTAAATAGATTTGCAAAATTGTGTATGCTTGTTTTTGTATTTTACTGTCCAGCGTAAAAGAATACGGATCAGACATACGCAATTTTACATTTAATAAATGTATTTTTTGTGGCGTCGCGTTCGCGTCTTACCATATTATAAGCACGAATACGATGTGCATGTGTATAAGTCTGAATAAACCGTCTGCCTATCTGTCTGTATGTCTGTGTGGGTGTGTGTCTGTTTGTCTGTCGGTCTGGGTGTCTATGTGTCTGGGTGTGTGTATGTCGGTCTGTCTGTCTGTCTGTCTATGTGTCTGGGATGTCAGTGTGTCTGTCTGTCTGTTTGTCTGCATGTCTGTCTGTCTGTTTGTCTGTCTGTCTGTCTGTCTTTCCTGTCTGTCTGTCTGTCTGTCTGTCTGTCTGTCTGTCTGTCTGTCTGTCTGTCTGTCTGTCTGTCTGTCTGTCTGTCTGTCTGTATGTCTGTCTGTCTGTCTGTCTGTCTGTCTGTCTGTCTGTCTGTCTGTCTGTCTGTCTGTCTGTCTGTCTGTCTGTCTGTCTGTCTGTCTGTCTGTCTGTCCGTCTGTCTGTCTGTCTGTCGTCTGTGAAAGTTTGAAGTTCATATTCAAGTGTTTATTCGAGATAGTTTCAAGTTAATGACTATGATAGTTCAACATGTACATTTATATCCAATTGAATTTTAAGTGTATGTCCGATACAGTTCTAATAGCATATCTAAGAGTTTCATGGATATCTGATTTTCTCAAAGGGTATATCTGACATAGTTCCACTTGCATATCTGATATAGTTCAAAACGAATATCAGAGAACGTTTGAAGTTAATTACAGATGTAGTCAAAATTGTATGTCCGATAAATTACAAGCGATATACGATATGCATGCAGTTTCAGAAACATACATATGAAACACCGATAAAGCTAAAGCAGCACATCTATGACAGTTTCAAACACAGACGGCAATGCGTTCGTGTATGTTTCTGCAATAGTTAAAGATAGAAATCAGAAATAGTTTCACATGCGCACCACTCATCGTATCCAAAACAATTGGCAAATAAGTATAGCAATGATCAATACATGAAACTATTGAACAATATCAACAACATTGCACACGGTATTTCTCAAAGTCTTTAAAGGAAAATAGGACATTAGCGATTTGTTTAAAATTAATTGTAAATGACTGAATAGATTTTAATGTATGTATCTTTGGTGGTTTCAGAGCTTGCCAAAGAATTACGACAACTCCTGATGAAGAGCGAGTTGGATGCCTTTACAGAGGTGATGAAAATGGTTCATTTTATTTAATAATAAAGCATGGCTGCTTATATGAAATCAGGATTTATAGATATTACCAAGTAGTTTTTCATCGTGCTATGTGGGTTCTTATTTATACTGAGCAAGCTTCTACATAATTGTATGTATTGCATAAATGGAAGATAAACAAGTATCATGCAAGTCGCACTGTCCGTCTGTATCTCTGTACATGTACGAGTGTCCGACGTGTCAGGCTGAAAATACCTGTCACAGCTATAAAGTTTACTTTAAAGTAACGTGGCACATATTTTAATTCAAAGGATCTATTCACGGTTTGGTACATTGACAAAATTGAAAACAATCGTTTCATATTTGCAAATTGTCTTCGTAGTTATGTTATTTTCGAGGTAACAATATTGCTGAACAGTTTCCATGCTCTAAAATATTCATTACATGCATCTTTTTACGATTTAAAAACCTGTAAATTATAAATCGTAACAAACGCGAACCGATTGAATAATTTGGAGAGTTCTGTTGTTATCTTTATATTTCGTGACACTACCTGGATTGTTTATGTAAAGTATAGAATTCCATATAATGTATATCAGCACGGAGTGGTTTAAGCATTACACTTTTACTCAAAGGATCAATGGTTCGAGCCCAGGTTTGGATGCCTTTTTTTTCTCTATTTTTTTCTTGTTTTATACTGGTATTTTTTTCCCGCTGTATTAACTTAAAGCTTCTAATGATACATTTCACAACATGCCAAAATCTGTGAACAAGTCCCTTTATCCATCATAAGAGATGTGTTGCGTGTAACGCCCGTCCCCTTACGTAAAATGTCAATGTATTACCAAGATATCAAAAGCCAAAATTTCCATAAACAAGCTTGACAGTGCCTGTCTATGCCATAACTTTGCCATATATTGATGGATTTTTAATCAATAACTTGGCGCAAATGTTACCAATCATAAAACGACGTGTGCTTACCACCCGTCACCTTACCTTAAATGTCAAGGTTACATTGATATATCAAAGGTGCAATTTGGCTTTAAAGAACTGCTCCGGACTGTAACCGTTTGTTTACCATGCACTTAGAAAACCACAACTGACCACCAGCAGGATACGGCTTGTCGCTTGTACAAGTCTCCCAACCTTTAGGACCAACGTCACACTAAAAAGTCAAAAGACCAATTTGGCCATGAAAGCGGTATGCCCTATGAACACGTGTATTGCTTAAATGCGTTTTTTAATGTGCTATCATCATGTGCTATCACGTTTCTTTTTTTGTGAATACCTAATCAATGTACCATAACTAACTGTATCCTCAAAAGTATATTTGAAGAATTTCTACCATTTATAAGGATTATTAAAATGATATATTATGTGTTTCAATAACAGACACTTCATCATCAGGAGAGACAATCAACCAAGACGTACGCCCTGGAAATCCTTGTCGGCGTCGACCCTTCCGTCTGGAAAAAGTATGGAGTATAGGGTCTTGCTAGTAAATTGTTCTTTATTAAGAAAGGTTCTTTGCTATTGAATATGACATGACGTTCCCTAACACATCTGCTCATAAGATTTTAAATAATAATAAAAAAGTTATATTACCAAACAAAAGCTCTACGTTTAAAGGAATGTATGCAATTAATAACTGATTCAGAAATTGTATTTTTGTGGTTTTATGCCATATTTTTACTTCAATGTTACGTTTTTCGTTCAGCTCATTACATTTACTTAGTTTTGTTGCAACGATTGAGTAATATACAGTTGATAAATAATAATTTATTATCCCGATATGCTATTTCGTAAAGCACTTTTCTGGAGCTACGATGCCAATATTGTTTTCACCAAGCATTCATATATTACTGGTATTCGGCGTACCTGTCTAAGCCAGTTTCTGTTTACGATTGCAGGTACTACGCAAAAGCTGTTGACACGGCCACTATGACTAAGGATCAGGCAACTGAGTTGTTCATCCGGAAGCGTTTCTCTCACATCATTAACGGGGTAGGATAGATAGCGCGTGTATGTGTGTTTGTGAATGTGTGCACGGTTGTGTCGTAGAAGAACGTTTGGAGTACATCGGGATCTTCTCCATATGACCTCGCCCTCATGATATTTTATTAAGGTTACGGATGGCGGGAGACGCTCCATTCCAGAAATGATTGACCCATTGACTTTTAGAGCACGGTGGCATGTAAAACACTTCACCTGTGTAAAACGTCTTGTGCGAACGATGATAAATAAGTCGGATATGATGGCGAATCGAACTGTGCTATTCACGGTTCGTGAAGCAAATTCGTTAGCACAGACCCGTGTCTACTAGACTGATAACTTCATTTACATAATTACACAAATTTACTAATGAATGCTCGGGCGAAATGTATTGTCATACTGCCTTGTGATATATGTTACCAGTATTCACATACACTTTATTATCTTTCGTAACATTTCTTTTTAGACAATAATAAATTTGAAACAATGTCAATAATGTTTTTGCTCTGTGCGTTCATGCAAAGTTCAACAACAATTTGCGCCTATCATGAATTAGGATGAACACGAACTTGCGGTCTTTAAAAGCTGGAATATTAATAACCAGACTATAATTAAATTATATGGTATATTAACATATGTTTTCTGATAGGCGCTTTACACGATTGACAGACATGTATACGGGTTTATTTATTTATAGTGAATTAATATATATCCGTTTGCATCCGTTGATCTACTTGACAAAAAGCTGGAATTCGGCATATCTTATTAAATAGTATGCTGTATAATGATAGTGCTGTAATTAAAACACAATATATAACAGATTTTATTGACATTTGTATATTATGTCTGGTAGTGATGTTCGCCTTAACCAAGAGTAAACACAATTCTGGTGCCATTTTAGATGAGTCTTCGCTATGAAAGCATCGACGATCCCGAGTTGAGGATTTACGTGACTATGACTGGAATCATCATTTACAAGGTAGGATTCAAAGGTTGAAGATTTATAATTTTTGTTTTCTTGGCTTTCATCCCCATAATCAGTTTTTTTTTCAATTTAGAAACGTAATATGGCAGCATCAGTAGCATCAGCAACAGAGGCATATGATCCCAAATCCTGGTACAATTGGAAGCTTTGGGATTTCACAGCATGGCATTATTTATTATTTTCAAATTATGAATATCCATAGACGCGATGATTATATACACATTTTTTACTCAATGCTGATATTTTGTTGTGTTTTGTGTGTACTATTGCTAATATTTGATGTATCCATTTAGCTTTTATTTGAACAAGTGTCTGGATGTTTTTTTCAGACGATTGCTGCCAACAATCCGTTACCGAATGCTCAAACAGTGGAGACGGTTGAGGGGAGGGAGGTTGCAGATGGCGAATTCTACGCAACAAAACTTGTCGACTGGCTTGCTGGTCTCTCTGGCACACCCGATAATGATCACGCTATGGTGTTTACCGAGTAGGTCGTGACTTAGCATATCCATTATATGCATTAAATCAAACCAGGCATTGGTAACAAAGCAAACCAGACATGCTCGTAGAAGATACAGATAACTTTTAACTTAGTATAATATGTGTACTAGAAACTGATGAACACATTAACATATAATATTGTGTTTGTTGTAATGTAATCGTTCGTACAAAACAAAAACAACCAGATATGTATTGATTATTGTACCATGTATGAAATCTCGTAGATACGACATATACTCGGTTGACGAAGGAAAGAGATCGTATGTCGTGGTAGGGATGGCTGATATGAACGGCGTGTGTAAAAGTAATCGTGTGTCCATTCAAGAGGACGATGACTACTACACAACGACAAGTGTCGCTGCGCACGAATTAGGACACAAGTAAGTTCATATACTAAAAAAGGTACATGTATGTTCTTATGATCAATACAATGTATACGTGTAGATGTATACCTGTGTATAAGAGAGCATTTTTTTGGAATAAACTGCGCATTTAAAACGTAATCTCTCGTTTGCTGCCACCGGCTTGCTACCGCTGTTTTACAAAGACTCGTATAAAAGGACCTGGTCCTCCTCCCACTTGGCGGCGCACAGGCATTGGTTTGTGGTCACCTTACTAGACAGTTGATGTTTATTCAGGAACTTTAACTCCACTCAATAATTACAAAAACACACACCAATAAATGACTTCAAAATAGTTCAAATACATCAATTGTAACTTAAAGGGGTCTTTTCACGTTTCCGTAAATTGACAAATAAAAAAATGTTTCAGATTCGCAAATTTGCCTTGTAGTGAGGATATTTGTGAGGGAACCGTAATACTGAACATTTACCATGCTCTAAAATATCCATTGTATGCATCTTTTGACGCTTTAAAACCTGAAAATTAGAAAGCGTTGCAACGCGAAACGATTGCATAATTTGGAGAGTTCTGCTGTTGTTGTTATATTTTGTGAAACTACAGGGATAGCTTATATAAAGTATAAAATGTATCATTTATCGTATGAGCAAGGATGGCCGTTTGGTCTTAGCGATAGACTTTTACTCCAGGGGTCAGTGGTTTGAGCCCAGTTGAGGTTTACTTTTTTTTCTTTCTTCAATTTTATTCTTGTTTTTCTTTAATTGAACTTTTTATATACATTGTTTACATTTATCAATATAAAGCATTTAATGACAAACTTCAATACATGCCAAAATCTGTGAAAAAGCCCCTTTAACATTGTGACATTCAGCGTCCAAATATTTGCTATATTGTTATATATATGTAAAAAGGCAGGAATGTGCAACCTTTAAAGCATAGCGCTTTGGTGTTAATGCATGCAGTTTTTGGTTGCAGCCTCGGTTCCGAGCATGACGGCGACCCAAGAGATGCCGTCGCCTCGGCTTGTCCCGCCCACTCAAAGTTCCTCATGGCCCCGTCTGTGTCCTCATTCAGTAGCGGCGATGCGTACACGATGAACCCCTGGCGCTTCTCGACATGCTCCATAAAGCAGTTCAAACATTACATCCAGGCTCTGGGTACTGACAAGTGAGTCTGTAGAGGACCTCATGGTGAAAAGAATGTTACAAACTGAGCGTATTAACCCTTTGCATGCTGGGAAATTTGTCGTCAGCTAAAATGTCGTCTGCTGAATTTCTAAAATTAGCATTTTCTTCGATTTTTTTTCAAAGAATACTATCAGAATAGCAAACAGTTTGGATCCAGATGAGACGTCACGTTCTGTGGCGTCTCATCTGGATCCAAACTGTTTGCAAAGGCCTTCAAAATTCGGTTCCCGCACTGAAAGGGTTAAATACAAGCAAAATGATATCTATTCACCGGACTATCATGTTCGGTAACACACGTTACTGCCAGTTCGGGCCCAAAGCAGGCAGAATCAATTAAATAAGTCACACATTAATTGCGCTTCATAGTTGTTTGATTTTAAGGGAATAACACAATGCCTTATATTGGAAAGGCCAATAGATGTTTAATGATTGAAAGCAATTCGGAAACCAATATCAAATGGAGGATAATTTATTGCGATAGCAAAAATAAAAAAAACTTGTTTTCACTTTTACGAATATCTGCTTATATATTTTGGAAATAGTGTATCGACCTGTGTACTTCCCAATCAACCATTCAAACCAAATCAAACGACGCAGTTGCATTCAGATGCTTTTACGCTGTGTGCAATTAAATCCTGTAAACCATTTGCATCGGCAAATCTGACCTAGGAAAAGACTGCACATATTAAACTTAGCCGATTTATGTTAACATTAAGCGAATTCAACACATCCGGTGGTTAGTCTAGTTCATCTTTTTTTCGGAACTAGATTAACTGACGGCCGGATACAGACTGATTAAAATATGAGATTTACATTCCAAACGTAGATAACTTCTAACAAGTCTCCCTTTATTTAATAAACACGTGAGTATCCGTCAGTCGATCTAAGCACATTTCGTTTTCGTATATTTGGATCGACAAAGAGACGGATGTGAAAAAGTACCTGTGTACATCTGTTATTTTACAGCTTTACCATACAAATCATTTGTTTTTCTTATAGAGCATGTGTCTCTTGATATTAACAATTTTTTGTAATTACAATAGCCATATTTATTTAGTTATTATTGTTATCAACGCTTAATAATTATAACAACATACACACACGCAAAAACCAACACGCAAAAACGCAAAAACATATACACGTACGCATGCCCATAACTCACACGCTCGCGCGCACGCAAAGTAAAACCAGCACACGCACACACTCAAACATGCACACACACATGCACGCACGCGCACACACACGTGCGGATACATACGCGATCACACACACACACACACACACGCACGCACGCACGCACGCACGCACGCACGCACGCACGCACACACACACACACACACACACACACACACACACACACACAACACACACACACACACACACCACACACACACACACACACACACACACACACACACACACACACACACACACACACACACACACACACACACACACACACACACACACACACACACACACACACACACACACACACACACACACACACACACACACACACACACACACACACACACACACACACACACACACACACACACACACACACACACACACACACACACACACACACACACACACACACACACACACACACACACACACACACACACACACACACACACAGTACGTTAGTTGATCGACTCATTTTTAATTTTTGAATATAAATCCACATCACATGGAAACCAGGATATGTACACTTGTAATGCTATATATTAGGTAGAAAACGACTTTCGCTATACAGTGATTTTTTTTTCAAAGAGTCATCATCCATTGAACGGTGTCATATATACGTGTTTTTTTTCAGATCACTACCTACATTTATACGATGTTGACAGAACCGTATTTAATCATCATCCCTTAACATAATATTTGTATTTTGCTTGTACATATAACCTTTTGTGTTGTTTTCTTTTAATCTATGCATGTTTGTTTAGAAGAAAAAATCTTCTTACATATGATAATGTTTAGCAAAACACAATGTTTTTCTTTATGAAATAGCTATTTTTGTAACTTGGATGGTGAATTGTTGTGTACAGTGTACTTATCTGACCTTTATTTCTATTTCACTAAAATATCTTATGAAGAAGAGACAAAAACACTGTCTTTATAATTTAATGCCACCTATTTTTGTCAATGAATGATATAAATATTGCGTCGTTGAACTGTCGCGGTCTATATGGGAGCAAAAACGAAAGGATAAAAAAAAGAAAGAAAAGGACTAGCATATTCATGTTTGCTATAAAATTATTATTATTATTATTACTATAAGCTACCATATAATCTACGGTGTTATACATATATACTTTTTGTATCTCAGATCATTAATTCAATTAGTTTGTGTATTTCCAGTGTAAGGAAATGCGCTGTTTATGTCTCTATTGGAGACCAGTCGTTTATTATTGTTATAATCTCACATTTATGATTATTTTTTTTTACTCCTTCTTTTTTATGGAATACTCATCCTTTTGTATCCCTTATTTTTGTTTTCTAATTTTGTTTGTTTGTGTAGACATCTTACTTCTTATAATAGAAACCAACTGGACACGTTTTCAAATAGAAACTAACTGGACAAGCACACATACATTATCATTTACATCACCCTTTTTTAAATGATCAAGCTATGTACTTTAAATGTAAAAGGGCTAAACAGCAAAGATAAACGCATAAAAATCTTCAAATGGTTAGACGAAAAAAAATATAATGTATGCTTATTACAAGAAAGTCACTTGACACACACTTTAGCGCAAACCTTAAAAAATGAATGGGATGGGGATATCTACCTCAGTGGACAATGTACTAATAAACAAGGCATTGCCTTTCTGATAAAAAGTAACATAGGGATCACAGTTGATAACCTTAACGAAATAATAATTGGCAGACTAGCAAGTATAGATATCAAAATACATGAAACAGAACTTACATTAATCAACGTTTACGGTCCCAACATAGATGATTCCGCATTTTACGAAACATTACAATCCTTTATAATTAGTAACCAAGATAAAAATATTATAATCGGCGGTGATTTCAATACTGTCCTGAACCCATTATTAGATAAAAAGAATGGAAACATTTATACTCATCCTAAAAATAGAAACATTTTAAATAACATAATTGAAAACTACAATATGATAGATATCTGGCGTACAGTATACCCAAACGAAAGCAAATTCACCTGGCACTCAAACACAAAACCAACAATATTTTGTAGATTAGACTATTTTTTAATATCTGAATCTCTTTGCAACATTATTGACACATGTAACATAAAACCAGGATTTATGACTGACCACTCTATAGTTGAACTTAAACTGCACAATATACAACCTGAAAGAGGCCCAGGATACTTTAAAATTAACAACAGCATCTTATTGGATACACAATATCAAACACAATAAAACAGGAAATATTAAATACAGTTCAAAATAATAAAGATGCAAACCCAAACACCTTATGGGAAGTAATTAAAGGAAATATACGTAACACAACAATTAGATACACATCATTTAAACGTAAAGAAACACACAAACTTGAAACTGAAACCATCAAAACCATTGAAACACTTGAAAAACAATTGCATCAAACAAACACAAAGGATACCACCGATATTGAAAATGAAATAACATTAAAAAAACAAATATTAGACGGAATTTATCATACACATCTCAATGGAATAATACTAAGAGCGCGTGCACAGCATGTTGAACACAATGAAAAAAATACAAAATACTTCGCAAACATTGAAAAACGTAGAAGTGAACAAAAAACTGTACACAAAATAGTAGTCAATGGCAAAGATATAACAAACATGACTCAAATACTAGAAGAACAACGTTTATTTTTCGAAGCACTATATAAACGAAAAAATGTTGAAAATAACACCCTTTTTAAAAATACACATCACGCTTTAAACCAAGAGGAAAAACAACTGTGCGACGGATTACTTAATGAATATGAATGTGGATTAGCCCTAAAAGATATGCAAAATAACAAAAGCCCAGGATCTGATGGCATCACAATCGAATTTTATAAAATATTCTGGAATGATATAAAAACACATCTAAGTAATTCACTTAACTATTCATTTAACAACGAAAACTTAACTACGCTACAAAAACAAGGTATTATATCACTCATTCCAAAACCTGGAAAAAACTTAGAATCCTTATCAAACTGGCGCCCGATTAGTTTACTAAATAATGATTATAAAATTGCAACTAAAAGTATAGCAAACAGAATAAAAAAAATATTACCATCAATCATTTCAAAATCTCAATCTGGTTTCATAAAAGGACGTTACATTGGTGAAAACGTTCGTCTTATCCAAGAATGCATAAACTATTTTAACAATTCAAACAATCCTGGTCTTATATTCTTTGCAGATTTTGAAAAGGCATTCGATTCACTCGATCATTCATTTATGTTCTCTTGCTTAGAAAATATGAACTTTGGTGAAAGTCTCATTCAATGGGTTAAATTATTCTATACCGATATTAACAGTATAATCATTAACAATGGCTTCTTTTCAAATAGTTTTAACATCGAACGAGGGGTTCGACAAGGATGTCCACTCTCATCATCGCTATTCATTATTTGCATCGAGTATCTATCACATCACATCCAATCAAATAAACACATAAAAGGCATATCACTAGATCCTGATGAAGATATCAAACAGTCCCTATTTGCTGACGATGCAACTTATTTCTTAAACGACAATTACGATTCTTTCCATAACCTAATAGAGTCACTAACCATCTACGGAATGACATCGGGTCTTAAACTAAACAAAAGTAAATGTACTGTGCTACGAGTAGGTAAATTAAAACAAAGTAATGTCGTATATAAAAAAGAAATGAAATTTAATTGGACATCCGATGAAGCCACAACGTTAGGAATTACTTTCACAAATAATGAAAAGGATACAGTTCTTAAAAACATACTACCTAAATTACAGAATTTCAAAAACTGCTTAAAATCATGGCATCACCGTAAACTTACACTAATCGGAAAAAACACAGTATTGAAAACATTTGCACTTCCTAAACTAATTTATGTATTAACAGTTCTCCCAAATCCACCAAATGATGTTATTAACGATATAAAATCAGCAATATTTAATTTCATATGGGACGGTAAGCCTGATAAAATAAAACGAACTCAGTTAATTCAATCCGTAGAAAATGGAGGTATTCAATTAACGAACATTGACTCATTCTTGAATGCAATCAAATGCAGCTGGGTTAAAAGATACCTAGATAATACCAATACAAGTAATTGGAAATTATTCTACCAGAAAATCCTAAAACAATATGGTGACTCCTTACTCTTTGAATGTAACATCAGCAATACTATCTTACATGAAATTGCAAACAAAAACATATTTCTGTCTGATGTTCTATCAGCATGGAGTGATGTCACTCATAACCTAGAAACCAAAACCAGCAGTAAAACTATTTTATGGAACAATAAAGACATAACTTCAAACAATAAGACGTTTTTCTATAAAGATTGGTTTGAACGAAGCATTAAATATGTCGACCAATTATATGACTACAGAATCAAGGATTTCTACTCTTTTGATGATATATGCTACATATACGGAATACCTTCAAATAATTTTCTGAAGTACTACACACTAATCAAAAGCATACCCATGCATATTAAATCTGAAATCAATACAAATAATACACCATGTACTCAAACAACATTCGTAGAAAACATACTTGGAAGAAAAAACAAACCGAATAAAATATTGTACACACTGCAAATTAAAAAACCTACAGAAAACTCCAAAACCCAAAATAAATGGGAAGCCCTTTTCGGAGAACATGAACTTAATTGGAAACACATATTTACCATGCCATATAAAGCAACTATTGAAAGCACACTGAGAAATTTTCAATATAAATACATCCATAGAATAATAGCTACAAATAAATATCTCTTTAAATGTAAATTATCTAACTCAAATCTGTGTGACTTCTGCGGTGAAAACATCGAAACTATAGAACATCTTTTTTGGGAGTGCAAACACATCCAGCCTATTTGGAATCAATTAGTATCTTTTCTTGAACAACAGCAACTAAACGTTAAACTATCTTTCTTAAATGTAAGTTTCGGAATTTACTCATTGAAATCAATAGACTGTAATAATATTGTGAATTTTATTCTTATATTGATGAAATATTTTATCTTTAACATGAAGTACAAAAAACAAGTACCAAATTTTAATTGTTTTGTCAATAGTCTTAAACTAAAAATCCAGATTGAGAAAGAAATAGCCCTCAGTAATGACACATTACAAATCTTTGAACAAAAATGGAATCGGATTAAATTCTTATAATGTTTGTCCACTTATATACATTTCACTCTAATGTTAGTTTATATTTCTAAAATATTTTTGTATATAATTTTTTCCATCTTATAAGATCATTGTGAATATACAACAAAACACACAAGTCCAGTATGCTTTCTTCCGACTTTATACAACTCATCATTTTTCATAACTATTCTTCTGTTGTTCTTTTTTTTCTCTTTAAAAAAATATATATTAGCATATCTTGTATAACATGTATAAACTTAATTGCTTTGTACAACCACTATGTTGTATGATAATATACATGTATACATTGTATGTATTATATTGAATAAAAAAAAAAAACATTAAGCGAATTCGATAATGATATATCTGGAACACGACTCATAGCTGCACCGTTCTTTCAAGCTGCCTGCTGGACCCAGGAGACTCCACGGACGAGTACAAAATCCACTCAACCAAGCAACCCGGGGAGCTTTACTCGCCCACAGAGCAATGCCAGCTTGAATACGGAGAAAATTCGAAATTGGGATGCGATCAGGTTAGGTATAAAAGAGGATAACGGGGTGATACTGTTTAATAACAACACCGGAAAGGGAGGCTACCTCTTTTAAATTCACTTGTAAAAGTAGCACCATAATATACCTTAACAAAACAACCATCGCCCCTTCCACTGCAAAACCACCACCCCATCGTCATTACAGCAGCCACAACAAGTATAATCGTCAACATATTGGGCGTCAGAATCATCCGCTTAATAAGTAGCATCATCAGCTTCATCGTCAGCATCATAATAATTAGCATCATTATGATCATCAGTATCAGCATTATCATCATCAATAAGATCCTCCTCCTCCTCCTCCTCATCATCATCATCACCATCATCATCATCATCTTCATCAGCATCATCATTATAATTATTACTATTGTTATTATTATTTATTAGTCGGCCACAAACCCGCGGATATGCCTGCACATGACATGCGAGCGTGATGGTAATTGCCTCGATATTGCTGCCGCCCGAGGCACACCGTGCGACGATCCTTCTCTGAACAAGGTAGGAATTCAAGTATATGCTCAGAGCTTTGATTCGATGATATCGAAAGAGAAAGTGAACGCCAATATTTATTCTTTAAAGATACTTGATCATAGTCAAACGTACCAGTACTTTTTCAGTTCTATTTTACTGGAAATTTTCAAGAAATTGTAAATGATAATGAAGTGCAAGATTAAAACTTCTAGTAGTTTAAAAAACGTGTATAAAATAAAACCAAAAGTTATGTTTATAAAGTCGTTACTGATTTGAAGTAGTTCATATATCTAGTTTTTTTTATTTAATTGTTATTTATCTTGATAAATCAATTCTGTTTAAGTGGTGCAAAGAGGGAAAGTGTGTCGCTAAAGGAACGTAAGGTAAGCAAATGACGATTGGATACCTCTTCAAAAATGAAAGGTGGCTACAGTGGATTCATCTGGTCTTTCGTCTGTTTGTAGTTCGTACATCGACATAGAATGTTAAATCCTGCTACATTATTTCCAAGATATTACTCTTTATTTAGTTGTTCGTTCCTGGTCATTTAAAATAAATAATTATATGATTAAATTTAAACTTTATGCATTGAATGATAGTTTAAGGCGCAGTTCCATTGTCCAGAATAAAAACACATTCAAGAAGACTAAATTGAAGCCACCTTGGATTTGTTAAATTAAAATTTTCGCGAAGTCACGCTTTGGCATCAAAAGTAAAAATATAGCTGTTTTTATCACCTCTTGTAGTTAAATGGTTTCAAGCGTTATGTACAGATAAGTTACCGCTTCCAGCGATAGATAATTAATAATTGTTACAGAAATTGCGATTGTTACAGAAAATAATGCATATACGTATGTGTTTTAAGTTATTCTTCTTGCAATTAGGGGTTTGAAAATATTTGACAATGTTTATTTTATAAAGCCGTGCTTGTTCGGGTTATCTCTTTTGGAATTCACGGGAAGCTTCTTTCCTTCAAATAGTTGTTCATACACATAGGATGATCCTCTTCAATGTTTTATCTCAGATTAAGGACAGTATAAACAGCAAAAAGTTATTTCAATATAAAGCTATTTACATGCAATTACTCTACAGATTGCCATGATACCTTACATGCATCTTCATGGCAAAGCGGAAGTTTGTAAACTAGCCAGATGTCTTGTTGTAACAATGCAATATTTTATTAGATTTTTACTGCATTTTGCTTGTTTCTTGTCTCAGCAAATAGTGAACATATGTTATTACATAGTTTTGCAAGCTTCTCTGCAGCTCACAGTTGTGTCTTTTATCAGGATGATCCGCTTCAAGAAAATACTCTCATTTTATAATTGAAACTTGTCTTCATTTCTATGGAACTTTGTAAACAGTGATTGAAGGATTCTAAGAATAAATAACAATATTACAGTTTTTGTCCACCAATTTTATCGAACATGTTCGAACAATCTTTTATTGATAATGACTTGACCTTATTTGAACTTATAATAACTTATAAAAACTTATTATCTTTTCTCTTTCTTTCAGAAAACGGCATTTACTACTAGAAATAATTGCGAAAACCGGCTTTTTGACCACGGATACAACATATTTCTTTATAAGTGTATACTCTGTGTTCGTGTTTTGACATAAATTAAAACTTATATTTTTTCCTAATAAACAAGGCATCTTCTAATGTGTTATTATGAGTTCACTTTTAATTTTGTAGACAACTGTGAACATAAAATATAACCAATGACATGATTGTGTGACGATAAGGTTTGATTGAACAATATTTTCATTTCTTATGATATGCAACGAAATCATAATAATGCGTATGTGATCTCCACACAAATATCGTTTAATGCAAGTCGTTTAGATATAAATTTTAACAAAATGCTATCACTAAAAAAGTGTGGAAAGTGTTTTCAAAAAAAAAACATGCACGTTTTTGTATACTCCAACTTATTATCTATCTTAATAATGGCAAGCACATTGGGTGATACAAAGAGTTCTTTTATTACATTGGCTTGCCAATAGACTTATTAACCACAAATCGAAAATACAGTCGGAGCGGTTAACTGTAAAATTGCGTTGAATTTCCAGGTTGTAGTAGGATGTTGGCAGACGAAATAGATTAGATAATTAACATTGAATTTTCTAATTCTTACAGTTTTTCACTTAGAAACTTTATTTTAAAGAGTTTCTTCTGAGTATTTTTCTAGCACCATTTTAGTGCATTTTTCAACGACCATTTTTAATGCAAAACAATTCTTAGAAAACAAAACAAATATCGTTCGTAAAACAATGTTATGATTTGCAAAAGTATTTTACGTTTGCTATATAGAGGTGGTGATCACGTGATAGTCAAGATGGCGACGTCTATGCCGAGGCAGGTTTATCGCCGTTTAAACCCTTTATTACTTGTATTAATTTTCTAAAAGCAGCTCACTTTCAAGCCATATCAGCAAGAAAGAAACTAGTGCTTATTTCGACTTAGTATTTGCTCTATATCTCGACTTTGCTCGGCGCGAAATTTCTTAGCTGAATGACCTTATTACAGCAAATTTTCGTTAAGAACATTTGCGGGGACAATTTGCGGGGAGTTAAGTCGAGATATAAAGGGTATTTTAATACGAAATAAACGCTAATTGCCTTTTTACTGAAATGGATTGAAATTGAGCGTCATTTAACAAAAGCAATTAATAATATAAGACGACGAAAAATAACTGCCACGGCATGGACATGGCCATATCGATTATCACGTGATTACTCCCTCTGCTATAGATATTATGTTTCACCGCGACAAATGAAAGTGAAAGTAGTGTTTGCCTTTTTTAAACGAACAAAAAGTTCACATTCTTTAAATTAGGTCATGTGTTACTAAAAAGTAACAATAGTGCGTCAAATATTAGAACTATGCAATTTGATGTCACTTTATTACGTAACTTGAAGATTGACAGTAGAAGTGATCATGGACAAAATGTCAAAAAATCAAATAATACTGGGGTATTTAGTGAAAAGTCAATACAAACTGTTACAATTTATTATAAATCCACAATTGTCAATCGAATGGTAATTGAATGAACTTGAAAATAGATTTATGGAATAATCATCACGCAAGATTGAAAGTGGTTTTCTTTAGTCTTAAACCAAACAATTCAAGCAATATGTAAAACAAGAAAGACATAAATAATTAAGCCAGTTTTATGGAAAACTAAGCTTCATCCATGTGCGCAAAATATTGCCAAAGATTAGCCTGTGCAGTCCCACATGCTAATAAAGGATGACGCTTTCTGCTTTTATGGAATTATGTTTTTCAAAAGAAGTCTTTTATGAACAAAAATACAGTCTCAGTAGAAAGTTTTTTCCCCTGATAAGCTGGAGCGGACTTAACAGGCTAATCTCCAACTATACTTTACATGCATTAAATCTGGTTTCCACAGAGACCGTCTCCGTTGAATTAACCAATTACCATAACATTGATAGAAACTAAAGCTACACATTTATCTTACAAAACATTCAAAATCATTATTTATTTCCTATATTTATGCACAAACAAGTGTAACACGAGTACATGTATAATGAAAACAGTAACTTTACTTTAGTGTCATACTTTTTAACAAACGAATTTCACTTCACTCAGTAAGTACAAATAAATATTACAGTTGACTCCTTGGATCATATCTCCTTAAAGGTTAATACAAATATTGCTACATACTCATATATCTTGTTGTTATTTCGTCTGAACTCGAATTTTATAGACGAATTTTCAAATTTGAAGTGTTTGATCAGTACTGATCACAATTTTCACATCTTTCGTTTTAATGGCTTGAATGTGCTTCAAGTCCCATACAAAAGTACAGATTAGGGGCACTTCATTTTTTTTTAATTTTGCAAACTTGTCAGTTGATCAAACTTAAATTGGTTTCATTTTAAATGGTATACACGAGTACATAGACAATTAGTACACAAGATTGTGTTTTGTAGAAACAGGAATTATCAACATTTGAGCATAAACCATTCGTAACAATTACATGCACTTAAAGCCACATACATACTCAAAATCAACGAATATTTCTTAAAATAAAGTTAACCTACACAAAACCAGTGTTCCTACCAATTTCAACGCTATATGTGGTATGGTAACAAAGATATAACGATGTACAAAAATATTGTGTTAATTTTATGTCAATATATATTCCAACATGAGATTGGCTACGTACTGCTTCAGAAGCACAACGAAGTTCTCATGAGGTGCCCAAACCCAATCTTGCGTTTGCTCGTAAATGTTTGGCACATGGAATAAATTGTGAATCATCAATACCACACAAAATAACATCCTTAACAAAACTAAAGAATAAATATAGGATCTGGCACGAGTTGTCATATCATACCATATTTTATTAAACGAGTTCAGGAATTTTGCTAGTAAGCGAGCCTTTGGTGAGCTTACTAATGAATTTCCTGGACGAGTTTAATAAAATATGGTATGAAATGACAACACATGTCAGATCTTTTTTATCACATGCGTTTAAATGAGAAAATTAAATAAATATTTACGCAAACAAAATGATAAATCCCGAATGTTGTTTACATTTCGTGACGTCATTTGACGTTCTAACGTCATTTCAGCAAAATAACAAAATGCGATTGGTCAATAAGCGAAAACTAAGCCAATGGAAACACTTAAAAAGTATATTACACATGTGTAAGATAAAAATATTCGTAATGGTTATATTACATGGGAAACACGGTATGGCATGTGATAAATAAAAGTATTGTGTAATCTTTCTGTGGTGTAAACATGTTTTTTTAATATTCATATTCACTGTTGTAAACGGCATGTAAGAATTGAATTGAAAGAGCCTTGGAATGCATGTTTCGTAACTTTGCCCTGATTCTTACATGCAATTGTATTAAGTAAAATTTGCTGGTCAAAGATAAATTTATATTGCCAGTATTGTGTTTGCTTGTTTTTTGTATAAACTGTTCAAATATTAAATAAATATTTGGTACATGTTAAATAACATTCAGTAAAAAGAACACAGTTAAGGCACTATGAATTCTCTTATATTGAAGATTTAAATCAGTTGCAGACAGTTGTAAGCACATAATATAAGGAGCATTGGGCTCGAACTTTGGATGGCCTGAAGTTTTCTTGTCGATCCCTGCATCTTTAAGCCATAGCAAGTTGACTGTACATTCCCACACATTTGTAAATATTCATGTAAAAGGGTAAAACCAAAGTGTCTGAGTAATACATAAGATATGTAAGTATTCACAGCTAGCAAAAATCTACATTTATGTAGTTACTTTTTTCCCATTATTTGTTGGACTTATCAACATCAAACAAAAATTAACAACAACAAATGTAGATCAAAGTAAAGCAATAAAAAAATGCAATTTAAATTACAGAACATTATAAAATCTTATACTATTTAATGTAAATCTGCAAAAAGAACTTTCTTCAAAAAGAAAGTCAACAACAATTTTTATTGAAACAATAGGTCCTTTAGGTGGAGTCCAAAAAAGTGAAGGTTATTTATGAAACATAAATATTCGATTTTTAGGCATATTGTTATTTTCAAGCATGGCTTATATATCATTAAAACAAAATTAATTTTCATAAATATTTGACGAAAAATTGACTTTTAGAGTGTTAAAAGGCTTTATTTCATTTGACCATTTGACCGAATTCAATCTAAGACAAGATTTCATTTCGGCATATGTTTTTCAAAAATGTATCTTTAAGAGTGTAACAGGGCTTTATTACTGCCATATAAGAAAAGTTGTCCCCCAGAGTTTCACGAAGATTGGACAAAAAATGTGGCACCAAGATTGTTAACAAGGGAAATGACGACGCACAACACATAATTAATGATGTAAAAAAGGCAGTCATAAAAGTTCACAATGAGCACATTGTTCTCAGATGAGCTAATAAAATACACATTTTAATATAGGATTTGCTTTATTGTCGCTATGATGTGAGAAACGTTATATTGTTTGGGTTCTAAATAACCAAGGCACAATTACATATGATATAAAGGCAATAAATATTTTATGTAAGTTTTTTCACTGGCATAGAAACAAGAGCTGTCAGAGGACAGCGAGCTCGACTATTCGAGTGCTTGACAGTATAATGTAAGCCATCACGGGGAAATTGTTCATATTCAATTAGGTCAAGGTAATATAGTCATATTCTAAGTGGAAGAGGGCTATAATTCAAACATATTGATCGCTTATGTTTTAAAGAAGTTGTATTTTATAGATGATTCTGAGTTCAGGTATATTTTTCCACATCTATTGAACATTTGTAAAGATTTAAAACAAACTAATAAGATTTGAGTTCAAGTTTGATAGCAATAGCTTGGGCGGGATGGTTGGACGGTCCTTTAAAAATAAAATAAATAAATATTTGTGGGTTTTTTTAGCCATGTTTCAAAGAAAAAAAATGGTGGGGGTGGGTGGACAGGGGGTATAATGTGGGGTGTGATCATTTATTAGATGATCTTTCAAAAATAAAAAAAAGGAAAACAAATATTTATATTATTAATTTTTTTTTTGGGGGGGGGGGATTCTTGGGTGGAGCGTGGGGAATGGTTTGGGTGGAGTCAATTGTGGTACGTCAGGTAAGTGTTGTTTTGTCAAAGTGTGATTCAAATCTGATCATAATTAAAGAAATTATAGCAATTTCATTAAAATTTATTAATTTGACCTTGAGAGTCAATGTCATTCAAAGGTCAACGTCAAATTCAACTTGCCAGGTACAGTACCCTCATGATAGTGAGAAAGTTTTCGAAGTTTGAAAGCAATAGCCTTGATACTTTAGGAATAAAGTGAACCTAAACTCAAAACTTAACAAAATTTTCAGTTTTCTAAGTATAAAAAGGGAACATAATTCTTACAAAATGCTTGATACAGTTTTCTGCTCTTGCTTATTGATTGGGGTCATGTTGGTAAAGAAGTGTGCAAAATATAGAAGCAATATAACAAGGTACATAGAAAATATTTGAGGTGGTACGCAAACTTTAACATAGATTTATCAATAATATGCATATTTTAAGTGAAAAAAGGGCCATAATTCTTACAAAGAGATTCAAATTGCATGCACTGCCTCATATCATAAAGAACAATTTCTTTCACTTGCGGACAAGTTTGTGTCTGTGTACAGATGGAGAGACATACATGGTGGTTACAGTATACACCCATTTACTTTGAAATTGATGGTTTTAATATCATAATTCAGCACCAGTTTAACTCACAAAATCATAATAATTAGTTAATTTACCAGATAATTATACCAATAGCAAAATAAATCAGCACTGCTCTGAGAAAACAGGGTTAAATGCATGTGCTTAAAATGTCATTCGAGATAAGCCTGTTCAGTTCGCTTATAGGCTTATCCGGGATGACACATTCTTCCTAAAATGGATTTTTATCAAAAAGAATCTTGATTAAAACAAAAAAAAATCATAAAAGTGGAAAGTGTTGTCCCTGATTAGCCTATGCAGACTGCACAGGCTTATCTGGGATTACACTTTATGCACATGCATTAATCCTCATTTTTATAGAGCCAGGCTTTAATATAAATTTGGCAACAAAGAAGATCCTACCTCCCTATAACCACAGCCCAGCACTATGGCCCCAAAGTTGAAGTGATCATGGCTGCCTGCGTCTGTAGGTTGACCCCCCACTGAGTCATGGGTGCCGTTGTTGATGATTACGTGCTTCAGGTTCTCTGGCCCATGCTGACCTATAGTCGCCATTCCTGATAAATCCAAATTCCATGTTTAAAACAAGCGATGTGTTTGTGAAACACTATGTCCCCATATATATGACCTTTGACATTGAAGGATGACCTTGACCTTTCACCACTCAAAATGTAAAGCTCAATAAGATATACATGCATGCCAAATATCAAGTTGCTAGCTTCAATATTGCAAAAGTGTACATTAAATGAGCGATTTTGACCTATTTAGTTGACCTTTGACCTTGAAGGATGACCTTGACCTTGACCTTTTACCGCTCAAAATGTGCAGCTCCATGAGATACACATGCATGCCAAATATGAAATTGCTATCTTCAATATTGCAAAAGCTATGGCAAATGTTAAAGTTGGGGCAAACAAAAAAACAAACAAACAAACCAACGGACAGGGAAAAAACAATATGTCCCCCACTATAGTGGTGGGGGGGGGGGGGCATAAAAATACGTCTCAAGTTTGTCTATACAATCCAATTCAATCAACCAAATACAGTGTAACAAACACAATACCTGTTACCATCAACATCAATTTGCATATTTTTGTAGCTTATTCAATCAAAAGTATTTACTAATGAAACCACCAAATTGTAGATGGCTTTATAGGGGACAGTGTAGCTCCTGACCAGACTGCCCGCTTGCCCATATGAACCAACGCACTTGTTATCTGGATTAGTTGGTTTAAAAGTACCATGTTCACACACAATAATGCCAGCAACTGACAACTGCTCTCATTTAAAACAAGAGCACCGCATAACGGGTGCCAACGCTCGACTGCGGGTGCAGTTTTTTATAAATGAAAGCTGGTCAGAATTATTTATTTTGTTAGAGGTCACAGCAGTGTCCTTGACCTTTGACCTAGTGACCCTCATATGGGTGTGGTGTGTAGAACTCATCAAGGTGCATTTACATATGAAGTTTCAAAGTTGTAGCTGGAAGCACTTTGATTTTAGAGCAAAATGTAAATGTGTTAACACGGCGGACAGCGGACGACGAGCTGGCTATGACAATATCTCGGGTTGTCTCCGAAAACAGACGAGCTAATAAAGGCATGAGAATAGCCATAGAAATGATTTCATTATCAATCCCAACAAATGTAATGAAGTTGTACCAGGGAGCGAATTTACAACCCTCGACTTTATATTCCAGAGCTCTACTTACTTAGCTTGCCAATTTTCAAACTTGAAAAATATACCATGGGACAATTTTCATGACAATTGGTTCAGAACTCTGACTTCTAGAGCATAAACAAAATGTTTTGATGACACACAAGTAACAACACAAAACTAACAACAGAAAATGCCAATTTCAAAAGCTCACCATAAGTATGTTATGCTCATGTGAGCCAAAATAATCACATGTTCTTACAATCTTAATATGTACATGTACATATAGTAAACTCTTGTACATGGTATAGTTTCAAGTAAATCCTGAAATAATGCTTGCTAACATTTACAATCAACCAGGTTTATACACACTTGTAGCAAGCTCAACCATGATGATTGATTTGGCAACGCATGCTTATCAGCAGGTACATGTATAACCAAGTACAATTAGTTTTTAGTATGGAAGTATCCAATGTAAAAATGTTTTTTAACAGTCTTATTCTTAAATAATGCTGTGAATAAGAGTTAAAAGGTAAAAATATTTGCAATAATTTTTGGACACATCATTTTGAATTTTTAAGTTTTTGTATGATTTGTAACTTTATATGACAGGAAAAAATAAATAAAATACCATACAAAAGTATAGGGTCGGGAAATGGCTTGAGACCAGTTTGTAAATCTGCATTATCTTACCTGGAATGGAGGTGGACTGCTGTGCAAACCTCGCACGAGGCTCTGGCAGAATGACCCCAGTCTGGGAAACAATACTAGACCTCGTTGCAACGACATTTCTTAGTTTGACGGTGTTACTATTTTCTTACAGAAGGCTTCAAAGTCACAATAGATATGTAACAGTGTAACAGAATGTTCTGCCTTTCAAACTGTACAATTGAGTCAGTGAATATTTTCAATTTTGTACATGAGCTCTTACAATATCTGTGAACTTTTACATCCTCTGGGAAAGTGTATGCCTGTGAAAATTTAAAATCAAATTATCAAGAAATTTACAATCATAGCTACAGGTGAAAATTAACATTTATGTGAACATTTATACTCATAACATTGTATGAGACATTTATATCATTTATATGAGGGATGAATGAGGGATGAATGTTCTAAGTTTGTATATACGGGTGAACATCTGTTCACACTATTAGTGTAAGGTGAAATGATCAATCATATCAGTGAAAATGTAAAATAATTTTGGGAAAATTAAATATTGTGCATGCAAATTTATATCCTGTGAAATATTACATTATTTGTCTGGAATTCACTGAAATGTCACTGAATTGTGCATAATTCAGGATCATATTCATTTTATTACCACAACTGCATTGGGTTAATTCTTACAGAAAAAATCATTGTTCAATACAACAAAAGAATGTCTCGTGTCACTTACAAGTACCTTCTTGCACTGAGTATTGACTTGTAGCATAGTTATGATTATTTCTATTGAGCCAGCCATGGCTGGTAGTTTTAACATATTAAGGGACTGGTATTAAAAAAAATAATTGATTGCCCAAGTTAGAAAAAGGGATCATAAAACTCCACATTCTGTTTACACCCGCTAATCGTGTATTTAACCATCTAAGCCTAGTGGACTCTCCCATCCTTCTAAATTGGATCAATTTATTTCCAAAATAAGGGATGTCTAGTATATTTATTTTTATATTTAGAATATTTCTTGCAGAAATTCCTTTAAGCAAACAGCGCAGACCCTGATGAGACGCCGCATCATGCGGCGTCTCATCTGGGTCTACGCTGTTTGCCAAGGCCTTTTTTCTAGACGCTAGGCATAAATGGGTTAAAGCTAGCAAAAATCAATAATAAACAAATAAGAATCCTACATAATACATTTATATTATATGTGTCTCTGAAGCAATATTAAGCGACAGTAAGTCATATTTAAGGCCGACATAGCTCTTTTTCAAGTACATCTTTCATAACTGCTTATCAAACATAAGGCATAGTTAACACAACCAGGGGCGGGTCAAGGATTTTTGGTTGGGGGGGGGGGGGGGGCGGGATATTGAAGGATTTGCTGGCTGTTCAGGTGGCCGCTAGGCTACCTGGTGGGTGCAGGGCAAAGCAGTGCTTGGTGGTCCCCCCCCCCCCCCCCGGAAGCTCCACGGTTTTAGTGATTTTGAAGGCTTTGACAACCACTTCTCGAGCATGTCACGCCTTATGCCCGCCTTATGGAAGTGGCTGCAGGTACGGATCCGTGCCTCTAGAATCTGGTTCTAGAGGTACGGATTCGTACCTCTAGCCAATCCACTGGGGTTTTGCTACAGGTACGGACCTCCCGTTTCCACATATTGAGTGCCATTTTTCATAGTTAAATTGTTCCAAAATTATGTAAGATCCATAACAACAAAGTATTTAACTTAATTTTAAATCAAATGCAATTTATCCGCTCGCGATAATAACCCAGGAACACCGGTTATGGTATATAGTATAATCTATTACTGCTACTGTAGTGAAAGCCTTGTCGTCTCACGGATGGGAGCGTTCAGTTATAATCTGACATAGTGACCATATGAGGTGAAACATACGGTAATAATTATAAACACGGCTCACACCCATTTTTCTGCGGTCACTTTCCTACTAAATGCTCTCAGCACCGCCACGTGAAACAAACACACGCAAAGTGAAGCCCCGGGAAATTGTCTGGAAAAAACTTCACACTCTATGAAGTCTTTGTCAGACATGACCATTTTTACGTTCTCCCAGGCAGGATTTTGGTCCTTGAACTAGGGAAGGGTATTTAGGTAAAAATTACATCCTTCTTTGTGACTGTGTCATGATTCTTGATGGTACTTTCAATTTGTATGTAGACACCTTTTCATGCTTGCTGACACTTACATCTTGCCTGATGCCCAATGTCTATTTATATTCTGCTTAATGGTATCATGCATGTGTACAGATGCAACATTCTTGTTCGTTAATTGCATGCTGCATATGTGTATGTTGGTTTGTGCAGAGAGACTTGTGCAATAGGCGCAGTGCATAATGGAATCAAATATTGATGCGTTGAATAAATTAACGCGATGGCAAGATGTGAGTTTCACTCAAGCACAAAGCAACATACAATCATGCATGATACAATGATGTCAATTGACAGTCGTTCCGAAATGCTACGGACGACTACGGAAATTTACGGCGTATAACGGAAATGTTATGTAATAGGAGAAGTTGCGCCCCTTTGTAAGATATTTGCTACTGAACCGAAATTAACCGCGTGTTTGTAGACGTAACTTTTTTTGGTTAATGACTAACCATATTTTTTGTACAGTAATTTACCTTCAATGACCAAAGAAATTCTATGGATATATTTCAATATATTCTACTAATGCATGTATGCAGAGCTCCAGATAAGACGCTTAAAGTCGTAAAAAAATGAATTAAATTTAGTAAAAAAAGTAGACTTAAATTATGTGCGTACTGTTACACATTGGAAAAATAAAATAAGAACTCTAAATGTGTGATCATGCGTAAAACGCAATATCAATGCATATAATGTAAACATTTTATCAATGAGTTCCCACTCGTCTAGGCCCTCATTACATTTATGAAATCAACAGCACTTTAACGTTATTATGAATAACAGACCATCTTTAAAACAGTCGAAAAGTCGAACGTTTTCCATTATCTGGTCCTTTTATCGCAAAAGGTCTGCTGTAACCCGGCAATTGTCATGAGCTCTTCTTAGACTATAAACCTAAATGCGGATGTGCCAAAAATTATACTTACCTGAAAAAAGGAATTAATAATAGACTTTAAGGCTGGATTTTTTATAGAGTGTAAACCAAGATTCTGTTGAAAAATTTATCTGGAACCCTGCATGTATGTTGAGAGGAAATCCATTACATAATTTCAAATTTACTATAGTACTTTTATATTGCACCACATAAAATGCTATAAAACTATAATATTGAAGTGCACATATAAACTTTATTATAGATAAGTAGGTATTTCGTGTCAATCTCTTTCACATATGAAAGAGCTGTTGGTCATGCTGCTTTAAGTACATATAAATGCATGACACAATTTAGATTAAGCAAAATAAAACACTAGGTATTTGCCAAGATTCATAAGAGTCAAATATATACGAGCAGTAAGAGCGTAATCGTGCGCAGCGAGACTTACTCGTGTAGAATTGAAACTCTAATTGCTTTCTTTCGAAATAATTTCATGTGTCCGATCATATATTCAATATGCCTGGTGGTTTTTTTAATGCGGAGTAATGCTCCGTTTTAGATCCATAATTAATGAATGCCTCAATATTTTCAAAAATTAATACCGGATTTATGTTCACCGACATTTTTTCATACAGATTGGATATAAATATTATAGAGCTTAACAAAAAAATACATTAAGCCCTGTTCTCCCGGCACACGCGCTGGACACACAGGGGTTAGCGTATGGCTATGATAATAATTAGTAAAAACATCTTTTTAAATGATAAATAATCATATTATAACGAAAAATCAACTTTTCTATAAAAATAATTCACTATCGTTTTATATATAACAAGGTATCCAACTCGAAATCATCCAAAAACGGAATGCATCGTTTTGAACAGCCATTACTAAATCAATTTTGCAGCGATTTTCATGGACCCGGTCTTATTCAACGCAGAAATGAATTTCCTTTCAGGAAATGTATATATCTTGTTATATTTCTACACACGCTGGGTCAAATTTTAAGAAATAACGCTATACACAATTCGCTTGACCCAGTTGTGATCGATCAGACCGTATTTATGAATGAAATCTCCAGTTGTTAAGACACACCTCCGCATTGGACCAATGAAATCACTCGTGTGTTTAAAATGTCAGTAAGTTGAAATGTATGTAAACAAAGGTTTCAAAATGCGCTGGACAGTTAATTTTGATGCATAATGGAACGGCAAGCACGGTAAGAATGTTTTTTCATACGTTTTATTGAATTATGGTATCGAGGTTCGTGAACTTTGCAGGGAAAATGCCCTTTACTCCGTGAAGATTTCAGTCATGAATACGGTCTGATCGATCACAACTGGGTCACGCGAGTTGTGTATCGTGTTATTTCTTTAAAGTTGACCCAGTATTTGTAAACATATTGCAAGACATATACATTTCCAGAAAGGAAATTTATTTCTGCGTTGAATAAGACCAAGATCGTGAAAATCGCTGCAAAATTGATGAAGTAATGGCTGTTTAAAACGATGCACCCCGTTTTCGGATGATTTCGAGTTGGATACCTTGTTATATATATATTTGATAGTGAAATCTATTTTTTTTAGAAAAGTTGATTTTTCGTTATAATATGATTATTTATCATTCCAAAAGATGTTTTCACTTATTATTATCATAGCCACACGCTTACCACCTGTGGCTGGACATACACCTTTAAAAAAAACGCTATACAAATTCAAGTTCCCAGTCAGCAAAACTATATCGGGCCATCATCGGACCGATGTATTGTATATATCGGATAGATATCGTAAACAACATCTAACCGATATCGCTTTGTCCATCGGTTTCAAGTCGGTCCGATATCTTGTCGGTTATCTATCGGTTCTATATCGAACAGTTATCATTTTAGTCGTCTATCCGTCATTGGTACGACATTTTTTGGACATCGGTCCGATATCGCATCAGTACTAAAAGGGATATCTAACCGATATCATTCTGAATATTGGGTTAACATCGGTCCATTATCGGTTCGGTATTGTTTACTACTGCTATAAATATATACTAGCTGGTCTCTGGAATTAACTAGAATATTATAAAACCACAACAAAATAGTAAAGAAAGATATACAGAATTTATTTTAACAAATGCACAATACATTCAACTCCTATTCCTAAACTACAGTTAGGCATGCTTATAATACTGATCATTCAGCAACAAAAAATAAGGTTTTGTATATGGCAGGTATATAAAACAAGGACTGTATATCAGATTGTTTACAACTAAAGAGCATGCTTTTAAAAAAAAACTTTCACAACAATATCAGATTTAAGGTTGAAAAACATCTTTAAAGAGTTACAGAAAATAACAAACAAGAGCTGTCAGCTGGACAGAACTATCATCTTTTAGAAAAATTGCACTTAAAATGCAAATTCATAGTATATAACAAAAGTAACAATATTCAGCATCCTTAAGGTAGAAATTGTAAGTAACAACTCTTTACAATTTTGGTCAAACTATTTTACAGATATATGTGTTCTTGCCTTAAGATAGGAGCTTTAATGAGGAACAAGTACAGACAATAAAAGATTCGAGGCAATATTTGGAAAGTTTTGAAAGTAACTTTTGTGGGATCTTAACTTGTAACTTTTGTGGGATCTTAAATTGAAAACAGTAATATTGATATCGTCACTAATAAAACACTAGATATGTATCCTTTTCAAGGGATGAGTTTAAAAGGTACCAAAATTTGCAAGTCACAGCAATATTTGAAACTGATCAGAAAACAAGGTGTTGTACAATAAAACTTCATCGAGATTACATGCTAGAAGTAAAACAGGAACATAATTAAAACAAATTGTTGATAGATAATAATTGGTACGGATAATCAGAAACTATTTCCAAGAACTCAGCAAAAGTCTTGACACAGTTATATACTCTTGCCAAAAAAAGGGTAAGGGTGTTAAACAACTATATATCTAAAGCAATACCTTAAATGACAACAAAAAATAAGTTGAGTGGTATAAAAACCTTAAACAAGCCTTCCTTTATTTTTTTAATATGAAAACTTAAACATTGTGAAACTATAGTGCAAATGCAGTTGTTGTTCTGGAAATACAGCACAAAAATACATAAAGTTGCATGGACGGCATGCAATCAACACTGACACGGTATGCAATCAACACTGACATGGTATGCAATCAACACTAACATGGTATGCAATCAACACTAACATGGTATGCAATCAACACTAACATGGTATGCAATCAACACTGACATTGACGGTTAACTACAATCATACAAATATCATGAGCTTAAAGTAAAATTATTTGGCACCAACAAGAGGTGACTATACATTTATGATAAAACATCAAACTGAAGAATGGTTAGGTTGTAAAGTAATTTTGCACATTTCATAATTAATACACACAATATAAAAAGAATAAAAATAAATCTCAACTTCAATGACCAGAATTTTAAGAAGAGCACAAACCTCAAACAAGAGGGCCATGATGGCCCTGAATCGCTCACCTGACTAACCAAATACAATCCCAACCCAGATTTCATCAAGATACACATTCTCACCAAATTTAATAAAGATTAGATGAAAACTGTGACCTCTATTGTCTGACTGACTAATGGGGTTGTTTACCCTCGGGATTGCCCGAGCACGCTGCTTAACATAAAACTCTGCATTAAAAGGTCGAAAACGGCCATAAAATGGACAGCCCGATTTTACCGGGCTGTACCATTGATAAAAATAGAAAACTTTGCAGTGTTGGTGCGGTGCTTTAATAAAAATCTAGTAATTTAAAAAAAATAGCTTTACTTATAATTAAATTAGATGGGATATTAATGCAATACTCATTATAAACTGCATATTGGCTGAGCCTAACGCTGTTAAAAAACGGCGTTTGTATTGGTTAATAGGCTTATATATCGATGGCGCTAATTGGCCGAATTTTCTTATTAAAAATTACAAGTAGGTCAATCCGTTTTAAAATAGAAATTTTCCCACGGCGGACGACCTTGACATTGCACTTTACAGAATGTTAACAATAAGAATTTCTATGCAGAAAATATAGGAATGAAAGAAAAAGGATAATTACATCCAAAAGAACTTGGATTTTAAAGAAATTCATGACTTGTTTTATAGTAATAAATTACTATGTTTATGTTATGTTGTTATACTTCTTCTTATTATTATTATTTTTAATATGATATTGTTATTGGATGTTTTTTAAAGGAAAGAGAGAGAGAGAATGGCCCAATTTTTATAAGTAAAGATGGTGAAAACACATACTGTTGTATGTGGCATCATCATTACTAGACCCACTGTTCAGTATATACTGCAATGGGTTTGTTGGAGTATTTAGACTTTGTGATCTGTGATTTTATTGTTAAAATTAACATAATAATACTTTTAATTCTATGTTTCTAGGGGCAAGAAGGATTACACGAATGTGTGATATGTATAAAATAAGCAAAAATTATTAATATTTTAGGTTTTTTCAGATTACAAAGTGGTTTAACATTGCCACTATATATCCACATACATAATAAACCTATAGATAGGTGTAACTTGTTGTTTGAGTTAAATGTTATGCTAGGAACTCTAAGCGATGGGAAGATATAAAGATTTATAAACCTTAATTAAAAGGGAAGGTAGAGCCTGTTTAAATAGCTCTCATAAGAAAAAAGAAGGGGATTTGCATGTAAACATGCAATTATATAGCATTATAACAAACAATTGAAATTGGTAATGCAATATAGTTCTAAATTATATTTAGTATTAAAATTAGCATGTATTTGTAAGTGTGACACAATGTTGAACACTTGCAGACAGGGAATATAGCCATGATGCTCCGACCTAAGACCCTGTCTGCATGGAACTTATAGAGGATTGGGCTATGAAGGAAGGACGTCCCCCCAGAGTGGCGTTAAGACAATATTTAAAAGAAATTTAATGATAATATTTATATATTTAAAGGTAATAACTTGCGTGTCTCCAAACGGTTACCTCTTTAGGGCCACATAAAAATCAAAGGTAAAACAATGTACTTTACAGTTAAAAAATAGACAAAACAAACAATGTTTATACATAAAAGCAGATTATGTACAGAATGTACAATATTATATGCACTTATTGATAGGTAAAAAACAAGTTGCCACCCTGGGGGGTCAAAAGAAGGAGTTTGGAAGTGTAGGCAAGGGTGGTGGGGTGGGGGGTTTCCAGCAGGGGCAAATCAACTTGGGTTTGTGTAGGGGAGATCTATTGTCTACACAAGGTTTTTCTATTATTTGACCTAGTGACCTAGTTTTTGACCCCAGATGACCCAAATACAATTCCAACCCAGATTTCATCAAGATAAACATTCTGACAAAATTTCATAAAGATTGGATGAAAACTGTGACCTCTATTGTCTATACAAGGTTTTTTCTATTATTTGACCTAGTGACCTAGTTTTTGACCTAGTGACCTAGTTTTTGACCTAGTGAACTAGTTTTTGACACCAGATGACCCAAATACAATCCCAACCCAGATTTTATCAAGATAAACATTCTGACCAAATTTCATAAAGATTGGATGAAAACTGTGACCTCTACTGTCTTCACAAACAAATTGTTGACGGTTGTTCTATTATTTGACCTAGTTACCTAGTTTTTGACCTCAGATGACCCAAATACAATCCCAACCCAGATTTCATCAAGATAAACATTCTTACCAAATTTCATAAAGATTGGATGAAAACTGCGACCTCTATTGTCTACACAAGGTTTTTCTATTATTTGACCTATTATGTGACCTAGTTTTTGACCTAGTTTTTTACCCCGGATGACCAAAATACAATCCCAAGCCAGATTTTATCAAGATAAACATTTTGACCAAATTTCATAAAGATTGGATGAAAACTGTGACCTCTACTGTCTACACAAACAAATTGTTGACGGACGCACGCACACACGCACATACGGACGCCGGACATCACACGGTCACATAAGCTCACCATGTCACTTCGTCACAGGTGAGCTAAAAACATATAGCAATTTCAATACTGACATAGGAAGAGAACTTATTCCTTTATTACATTTAGCAAACATATTTCCTAAAAAGTACTAATCTAAAGGGAACCACATAAGAATCTTACTGCAAATACTAAAGTGTTAAAGCACTTGTAGGCTATTCTGGTAGGATAAATTCAGTTTGATAATTCTATAAACTTGTATACAAGACATATGATTGGATTTCCTGGTGCTAATTAAATGGCACTTGTATCAATTTACACATATTCTAAACCAAAAACAATAGGATGGTATAGCTTATTTATAAAATCTTTAAAAGGCCATAGCTTCACCAAAAATCACTGAACCGTAAAATCCTGACAATATGCACAACTAGGTCTGGTACTGATCATTCCTGTGGTTTTGAAGAAATCTGAGGAGTTGTCTGGACAAGTTTGTGAGGAATGGACGGACGGACAGATGGATCTGTAGAAGGCGAAACTAAAATCAATCATCACTATCATCTTGTATATCCTCCTGTTGTTTCTTTTTGCCACCATCTCTGTCTTTCGCATACCTTAACCACTCCTTCACCACAATTTCAGTTTCATTATTGGATTGTTGCGGAAAATTGCGCCGCACAGCTCCTGTATTAACAAAAAGAAGTATAGCTCTTTCAAGAGCAGATGGAACTGGATGTATAGAAATTCCATAACAATCAAATTAATTTACAGGCCAACAAGAGCTATCAGTAAAACAGCCCGCTGGACTGTTATTAGTGCTTGATAGTATAAGAAGTATTTAGTCCAAAAAGGGGCATAATTTCTACAAATGACTGACAGAGTTATCTTCTCTTGTCTGGTGGTTGAGGTCATGATGATAAACAAGTGGGCTTAGTTTCAAGGCAATAGGTCAATGGACTTCTGAAATATTTGAGGTGGTTTGCAAACTAAAAAAAATTCAAGCATACAAGTAAAACAATTACAAATATGGTGTTATAAAAAATGAATGGAACAAGAAATGCATGTAGCAAATGATGTTAAAGAATAAGGAATTGAACAAGAAATACATGTTGAAACTGACGTTAAAGAACAAGGAATGGTTGCAAATGCGAAACCTATTCACAATAGTTCATGTTAAAACATTAACCGTTAGATTGCGTTTACAAACGTTTACAGTACGTTGCAAGAAAAGCATGCATAGGTTCAAGCTTAAATTAACATAAAACTGACGTCAACAAAAATATGCATGCATGTTTTCAGTACATTGACAAACAATAAAAACAGATAATTACCCGATTCTTCTTCCAAGGTGCTTAGAGAAGCGTTAATTTGAATTAAAAAATGAAATTTAGCTTTGTTTGGAACACGCTTGTCTTCCTGGTTTTGTCTTGTCTTGTCGTGGATTTTCCTCCCTTTGGCATGGGAGCACTCCCCTGTAGAGAATGGGTTTTTCCATTCATTCACACATAATTTTCAGCTTTTTCAACGTTAACTTTTGTGTGTAACCAGACTAATATTTACAAAATACAACGAAACGCGGTCGGCCATCAATGTAGTTAACCAGGTCTAGTACATAGTATCGAAAAACGAAACGCGAGAGGAACATTATAATTATGTTATATTATTCAAAGGGATATTATTTACCGTTTGGATACCCATTATTTGCTACTTATTATTTGAGCTCTGTGCGTGACGAGTCTTTCGCAGTAGGCTTGGGACCATCTTTCTATGTCTGTCTCTTGCTCTCGTGACAATATGACGTGATCCTTTAGCGATGAGTGGGTACAGTCAAGAATAATCTGAATAAGCATACCAGAATCTTGTGTGATAGTTGTGAATATGTTGTCATCGGATAGGATTTCTTTCAATCGTGTTAAGTTTTCTTCTCTGATTTGGCTAAGAGCCGAGCAGCTCCCCAGTAGGTGTTCCCTTGTTTCATCATCTGATCCACACAGTTTGCAGGTTGCTGACACTTCGCTCTTGTTGTACTTCATAGCATTAGTTTGAAGGATGAAGGTACCAGTGATTAGCCGAGCTTTAATTTCAGAACGTTGTACTTCATGTTGCTTTGGGCGAGTGGACTTCCACAGGTTGTGTGGATTGTCAACCACTGGGTGTTGAACCTGTAAGTACTTCATAGTGGATTGGGTGGCCAGTTCTTGTCGCCAAGTGTTTTACCAGTAGTCATTTGAAGCTTTTTTGAACATTTTCTTCCATTTATCTTTTGTTGGAACCTCCTCTAAAAGCTATTCGGGAGTTGGTAAGTTGTATTTTTCCAATATTTTTCTAGCGTTTGATGCGAGTGTTTTACTATCTTGTTCTGCCATGAGCAGCTGTCGTCTGAGGATTTTATATTCAACAGATTCCGGTAGACGTGCAATATTCATAAACAGAGCAAAATAATTCTTGACTAGTAGGAGTTCAATTGGTTTTCAACCTATGAGTGTGTATAAAGCTGATGTTGATGTTCGTTCTGGTAGACCTTGTATTTGTTTTTAGACTTTCTTCTGATAACGCTCTAGCTTTAGGAGGTTTGTGTGAGTAAAGTTTTGGCCTTCAATCCCATATAGGAATTTTGGAGTTACGAAGGTATTCCAAATCTTGTGTGCAACAATAGGTGAAAACCCCCTTCTTGCATGCAGACCCGGACCTAATAGAGAATAGATAGTTCTCTGTGCAGTTCTTAAACTTTCTTCTATGTTTACAGTATTTTTTCCATTTCTATCAATACCAAGATGTTTAACATTTGACACATTAGGGATTTCCTGGCCATTCAAAGTTGCTTTTACAGTATTTTTATATTTGACAGTAAGAATTTCTGATTTGTCCGGGTTGATTTTGACTAGGTCACGAGATGTATTGAATTCAACGAGGTCCAACATAGCTTGCAGTTCATGTGGTGAGTTTGCGAGCAGAGCAGTATCATCTGCACAAGTTGGAGTCGAGACGTTAATATTTCCAATGGAGGCTCCAACACCACTTTGACTAACAGACTTCAAAAGATCGTTGTGATAGATTTTATATAGCGTCGTTGACAGTTGTGCTCCTTGTTTTGTTCCTTGTTTAAGTTCAAATTCATTGGATAATTGACCTTCCCATTTGACTTTAACCGTAGATTGTCGATATAAGTTTCGAAGAAGTAACCAGAATGGACCCTGTACACCAATGTGGTAGAGTTTGTTAAAAAGTATTTCATGATTTACGCGATCAAACGCTTTCTGAGCGTCCAGCGTTTCAGGAATAGAGGCTTGTTTAATTTTATATGGTGCTCCATAGCCTCGGAGATAATGAAGGTTGCATTCATAGACGATGTCTTTTCTGTAAACCCTCTCTGTAACTGGTGTTGAGTAGTGTAAAATATCTTGTCAAGTCTGTTTTTGAGGATTATTTCTAAAATTTTAGCAAATGTATCTGATATGACGATTCCTGGGTAGTTATCTGTGAGAAATGTATCCTTTCCTTTTTATGTATTGGGTTTAGAATACCACATTCATGGGGTTTGGTACATCAAGATTTTTGAAAATGTCATTCACAATGTCAACAAGTATGGGCGTTAATTCACCTTTGGCGTATCTAAGTGTTCACTGGAAATTCCATTCTCATCTGCTGCCTTTCCAATATTCAATGATTCGATTGCTTTCTGTACCTCAGATTTGTCGGTGTGTTCTAAAGTTTCTTGACCATTCTTGATTCTATTCTCAATAATATTGTTCTGTTCAAGTGCTAGTGTTACTTTGTCATTTCCTGAAATTCTCTATCTTTTGGGGTTGCTAGTATCTGAAAGTGATATTTCCAAGCTTCTAATAAGTTTTCTGTTCCATTTACTTCTGTTCCATTTACTTTTAAGGTTTGGATGTTCTCATTTACAGTTTACCTCTGTTTATTAATGAGAGTATACAATAGTTTGTCATTTGAGTCAGCTGATTCCATTATATCATTAACATGCTTATATTTTGTCTAGCATATGCCTGTCGTTGGTGTTGGCGCAATAGCTTCTTTTTCTGTTTTAGTTCTAGTTTGGTAGCACTACGTGTTCTATTAGAATTTTTACATTTATTAAACGTAATCTTTGCTTCTTTGGAGGATCTCCCTATTTGCGGATTCCATATTCCCCGTCCTGTCCTTTTCAGTCTTTTAAGTTTCATATAATTTGGTATCGAATGTTTGGCAGCTGTGTGTAGGGCGTCTATGACATATTTCACTTTGTCTCTGACCGTAGACTGTTTTCCTAAGTTGTAGAAATCATTCGTTTTACGCTTTATCTCCTTCCTGTACGTGCTAACATCACATTTCTCCCATTTTGTTTTTGCAGTATAGTGGCTCTTTTTAGTTTTCCTATGATTTCTTGTAATATTAGTTTTCAGAGTAATAGTAATTAGCGTATGATCAGAACAATTCAAACAATTCATTTCGTGTACATGGATGTTTCAATATTTAAGCCGTTTGTGTCTTGGACAAAGAAATAATCAATTTTTGAGGTGAATTTCCAATTATGATGAAAGCAGGTATTAGCTTCACATTGTTTTTCGGTCATTTTTAGTTGTGTTTCCTTGATAAAGTTCTGTAGCAAATGGTCTCTCCGTGTAGCTCGTTGCATTAAAGCATTCATATCTCCACAGAGGATTACTTCATGAGAGTCTTTGTAAATTTCAAGAAATTCTTCAAGCTCGATCAGTATCTCTTTGTATTCTTCGTCCGAGTTTTTTTTAGGTTGAGGGCATGTAAACGTTTATCAAGCATATTGGTTAATTTTCCGTCGCAATTTCAGCTATGATTGTCCTGTCATTACCTTGACTGCTTATCTTTACACTAAAGTTAAGACTTTTCCTCCAGAATATACAGACTCCACCATAACCACGAATCAATTTGTAATCTAATCTAGGATTTTTGTCGTCAACACATTTTGCTAACACTTCAAATTCTGGATCAATGTCATTCAATTATTCTTTTTCATAGTTCATTAGCCAATGCTCTTAGCAGCACAGAATATCATGATCTTTTAAGACTTCTTTAAGATACACCTGGTTACTTTTCACATTTTGAATGTTAATAGAACCCAATTTTAATGCTGTGTCCGTTCCATACGAGTTGAGGCGCGGCCTCTCTCTAAAAAAGAAAATATTGCGTCTTGATTATTGAGATTGCTTTCTTGATCGTCTAAGTAATTTACAGATTGATTCTGTTAAGTTCTGAGGATGTAATCTTCTCGAGGTGTTGGTGTTATTTCAATAATACTTGGATCATCCATCGGAGGCTGTTGATATGTGTGAGATGCTGCTTCATGAGGCGATGCTACTTCGTCATTTCGGTCCATTACATCTGGGCTCAGGTTTGTATGATCAGGCGTGTGTTGTATGGTCTTCTCATTAACTGCTATCTGGGGATTTGGCTGGTTTGTTGCGGGGTTGTGATTGTTGACTGTTCCCACTGTTTGGTTACAAGACGCAGTATGCATGTTTCGATTCAGCTGTGATGACTGAGATGTTTGAGTTTGTGTCTGTACAGGATTCACATGATGACCTGGTGAAAAGAATGATGTGGTGAGCGTGTTTGGACCATGCACAATATGTAGACGGTGGGGTATATTATGTATACCTCTTGGCATCCATGGAGGATTCGTAGCTCTCATCATTGGTGTGTGGGTCCCTTGAAAATGTGATCCAAGTTGTGCTGTTGTTCCTGTTATTACTGGACCAAAGTGCGTCTGAGAAACATAGTGTGCTAAAGGTCTTGTAGTCACATAAGGTGAAGGTGGCATAACACAAGCATTCTGTATTGTTGGGGGTACAAGCGTCATTGGTGGTACCTGATTGTTTGCCGATCCATACTGCATGGTTGGTCTGTATAGCTCATACGGTGTTTGATATGCCGGTGGTAGAAAAGCCTCTGTCGTTGTATAGGGTACTCCGTATTGCTGAGGTACCTGTTGTCCATATGGTGCACTTGGTATCTGGATTCCTGCTTGGGTGGGCCGTGGATCCTGATGCATTCTGTTTCTAAATTTGGAATCTTCCAATTCTTTCTGTAATTCTAATATTTTAATTTAAAATTTCAGGTTTTGACATTCAAATTCATGTTTCATTTTTATCTCTTGTATGTCAAGCCTATGAATTATGTTCAAGTAAATGTTAGACATTTTTTCTGAATTTTTCTCTTCGAATACAGAGTTACTCATTTTTAATTCGGCGTTTTCTAAATTCTCAATTGGGTTCTGTTGCGTAGCGGCTTTTTCATTTTTCTGATTGTATCTTAGTAATGTCACTGTGTTTTGAAAATCACGATTTTCGGCTTCCAACATTTCTATCGTGGCCTTACAGTCAGCAAGTTGTTGTTCAAGAGCTGATTTTGGGTTTTGCTTTTTAGTTTTCTGATTTTTTGGTATCGCATTTTCTTCTCGAGTATTCACATTGGAGGTAGAATTTAACATCTTGTTATTCTTATTTGCAGTTTTTGATATCTTGACGGATTCTATTTGTTCAGTTTCTGGTCTTATAGAAATGACGTTCATTTGTTCATGTGTATGTGGAGACTTACTTGCTACGGTTTGTTCACCTGCATCACCTATGTTACGTTGATCTTTACTGTCTGGAATTTGACTGTGTGATCTGGTCTCTGATCGTCTAAGGATTAGAGGAAGTGCAGTTTTCTGACCATCTACTACATGGATAGAAAATTGAGCGTTCAGACATTCCTTTTCATCATTTGAATTGTCATGGTTATGGGGAGTTATTGACCTAAGAGAGTCATGATTTATAGCACTAGTATTCAGATTGATATTATCAACTATCTTCACTTCAGTGTGTGGGCTAACAGATCTAGCTTCTGTTTCATCAGATATGTCTTCAGTGATTAGAACTTGCTGAAGTTTGTTATGTATTTCATGTTCATTTTCATCGAACAGCACATGTAAGCTACAATCAGCATTGTCATATGTAGGTGAATGGTTGTTTCTTATTTCAGGCTCTTCATCATCAAGGCATTTACACAATATGCATGTATAGTCATTTTCACAATGTTCATAGTTAAAGCTTTTTTCATGGCACACTCTATGGATCCATTTTCAACATAACATACACTCTATGCTGGTCTTTCCTTCTGTACCTTCACTACAGACCGTGCAAGGGAAATCTTTATCGTCTTCCTCTGTACAACGCCCAGTTGAGTCATCCAAATTCATCATACCAGTAACATCCTCCTCCGGTGCCTCATGATATTTCAGCTGAGGTATGTGTAATGTTCTTGACCTATGTTTGTAAAAGCAAGCAATCCTGATCTGGCTATCATCTGCTATTTGTTGTTTCTCTTTAATCTGTAATGACACTTTCGAGGCACATGTTTCATTTTGCTGGTCAAAAAAATGCAGAGCAAACATCATAGATCATACAATTAAGTTGTTCTATAAAGTCATATTTTTCCAATATTTGCTGATCTTTGGAAAGTCATCTGTGATAAAAATCTTGTACATATGTCCATTTACATCTATTTTATTTGTAGTGTTGAAGAAATTAACACGGAAAAGTTGCCTGCCACATGATTTCAATTTTATACAAACAGCCTCTTCTACAATTATTTCAGACTCAATCCATTTAGCAGTTGAGGCCCTTCTCTTTATTTCACATTGTTTGTCCTCGCAATTTGCATAATATTCAAATGTTTGTGATTTTAGCACCTCATATGCAGCAGACGATAGGTTTTCTATGACAAAGGTACCATGCTTGTCACTTACATCCGTCTTCTTCTGCGGTATAGTTGCACCAAGTACCTTTTTCTGTATGGCCTTTTTGGGGTTAACCTTGTAGTTTAGTTTCTCAGTTTTAGTGTCTTGAGTAGGAGTGTAGATGTTCCTGGGGACTCGCAGCCTTTGGGTCCTCTCGGAGCCTGTGTTTTTCACCAGTTACATCGTGACTGTCTGGATCTTGAGTGTCTTTAAAGTGCTATGTACCAAAGAACGGATAAGTAGCAAATAAATGGGTAGAGCCAAAAGTGACCTAGTTAAAGTTTTATAATTACTAGTATGTTAACTGTACTTTGACACTGATTAATAATTTATAGAACTTTTTCATATAGCAGTGTTATTATGAAAGGTTCGCAAACACAGCCTGCAAAGAATCACAAGTATATAAACAATATAATGCCAGCTCGTTCAAAATAATGTGATCCGGCCTCGCGATTTGAGAATTGATAATTGTTTATGTCACAGAACTGACAGTACACTGGTACGCACACAAGCAACGGTACACTGCAAAGAACCACAAGTATATAAACAAAAGACAATATGGTAACAGTTTGTTCAGAATGATGTATTCTGGCCACGCGATTTCAATATTGATAATTGTCTAAGTCACAGGATATACAGTACACTGGCAGGCGTTCTTCTATTTCAACTTGTCTCTATGAAGGGAAGTACACATACCATCATGCAACATTCCTATGGTTTTTCTTCAAAACGTTAAAAGCCGTTACGATCATGTCTTAAAAATAAGGGATGCAAGGTTAAATGTTCAAGGTTCAGACCGCTGTATTGGACTACGAACCACTCTCTTCCACCGTCCTTCAATGCCACGTTACCGAAGTACAGCTACTCATGCATAATTATTTTATCTGTTAAAAAATAAAACCTAAAACCTTTTCGCACGACATCAATGTTCATAAAAACGGGATAAAAACAAGTTAAAACATTATTGGTCCTCTTAAAACTCTGACTATTTAAATAAAAAACAAGATGGCCGACATTGGGAGCGCGTGTTTTTCAACACTCAACCCATGAAAAGACAGTCTTTTCTCCTTTCAGACGCTTCAAACCGGACAGCAACGTGAAAATATACAGTTCCTCAACACAATATGTTAGTTAAAAACTATTTCAAACAACGTTAAAACACTAAAACTTGTTAAAAATGTGTGCACAAAATTTTGCGTCCGCTCTCTTCAAATCCTCATCGTCCACCTTGTTATCAACTGGTCGTTAGACGTTTGTATCAAGCGTTTTTGATATCAGGCAAGACAACACTGAATTTCCCGCGTGCATTTGGTTTGACTTGTGCTTTCAAAATTCAGATTTGTTTGAATCGAATTTGTTTTTAGCAATCATATAGATACGCAAATAATGTATGGTGTTTTATAATGGGTAAAAATAAACTTTTTTTGCTGATAAGATAACCATAGTAATGATTAATATATTCACTGCATTTTAGAGACATCGGTCCGATATGGGACCGATGTTAATTCTGATTTTGTTTAAAATACATACAAAACTGATTATATCCAAGTGTTTGGGAAATTTCAATAAAAGACTCAATTGGTGGGGTAATGATTTTTCATCGGACAGACGTCGGCCCTTCGTCGGACCTATCTGCCGATATTCCGACCATTTTCCGATATCTATCCGATATGGGCTTGCTCACTGGGTACTTATGCACTTCATTGATTGTAAACAATGACGGTTGAAATCTGTGCGTGGGAATTTTTCTGGTAACCAAGAGCGAAATCAACGTTCATGACAGACCTGTTTATATGACATTTTTCATTTATTTTTTCCAACTTGATTGAAAATTATGTTTTATGATATTTTAATACATGTAGTAGAAGTAGTTGTTTTCTCAACAAGGAGTACAATAGTTGTACTCAATGCCCCAGATAATTATTTGGGAAATAGGGTTTTCACCCATCGATTTTGAAAAATAGGGTGATTTCATTCTTGAAATAGGGTGAAATGATTTATAAAAATGCATACCTTAAAATCACAGCTGCTTTACTTTTGTTGAAGCTGCACACCTGTATTGATTCAATAAAACTGTAAACTATCATAATTAACTGAAGTTTCATAACATCTTTAATCCTTGAAACTCTCCTTAATATAAACTTTAAACTTAAAAAAATCGATAACACGAATTATTCTGCACTTATTGGCTCTTGCTTTCTTGGTTCGAAAAAGTTTGCAATCGACTGATATTTTGGCGCAACAATCGCGGACGTCTTTCAACCTCTCTTAAACATTTTGATTTCACATCCTAACAGAAACTGAAAGTACATACGCTTTATAAATACATGCACAATGAGCGACGCATTATGTCAGATTGAAAACGCATGTATGCCTTCGTCAATTATTTGGTCAGACGCTTTATTTAACTGTGAAATCTAGTCCGCAGAGCGTTTTAATAATTTTGACTGCTCCGTTATCCGTGCGCCTGTTGAATGAAAGCGTCGCCGTGTTACGATAATAATTCCAAAGTTAAGAGAAAATTCCGACTAGGGATGGGCCACACTTCCAACACATCAGCCCCGTTATGTCCTGAATAAAATACATGTATAATTTCTTGAGTGCCAATTGCATCTTACAAATATCAAAAACATTCACGGCAGTAAATTCATTGTGTAGGCCTACTGGTCTTCGTGGCAATTATAAACGTATTTAGTTAAATGGAGATTATATAACAAAGGGAACTAATTCAGCTTATTTTACTAGTCAAAATGATTCGGATGTTTTCGCTTTTTTCACGAAAAGTAATTTATTCAACATACGGAAAATAAACGCGCGCCACCTGTTGTCATAATTTAGTAACTTGCATTCTGCTTAGTTGCATTCTGCTTACTGCCTGTTGCTAACTGCCGTTGTTAATGACGCTTAGTGGCAAAACCGATTATGACTGGTTTCAGGAATAATGAACACACAAACATTGGATAGTCACCAAGCATCAAGTATAACCGATAAAGAACACGCATGTTGGAACTGTCATGAAGCATGTTAGAATAAACATTACGCATAATGTAAATATTCATCATGAATGATGTAATGTTGCAGCAATCATCAAGTATAAACGAATAGACAACAAGCATGTTGGAATTGTCATAAAGCATATTAGAATATGCATCAGTCATAATTTAAATATTCATCACGAATGATGTAATTTTTACCTAAATACCCTTCCATATTAAACAATTGGACAATTTGTCAATTGGACCATTTGTGTGATCAAACCCTCTGTCTCATCCGCTACTAACCACAGAGCAAGAATTTCACTTTGCCCATGTCCATTTTCAACATGCATAATGTATAGGGGCATGCTGAGAAAATTAACCTTATATGTCGCGTCAATACATACAAATTCGGGATATGCTTCGAATGTTTTTCTCGTCCTTGCGTCCTGATAAAACAAACGGCGCAGTTCATTATCTTCATTTAAAATCACCATGACAAACGCACCGGGATTTGCATTCATGTGCTCTACTGCGCGTTGTAACACTGTTAACTCTGAATCATTGTTTTTTGACGCAGTCTTTATGTTGTGGATAAATTGCAATTTCATTAAATAATGTATTATCTCATTTTTATTTTTAACTTATTTAATAATTTAATTAATCCCCACTAACATAGTTTTAATTAATTTTAATAAACAAAATTTAAATAGTTATTGTATTATTTTATAAACGCTTAATTTTATGTAAGTAATTGTGCAGTTTATTTCTGATAACAATCTATATCAAATTGATAGCAGTTTTACGCACTTGCGTTAAGCCCCGTTTTCCCATAGCACCGCTCATTTTTGTAAGCACATTTTCCATTTTGAAGTTCACACCATGCATTTATTTGTTTATGTTATATAAATATTTAATACATAAACAGATAATAAATATTTATGTTGTTTTGATTTATTAAACAGTTGTTCTGATATTATTTCAGAGAATAAAATGGGCTGTTTTACGTCGACTAAGTTATTTAGGTCTATCATGCGTCAGAGAGTAATAGCGCTTAGCGCTCACTGAACTAGAACAATTGTAGAAATAATATTCGTAAATTAAGGAATATGATATTAAGACAGATAATCGAAGGACGGATAGAGCTATTAATTAATAAGAATTTAATAATTTGTCATACGACAATTTATGAAGATCCCGTTACACACAACATAAAATGGATCAAACGGAAAATCCAATTGCGCACGAAAATATAGGAAAATAACTCTGGGAGTTTAATACTATAAGCTGGTATGTACTCATATTGCACTCAATTTAAAGACATTATCGGTCCTAATGAAGACAATTACAATGTTCACACTTAGCTTAAATTGTTTGAAAAAGTAACTTCCATAAACTAACACGTGGAAAACAGACATTGTTTCAGTTCGGTAGATTTTCACAGTTTGACACGCTAAGAGCATGCACGTGCACACGACCGAAGTTTTAAGGTCTTACCTTGTAATGTTTGCCTTTGTAATTTTTAATATCTTGAAGTTCTAAAGAATCAGAAATTAATACAAACAAGAAATATCTTTAAAAAGATATACGGCGTTGATTGTGGTTGGATTTGGTGAAAGGTAAAGAGTTCAATGAATGAAATCAAAGATAGCGAATGTCTTTTTCTGTGCAGTTCTTAGCTGCATCACACGCAGTACGGGATGTTACGCTGAGTTTTCGCGGCTTATTTTACATTATTACATAATGCTGGTCATAAACCTATAGATACAAAACAGAAAACCAAAAGGAGAATGGAAGTGAAATTAAAACATTAAGTCAACCGGCCACACGCTAAGTATCCGTACATATTTTAAATATTCATACGCGCGTTCTTCGAACAAACCTGTTTTAGTGGTTTGTCGATTATTAACATTATCGAGAACCATCGCGCTCATGCTTAATACATTAGTCAATATGGTGGAATAATTCTTGTTAAATTAATCAAAAATATTATATATCATGATATTGTTGAAAACACATTAAGAATCTAGTATTGACATACCATAATTATATCGCTGAATATTTTCATTTAACATATTTCTGGTCTAAAGAAAATTCCACAGTCCAGGGTATATGCCAGATTCTTGAGTCAGATAGACTTCAGCCCTTATCAGCAATACAATAATGGTCTGTAGCTGTTAATGAGATAACATGCTGAGATTGACCCTTTGAGAAGGTTAACCCGAGAAAGTGATTTATTGCTGCTGACCACAAGTCTTCCAGATAACCCAAACACTTCACCTAGTTCACGCGATAGCGTCTATATTATATAACGATTATTTCACTGGCCGCGATTTGACCCTGATACTGGCGCTGGCAATCCTCTGAAAATAAAAGGTGCACGCGCAAACTGCGTTGATGTCGAGTGTTGAGTGTAAAACTGTTCTATCTATCAAGCCTTTTCATTAGAGATACAACTGTTTCATGCAGTAAGACAGTGTTACAAAGACACGTCCATGTTTCCGATGTTCTGGTTGTATGTTAAAATCAGCCAATTGAATAAATGAAGTGTATTCATTCGTATCTAGCCGCGGGAAATTTTATTTGAATTTTATTGGACACTTACAAAGGTCAGGTAAGGTGAAAAGCTGGCTTATACAGCTACGCCGAAAAACTAAAGTTTCTCCCATCCGTGAGACGACAACGCTTTCACTACAGTAGCAGTAATAGATTATACTATACTATATACGATAACCGGTGTTCCTCGTTTATTATCGCTGATCTGAACCATGTAAACACATGAGTCCCGCCAAGCGGATAAATTGCATTTGATTTAAAATTAAGGTAAATACTTTGTTGTTATTGATCTTACATAAGTGTGGAACAATTTAACTATGTAAAAAGGCAAATGTGACAAGAGATTGCTAAGCAATATTGTCCCTACCGTTGAAACTCCACCATTGTCAGTAAAAAAAAAAAAAAATATTTGTTACCAAAGCAACCATAATTCTTGACGTAGGAACGAAATGAAATGACCTGCATACTCGCCATATTGCCATCTATCCATGTTTCAAGTTTCATGAAAAAATATGAAGAACTTTTAAAGTTATCGCAGGCTCCAGAAAAGTTTGACGGACTGACTGACTGACAGACTGACAGACACGGAGCGCAAACCATAAGTACCCTCCGGTTTCACCGGCAGGGGACAAAAACGGGAGGTCCTTACCTGTAGCAGAACCCTAGTGATTTGGCTTGAGGTACGGATCCGTACCTCTAGAACCAAATTATAGAGGAACGGATCCATACCTGTAGCAAAGTTTTTCCGTCTTCCCACAGCTTTGGGATAAAAGCTTGTCACTGTCTTCTACGTTTTCGCTCGTTTTGCGGGTCTTGCATTTTTTACGGCGCCTAGCGTAAAATTCACAAGTCCCGATCCGGAACTTACAGATTTTACGGGTTTTGCATATTTTATTTATTTATTTACCGTACCAGTGGATTAATGTTTCCCGCCATCTGTCAAAGTCTCATGTAGTCTCTAACCTTCAAGCAAAAGAGTGAATTTCTGTTAAACATCAATGTTTTTCCTACCACATGCACAAAGAAACATTCTAAAATAAAGTCATGGCAAGTGCCCATACAGAGAATTGTGTCTTCTTATAAATGATGTTCATGTTTTTAGAGAGTATAGCATGCACTTCAAAAAGATTTAGTATATTTAGTATATTATAACCTAAAATGCAGCGAAAAGAGAATCAATGTGCAAAAAGAGGGATACATCAGAATCGCATAGTTCGACTTAAAAAACGGGCGACAGTGAGTCTAAAGTAAAAACATTTAGATATTGTCTGTGATTAGTGGGAAATGTTGTGTACGAAAAGAAGAAACATGAGTTTCAATAGGTGATTTAGATCTTAAGTATGAAACATCAAATGAGTTAACTTTACTTTGGCGATTTTAGGGGGGGGGGGGGGGGGGGGGTACGCCGCGTCCGCCCCCTTTTGGATCCGCCTATGACGACCGATGACCTCCCGACCTTTTGGTGACCTCCCAGTCATTCATCAAACATAAAAAAATCTCATTCATCGGCGTCGGTCCGCTTCATGTTTTACGGGTGACTGGTCGGTAAAACGTCGTTTACTTAATTTTAATTTGGTGCACGTAAATGGACAGGCATTCAATTACAACGTTACAGTTTAAGTTTATCTTGTATCACCTAAAATATTTTGGTGTTTTCATATGTTGCGCGTTTCTGTTTTTGGCAAAGCTGGCTAAGATGGGATTGGACCTAAATATCTTGCTATAATTATATGCATCAGCAACACTGTAAGACATACCCTGCCGAAATATACCAGGCTTCGTTAGATCACAATTTTTAGCTCACATTGACATATGGCATCGTTCTGTGCTGTTACTTTTATCCCACTTTAATATATAAACGTATAACATTCTTAGTTCTGTTAGCGACATTTCAGAATGTACCTACTTTTTCATCAAGCTGTTCATATATAGTCTTCCTAAAAAGATTGTCAATCGTTATTGTCAAGCCATCCTGAGTCTTATCTTTATTATCTTTATTAGCATTCCGACCAATTTCCACAATAACAGAGCAGCGCATAGCCATGGGCGATCATTTAAATCCAAACTGTTTCAACTTGCACTGCACACAACACTAGAAACCCAACACTTTGCTCGACCGACACTCATAATTATCTTTCAAGTGAGCCATATGATAATTATTATATTATACCGGATTAATGACTGTTGGAGTTCAAGGATAGAACAACATTCTGCAAATTTGCGACGGTTTATATACGCAAAATATAACTTAAAAGTATTATAAATACAGTGTCGGTCAATTTCATGATCAATGATATAATTAATCTTTCCTTACTTTGCTATTCCACAAAACTAGTCGGCATTTTTTTTTAAGTCAGAATTTATATAAATACAATCGACAACTTTAATGTGTGAATGTATACGCGTCTAGTGGTCCCAACACTCAATCAAAAGATTTAATAAAACGTATATGAATAATAGATATCAGGGGCGTAGCTAGCATTTTTTTAGCTGTAGGCCTTGATATGATACATAAAAACAGGGGGTCCGGGAATCCTCTCCCTGAAAATGTTAAAATCCCGTAACGCCTGTGATGAGATTTAAAGCATATCTAGACAAATAATAAGATAAGAAAATATAAGACTGGAATGTGTTGTTTTTTTTTATTTTACTGTTTATCTCAATGTCAGAGAACTAATTTTTGTTTTTCATCATCATCATCATCATCATCCAGTGTAAGGGTTGAAATCCATATTGGAGGGTCGGAAACCCTGTGTAAAACTCTGTGCTTGCATGATAAAAAAGTTGTATCGATACAAGTTGTTCGGCATCAAGGGACCGAACCGACCCCAATTCAGTCAATGGATCGGGATACGGTGACAAGTGCTCCATTGTAAATGTCCGCGGTAATAAACATCATTCGGAATGTTTCTTAACGATAATCGATTACAACTTACTGTAGTGTTGAAAGGGAGACAAATATATCTACATGTAGATCAATGTAAACTTGTAACAGCAAGTTACATGAAAAGAAGCGAGATAGAATCTATGCACATAGAAAGAAGTTGAGTTGATAATTGGAAGATATGTCCTTTGGTCACGACCAGAATCCATGGTCTGAGGATTACGTCAATATGAAATGCAGATTTCTTACACCTCACTCTCCTCAGGGCCAACATTTTAATGCGTTTTCGAAGTTGAACTTGAAGCATTTTTTTTTTCATGTTTCAAAAAAAATGTAGGCCCGGGCCAGCTGTGCCTTATAGCAGCTACGCCCCTGGATATAATTCGTTGTTATGAAATGGGTAGATTTCATAATCGAAGGTTTTTGGTTGAATTCATAATTTATATGAACACTTCATCGCTAGATTTAATTATCTTATCCGATACACAACCGGTGTGACGTTGTTGACTTGGCTAACTTGTTATCATAGTATTTATCCGTTATGTTACACCAGAAATTTAACGCGGATCAAAATCAACGGCGCCATCAGTGTCTAATCAATACTAGCGATGGGCATTTTCATGCAATACAATTTTCATTGCCGTGTAAGTCAGATAGCACTCGCTGTACATGCCACTGTATTATGCTGTATACGAGATAAACTATCAGTGAACACTGCCAGCTCGATCCGGTGTGTTACGTGCTATTTATTTTGTTGTGTACTCGATTAGTACAGTATAAACAATACCATTAACCAAATTAAGAATGACATCGCGAGGATTATTGTTAAAATCCTTTAGGAAAGTGAACACACAACACAAGACATGTGAGTAGTTGAATGTTTTGTACAAGGTTGATGGTGACATTATTGCTTTAAACTTGTAATCCACATACACACAGTGGTTACATTGGTTAACTTTCACAATCAACTGATGGTATTTACTAACAGCTGATGATACGCTGTGTAAACACCGGTCTTTACTGTAATACAGCGGTGACGTTACCTTCTATTTATAGCATAGCTCGTCTTATAAACATGCATGTTATTGTATTTTTCAAACACTGAATAGGTCGGAACGTCGTCGATTGGAGTCTAAGTTATCGATTTTGTGCAGCACAATAAGCGCTTGTTTCAATTTAAAGGCGAGTTAATTTATACAATAAAAATGTATGCTCAAATTACACTACCCAGCAAACAAAAGACGTCTTTAAAAAGACGAAGAACAACGTCTTAACAACCATAAAAAGACGTCTTTTGTTTGCTGGTAACTGCATCGTACATAATTATTAATCAAAGCGCTGAAGTCACTGAAGATGTTCGCTATTGCATAATTTAACACGCAATTCATTTTTCAAAATCAATCGCAAGTTTGAAATGAACACACGCCATTCAACTTAAAAAAGTGTGTGTCATAGCGCACGGGTCGAGTTTTGTGTGCACTTTTTATCATCCTTATTATTTCATAGAAATAACTAAGACAAAATAAAAACAGCATGCTTTTTTGGAAGTTCTGAAAGCAAAGAAAGTATGATGAAAATGGTAATGAGAACTTAATATAAAGAAAATTTGCAGTCACCATCATATTAAAGGAATATTTTTTCTAATATCAAATGACTATCTCACCAAGAATATAAATTCATAATGAAAGTTCCGTGTACAAAACTTTTGATTTTTGACACCATATACAAATTCAAAATATACAATAATCTTCGTATCTTGTATATGGAGGAATAAAAGTATATAAACATTGCTGTTTATGCTTTACTTGTTACCCGAGCAGTTCACACGGTGTCAACAACGCTAACATAAACATAGGTATAGAGCACTAATGCGCTTTTAGGCGAAGCTGTTTCAGTTTTCATCTTAGTGACTTTAACATAACGCCAACAGACACGCATGAATATTTTCGAATATTTAATAAGCTGATTCGAGATACAACCTCTGAATTTTTGCTACATCACTGCGTATGTGCTCAATTCAAAGGATGTAGCACTGTTCAGTGTAAGAAATTCCGGACTACTCTCTGTATGCTCAAACGACACAAATTGTGGCCCTGTTACAATTACGCGTTACAATCCATCTCGCAGAATTTCAATTTCGCCTCCAAGATGAGAAAACAATCATTAGCGAAATAGTATAGTGTCACGATAAGAGAAAATCGTTTAATTATCATACCACAATGTTTGCCGTACTTGGTCAGCACGTCTGGAAATCATTCCTTAATGCGTCGATAGGCTGCCATTATTAACAAGTTTGCTATTTTGAATTCAATTTTGTATCAAAAAGCATTGTTTTTAAATGTGGGATTTTCAATTCGCAATGAGATTTGTAATGACCCTCGTCATGCGAAAATGGGTCTTATTCCATATGCGCCCTTCATATAAATAGCCCACTCAGCTATCCCTCCTTCTGGTAAGGAGAAACATAACATATTGAGTGATTTTAAAGCGAACAGCGTCGCCTATGGCCTGACTGCGCAAGAGCACATGTTGGGTTTAACAAACGCTTGCCGAAACGCATAAGACCCATTTTCGCATGACGGCGCTATTGACGTGTGATTTAAATGTGACGAAAGAAAACTGCGTTTAAATCAAATATAAACATACGATATATTTCGATAATGAAGAAAGATACTCATAACAAGGCATATGAGGACACATATGAAGTGCTCTCCCCTAGTATATTTTTTATTTACTCACACTTATGTGTGGTTTGACAATGCTAACACACATTTCATGCGGTGAATATGCAGCTTACACGTGAAAAACACAACACAATAGTTTAACTTTTGTTTAATTGTATTCAATTATTTAGAAAAGTAAATTGCTAACTTTATTTCAAAGTCGGCGTATACGCCGACTACATTTTTAAAAGACATGTATTGTTATAAATATATTTAATATAATATATTTAGTTGTTTTCGGTTTTAGCGATTATAAAGCATTTTCGAGGTTGCCTATAGTATGCCTGAGTAATTGATGAACTCATATCCAACTGTCAATGTATTGAGAACTGTGAATATAAACAAGCTTACCCTTCTACTAAGCTTCTACTATTGCGTTGCTAGCACCCGTAAATACAAAATATCGCCGCTATGTGTTGAGAACCAAGAACGCTTTCCAGAAATACCCGATGTAGTAGCTTCAACGAGGTTATGAAACAGGTCATTCGTATTATTATTATAAATTATTTGTTATATTCGGGTTAAGCGATTATGATTTTTTTAGTCTATCGTATCGCTGAAGTTATTGTTGAACTTATGTTCAACGTTTTATAAATTGAGAATATAAATAAGCGTCAACTTTTTCCCAAATCTCTCAATTTACGACCTGTACTACGTCATTGAGTTGTATGTGAGAGCGTAACCTATTGCGTTGTTATCGCCCGTAAACTTTCCTTTGTTTATCGACAGGCGCATCTATTAATAGCCTCATATCATGAATGCCAAAACACCCGCGTAAAAGAACCACGTGACCAAATAGGACGCTAAACGCAAATACCATGCGACTACGACTTTAATTATGTAAGAACGCTCCGCAATTCCTCTGAAGCCGGGGCCTTGTGATTGCTTTTACGTAAAGAATTGACCTCTAACTGAAGTAAGCAAAGGAAACGCAGCACCTAATTGACCCATTCCTTCTTTGTGCGAAGGCAGATTGAATTTTACTAATGTATGGTTTGCCTATCATAACACACATTATAATGCGGTAAATATGCGACTAAAAGTAAAAAACACTATAATTAAACTTTTGTTTTTAATTAAGTTATTTAGAAACCAAAATTCCAAACCTTTTTTCAAAACAGCAAGACTACATTTTTTAGAGAATATTCTTGTTATATTTAAATGTTTTTTAACAGTTTCAGCGATAATGAATCATTTTTATGTTGTCTATCGTATCCCGGTAATAATTGTTGAACTCGTGGTCAACGTGTTATTAATTGAGACCTGTGAATATAAACAAGCGTAACCTTATACTAGTGCGTAATTCTCACCCGAACTCCCCTTTGTTTATCGCCAGCCTCAGATTTATGAATGAGATGAGCGAAAATACTACGTCACGCAGACGCAGCAGAAAGTGGACTATTTTAATCATTCATAAACAATCTCCTCCGCGACACGTGCAATACGATCATTGTTTTTTTTATTCTTTTCTATAAAACACCATTCGAAACTATTGCATTTAACACGATATTAATATAATGTTTCCATTTGTGAATAAACATAATTGGAGAACTCAAACCTCTTGCATAAATTATACAACTCTTTCTTCGCGCGTAGTGTAAGCGGGAATTGGGCTAATCATACCCAGGCCGTATCGACCTGAATTTTACATCAAGCACATTAGACGGTCGCTAAAGCGACCATCTAAAAAGCATATCAGTCAAATAAATTAGAAGTTTAACGCGAAGTTAGACTTGCAGTATCCCTCGTACGTAACCAATAAAACAAGTGGCTGATTATTCCCCAGGGGTCAAACTTGTTTCCCTAAGAGCAAAAATACAATGCGCTTATATGAATAAGTAATTAAATAGTAAATGTTCATAATAAGAAGTATATGCCCATATCAATAAATTATTGTTTATAATTGTACATTAAGTGCACTGGAAATGCATGCAGAAGTATATGATAAATTTAAGGAAATTAAACCCTTATCAATTTGTATTAAACCCTTAATCAATGCATATTAAACCCTTAACAGGTGTGTATTAAATCCTTAATCGACGTGTATGAAGCCCCTAATAAATATTTATCAAACCCCTTATCAACGCGCATGTAACCCCTTATACATGTGCAATTACCAGTAATGTGCGGACTGCACAGGCTAATCCACACAGAAAGACACTACACACATGCATTAAGCCCCGTTTTCCCATAGCTTGGCTCATATTTTGATTGCGAGATGCAAGGCCTTTCTTGGGTAAATCCCTTGATACTAAGACCTTGTTACGAGTAAATAACTCTGGAAACACGTAAGTTCATAAGTCACAATGCACATCCCCTCGTTACTCGACAATATGGTCACATGAGGATTACGTGTCTTAATTTGGTATCTGCGAATAATGACTAAATGTCTCATAATTATTACTTGAAAAGAAAATGGCATTATCTTGTTCCTATGAGAAAAAAAATCCAATAGACAACTTTTGTATCTCTGACTTTAGCCAGTTTAGGGATAAGGCAAAATAGACTGTTGAACTTGGAGTTGCACGCATCTTTATAATTTACAGTGGACTGCAGTTGTTTGGAGAGTTCATGTAAACTTTGTAGGTAAGAAGGTATATCCATTTACACATTTTCTCTTCTTACCTCTCAACAGTTCATTTATCTCGAACGGCGGTTATTTTTCAGGTATTGGTTGCTTAGCGACCACGCCTTCAAGGCATGTCCAGACGGGACCCGAACCCGCGACCCCTAGGATCGTGACCGAAATACCCGGCCCCAAATCCAGGCAGCTTATTAAGGAACTCGGTAAAATACAGGTCAGCTGATATAGTATCTAGAAATTGTTACATATTTGTTGTTTTTCAGAGATGTGAGACACAACCGTAAAATGTACCCTTGCATTATTTTTTCTTTTGTACAATTCCCTTTTTAATAAATGCGAGACGGTTCTTGAACGTGGAAATATCGACATTGCCCAATCAAAATAGCTTACATTCCAATGCGAAAGAGTCTAAATACTAAGACTTTTTTTTATATAGCGACTGTCACGTAATCGGATGTACTTTAGTGAAGATAAAACAAGTCTCTGATGTCTAAAATATTTCTTTTATTTTACTCTATTCCCTAACACCAAAATTGTACTATAATAATTTCAAAGTCAAAGTAAATAACATAACGTGAATAATTCCTAAGAGAAAGCGAGGTCCCGTCTGCCTATTTTGAGGGTTATTTATACTGGTCCCGTTGTGTATTCGCTTAATTCGTGACCCACGCCTGTCAACAAGTAATGGACGTCAACGTGTGTATCTTGACGTATATAGACAGATGATGTATGATCCCTACAGATTTTACACCGCCTGTAATCGCGGGCCCCTATGTAATTTGACAAGCCAATTTGTGTTCACAGGTGTATTCACACCTGGAACACGCATCGGAACGTCAGTCCTCCCGCTTAACGTATTTACCAACCATTTATATGCATTTTACGAGTCACGAATCTTGCTTAATGTATTTACTAATTGCTTATATGCATTTTGCGAGTCACGACCCCCATGTTTTCTGTTAGTTACATCTCGCTGAAATATTTCTATTGACTTTTCATAAAGTAATATATTCATTACAACCCATTACATTACACATCTACATAATCAATTTTCAAATTTCATTACAACCTACCCGAAGGTTCTATTTCCTAAATTAGTTTGTTTATACAACAATAACACGACAATAACAACACAATAATGTACAATGAGATAAATTCTATTATTATATATATTATATGTATACCCTACCCGAAAGTTCTATGACGTTACACAACTCACTCTTCCAAATGATTTTTCTATTATTATATATATTATATGTACATTACGTTACACAACTCACTCTTGTACTTTATTAGCTAATTCTTGAAATATCGATCCCGCCCCAGACGCACCGAATGGCATAACGTTAAAGTGAAATAGACCCCTAAACCCTGAAGCAAAAGCCGTTTTTTCTCTGTCTTCTTCTTTTATAGGTATTTGCCAATAACCCGATATTAAATCTAAACTGGTGAAATATTTACTTTTCCCTAATAACGCCAATATATCATCAATTAATGGTAATGGATATGCAATTGGTTTTGTAATTTTGTTAAGCTGTCTGAAATCGACGCAAAATCTTTTCTCTTCTTTATGATCTTTATTTGAATCAAGGTTATTTTTCTTTTTGTCTACTAAAACAATAGGGAAACTCCACGGACTTCTCGATGGGCTTATTATGTTTGCCGTTAACATTTCGTCAATAGCTTTATCTATGAATACCTTATTGTTTAATGGTGTTCGATACGGTCTTAATTTAATGGGAGGATGGTCCCCTGTATCGATGTTAAATTCCACTGCTGTAGTTTGTGTTAGTTCTAAATTATTTCTTGCGAAGAGAGTTCTGTGTTTTAAGAGTATTGGAAGAATATTTTCTTTTTGATCTCCAGCGACATGTAAATCTGATAGAATCTCATCTTTAGACAAACCTGATTTGGGTGTATTGTTTTTGATAACGCTTTCGATAGAACATATTTCATTATCTTGGATAGATTGAAGTTGGCCTATGGGACAATTACGTCTTAGTCTAATCGTTTTATGGGTATTGTTTATAATTAGAATAGGGAATTTACGATCACGCGTTGTCTTGACTACTGAGTTAACGATTGTTAAACCGGGTTCGTTATCAAAGAAAGAATTACTTATTCCAGTAAAGTCATAATTTTGATTTGAGCGTAAGCTGTTTCTTTTCGTCCTGGCAAGGAGTCTATATGCGGTTTGTGGTTTAAGAACGGTATGCCTAGTTAGCCTCGCTATTACCGAAAGGTGTACATCTTCTTCCAGAGGTACATAACAATCTTTTATTCTTAAACATCCTAGGTCAAAGTATACACGGACACCGTTGTCTTGTAAGAAATCTCTCCCTAGTATTACGTTCCTATTAATGTTTTCAACGACAAAAAATGTATGTTCAATATATATACTCCCTATTTTAAATTTTAATTTTACATTCCCGCGAATGTATAGCGAGTTACCATCGACCGCTTTTAGATTAATTTTTGTCATTTTAAGTGGTGGTTTGTGTTTTAATAGATCATAAGCTCTTTTACTAATTACAGAAAGTTCTGCACCAGAATCTATCAAGCTCCTAAATTTACAATTTCCTATTGAAATGAGGCAAGAATTTGGGTTTCCACACAAAGCAATATTATACGTCTTTACGTTTCCGTCGTTACCATAGACCCCTTTTTGGTACGACGTTCCTAGTTTTTTTGATTAAGGTATGGTTTTCTTTGAGTACATTCTCTACTGAAGTGTCCCAATTTTCCACAATTCCGACAGTCTATTTTGTCTTTCCAATTTTTGTCATATTCGTTCTTACGTGCGTAATTGTTTTGACCTACCGCGTATGCATTTATTTCGTTTTTCCTACGTCTACAGTCTTGTATAACATGACCCTGTCTCTTGCAATACCTGCAAGTGTTTGATGGTCTCAAATGATCGATTTCCATGGGAACAGGTCTATTAAGTGGTGTTTGAACTTGATTATGACTCAAATGTGACCTTAATTCGAATCTTGCTCTTACATTTTGTTCGGCTAATGCGGAATTGACTGCTAACGCTAAAGTAGTTGGATTTTCTCGCATTAATTTAAGGCGTAAATAATCATGTCTCAGGCCGTCAATGAAAGTTCCAATTAACTGACTTTCGATCATCTCGAGGTTATCCTCAACATTTTCATACGCTTCACTAGATAAAGACAGAAGTCGTTCCGCGAATAATTGGACATTTTCGTCGGGTTTTTGTTTGAGTGTTTTTAAGAGAGCGAGAGCATAATGAGGGTCCTGGATTTCTGCGAATCTTATCTTAAGTTCATTTTTTAAGGTTGCCCATGACTCATCAGGAAAATCAGTCAAATACCTCTGAATGTAATCGCTAACAAGTCCCCTACTAGATTGGTAAGCTACTAACTTCAATTGATCCCCCGCCAAACGTGAAAGTACCCCATATTTCTCTATGTTTTTGATCCAATTTTTGTATTCTTTAGGATTTCCGTCATAAGTTTGAATTACTTGTGAGACGCTTTGAGTTCCGATAGCATTTGTTACTCCTCTAATTTGTTCGCTTAAATTTTGAAAGAATTGTGGAATCGCTTGATCTGCCATCTTAGATAATTAACCATAGGAAAATAAGTCAGTCACTCACCGAATATTTGCCCGTTCGTTGTGGAGGTCCGGCACGTCTTCTTCCCTCTGGCCCGTGAAAGAAGTGGTACTTCTGGTTGATCCTGTCACCGCGCACCAGTTAAACACGTGTCACGTAATCGGATGTACTTTAGTGAAGATAAAACAAGTCTCTGATGTCTAAAATATTTCTTTTATTTTACTCTATTCCCTAACACCAAAATTGTACTATAATAATTTCAAAGTCAAAGTAAATAACATAACGTGAATAATTCCTAAGAGAAAGCGAGGTCCCGTCTGCCTATTTTGAGGGTTATTTATACTGATCCCGTTGTGTATTCGCTTAATTCGTGACCCACGCCTGTCAACAAGTAATGGACGTCAACGTGTGTATCTTGACGTATATAGACAGATGATGTATGATCCCTACAGATTTTACACCGCCTGTAATCGCGGGCCCCTATGTAATTTGACAAGCCAATTTGTGTTCACAGGTGTATTCACACCTGGAACACGCATCGGAACGTCAGTCCTCCCGCTTAACGTATTTACCAACCATTTATATGCATTTTACGAGTCACGAATCTTGCTTAATGTATTTACTAATTGCTTATATGCATTTTGCGAGTCACGACCCCCATGTTTTCTGTTAGTTACATCTCGCTGAAATATTTCTATTGACTTTTCATAAAGTAACATATTCATTACAACCCATTACATTACACATCTACATAATCAATTTTCAAATTTCATTACACCCTACCCGAAGGTTCTATTTCCTAAATTAGTTTGTTTATACAACAATAACACGACAATAACAACACAATAATGTACAATGAGATAAATTCTATTATTATATATATTATATGTATACCCTACCCGAAAGTTCTATGACGTTACACAACTCACTCTTCCAAATGATTTTTCTATTATTATATATATTATATGTACATTACGTTACACGACAAATCTTTCATGACTTGTAATATAAATAAATTAAGGAAAGTAGATATGGAAATGGCATCTGTTTTAGGGCGACTTCGATGATAATCAAGAAACTTTCTACAGTTTAAGTGAAAATGGCCGTATGTCAACAATGTACATTGTTTATTGTTCCATTTATGCCTAGTGGACTCTCCCATCCTTCTAAATTGGATCAATTTATTTCCAAAATTAGGGATGTCTAGTATATTTATTTCTATATTTAGAAAATTTCTTACAGATATTTCTTTAAGCAAACAGCGCAGATCCTGATGAGACGCCGCATCATGCGGCGTCTCATCTGGGTTTACACTGTTTGCCAAGGCCTTTTTCTAGACGCTAGGCATAAATGGGTTAAACGGACCTTTTCACAGATTTTGGCATGTATTGAAGTTTGTCATTAAATGCTAAATATATTGATAAATGTAAACATTGGATCTAAAAAGCTCCAGTAAAAAATAAGAATAAAGTTAAAAACAGAAAATAAGTAACCCTCACCTGGGCTCGAACTACTGACCCCTGGAGTAAAAGTCCATCGCTTAGACCACTCGACCATCCATGCTCATACAATGACAACAACTGAACTCTCCAAATTATCAAATCGTTTCCCGTTGCAACGCTTTATAATTTTCAGGGTTTTAAATCGTCAAAAGATGCATATAATGGATATTTTAGAGCATTGTAAATGTTCATTATTACTGTTTCTTCACAAATATCATAACTACAACGAAAATTTGCGATTCTGAAACATTTTTTTTTTATGTCCCCCACTATAGTAGTGGGGGACATATTGTTTTTGCCCTGTCTGTTGGTCTGTTGGTCTGTTGGTCTGTCTGTTTGCGCCAACTTTAACATTTTGCAATAACTTTTGCTATATTGAAGATAGCAACTTCATATTTGGCAAGCATGTGTATCTCATGAAGCTGCACATTTTGAGTGGTGAAAGGTCAAGGTCAAGGTCATCCTTCAAGGTCAGAGGTCAAATATATGTGGCCAAAATCGCCCATTTTATGAATACTTTTGCAATATTGATGAAAGCAACTTGATATTTGGCATGCATGTGTATCTCATGGAGCTGCACATTTTGAGTGGTGAAAGGTCAAGGTCATCCTTCAAGGTCAGAGGTCAAATAAATGTGGCCCTAATCGCTTATTTTATAAATACTTTTGCAATATTGAAGATAGCAACTTGATGTTTGGCATGCATGTGCATGTCATGGAGCTGCACATTTTGAGTGGTGAAAGGTCAAGGTCAAGGTCATCCTTCAAGGTCAGAGATCAAATATATGTGGCCCAAATCGCTTATTTTATGAAAAGTTGCAATATTGAAGATAGCAACTTGATATTTGGCATGCATGTGTATCTCATGGAGCTGCACATTTTGAGTGGTGAAAGGTCAAGGTCAAGGTCATCCTTCACAATGTCAAGGTCATCCTACAAGGTCAAACATCATATAGGGGGACATTGTGTTTCACAAACACATCTTGTTTTAATTTTGTCAATTTAACAAAACGTGAAAAGGCCCCTTTAAGACCGAGGTTTTTCAAGTGCATCTTTCATAACTGCCTATCAAACATAAGAAATAGTAAACACGACCGATGACCTCTCGACCCTTTGGTGACCTTCCAGCCATTCATCAAACGTATAAAAAAAATCTCATTCATCGGCGTCGGCTCGCTTCACGTTTTATGGGTGACTGGTCGGTAAATCTTTGGTTCGGTCGTTAACTTTTTAAGTTGGTGCACTTGAATGGACAGACATTCGTTTATAAAATACAACAATTTATATATACAGAAATTTATTTAAGCAAACAGCGCAGACCCTGATGAGAAGCCGCATCATGCGGCGTCTCATTTGGGTCTACGCTGTTTGTCAAGGCCTTTTTCTAGACGCTAGGCATGAATGGGTTAAGGAAAAGTTATCATCATATTGAAATTATTGTGAACGTTATAAGGCCGGTCATTCACACAGCTTAAGTTCATGGACATGTTATCTTTCGAGAGGTTTGGAGTTTACGAAATTGATACAACAGAGTGGATAACCTTCAAAACTGATAAATGGTCTGTCCTAATTTTCTACCGCAGGCAGTTTGCAAAGTGAAACAGCTGTTATCGCCAAACCGCTGTGGGAAAATGCTTAAAGAAATATTTTCTATGGAAACTGTTACTCCAGAATGTCGTCAGTATCTTGGATTGAAATGAAACTTATCTATTATTTAGTTAAAGAAGAATAGCACGGAAGAGGGTCCCCTTCCATTTTATTTCACACCCAGTTAAAAAGTGGCCCCTTCGATCCATTGTATTCCCCACCCCGTTCAAAAATGGCTCATTCCATTTCATTCCCCACCCCGTTAAAAAGTGCCCCCTTCCATTGTGTTCCCCATCCAGTTAAAAAGTAGCCCATTCCATTTATGCCGGATCCTATTGTTTGCATTTTTGTTTGTCCATTTGCTGTTACATACAGATACACCGGTACTTTTATTGACTTTTACAATTTTATAGAATAACACTACCTTTTTCAACCCTTTCTCTTCTATGGACTTTCAATTGCTCTAACAGCTATTGATCCCTTTAACCTTCTTCAATTGTATTATCTTCACTCCGTTCTGAATTGTATTTTTGATAATTGTCGCTAGTTATTAAATTTACTCTTATTAACACACTTCCGATATGTCAAAACGCTTATCCAACCATAATTTCATTTAATTTGTCTAGTTGAGTCTTGAATGAAATTACGGTATCACGTGTCACAATGGCTTGAGGTAAATTGTTCCAAACTGAGATTGCGCTTTGTCCAAAAGAATGGAGGCGAACTGACATATGTGCTTTCGGTTTTGCAAGTTTTAAACAATGGCCTCTTGTCCCACTATTTTCAGCATTATTGAAAAAAGTTCCAGCATCAATATCATCAATTCAGGTACTAATCTCCTGGCCATACGCTGTGCGTTTTCAATCATTTGTTTACATTTCTAAGTGTTAGGATAAAAGACCCAAGTTTCCATATTCCACATAGTGTCAATGAATATCAGTGTTTTTTTTCACCTATAGGGGAATGGTGGCGGGGCCCGTCCAAAGGGGAAAAACGCGTCGTTTTTTAGATAAAGGGGAAAATAAAAAATTCACTATTTTATATGTAATGATATTTATTATATGAATACACATAAATGTATGAATGTAATATTCACAGCTGAATGTCTCTGTCCTTTTCCTTAAATATATATCAATGAACATTAGTTTCAGACAGTCTCAGTTTTCCAAGCCAATTTGAGTCTAATTGAGATTTTTTTAAATTGATAAAATGGCAAATTTGAGCATTTTTTATCAATAAAATGGACCAAATTGGAATGTTTTTATCAACAAATATTGACACAATAAACATACATCAGACAGTTCCCTGGCCATTTTGGGAAAAAAGCAATTCATGTGAAAAGTCCACTGATTTGGGAAAACTAATTGAATATTTTATAACTCTTTATAATAATAAAAATCATATTAATTATAGTTATATACTTTGTTAGTTGTTTATGAAATAAATTTGAGATATATTTATAATTAGACAGTTGTTTCTAAAAATAAAAAAATATTATTTTTTTTTTTTACTTTTGGAGGGGATTTTTTCTACAAAATTGGGGAAAAATATATACTATTTTTTTAGGGGAATGGGGCCGAATATCGGCCCCGAAATTGCCAAAAAAAAACACTGAATATAAACATCAAATTCTACTTGACAAACAACATACCTCATGGATTTATGCTGCTTACAATTCAAACAGTTTACCATCCAACACATTTTCACAAAGGAGGTCACCCAGGCTCCTCTGCCACTTCTTAAATCTGGCTAAACTCCCTCATACCCATTACTGTAGTGTTTTACACTAAAGTTTAGGACTTTGTTAAGATAGGACATATTCATGGTTTCCTGTGATATATTTTAAGCTACTATAATGTTTTTCTCTAAAATGTTTTTTTTAATAGAATCGGTTAAGATGCACTCGGTTGTTTTGTTTTTTTTAATACTTGCTGTCCTATTGAATTTTGACTTCGCATTCGCAGCACGAGAATTCCATTAATCAGTGCTAAATTACGATTTGGGATATTAACCCATTTATGCCTAGTGGACTCTCCTATCCTTCTAAATTGGATCAATTATTTCCAAAATTAGGGATTTCTTGTATACTTATTTCTATATTTAAAATATTTCTTACAGAAATTCCTTTAAGCAAACAGCGCAGACCCAGATGATACGCCATATCACGCGGCGTCTCATCTGGGTCTACGCTGTTTGCCAAGGCCTTTTTCTTGACGCTAGGCATAAATGGGTTAAGAACCTTCTATAGCCCACCTGAGGTCAACGTGCACATGGTGAGCTTTTGTGGTCAACGTTTATCCCTCTTGCGTCGTCAACATTTCCCTTGAGATTATTTTAGAAGCCACATTTATACCCCAATGTTCATGAAAACTTTTAAGAAAATTGTTATCACAGAAATCTTTGACAAGTTCGAAACTGTGTCATGCGGTGTTTAAAACTAGGTTGTTATGTCTAATTTCGGGAAAAAAATGTGGCCACATTTATTGCTCAATCTTGATAAAGTCGGATCAGAAAAGTTTCCCGACCGTGTTTTGAACTGGGTCATGTAGGGTTAAAACTAGGTCGCATGGTCGAATTGAAAAGAAAGCTTGTGAAAAATCTATTGCGGTCACATGTTTATCCCAAATCTTTATGTGTTTTATTCAAAATTATTCAATATTTATCGTAATAATTTTCGCCAGAATTCGAAACCGAATCACATGGATTGTAAAAAAAGCTGGCGATGTCAAATTAAATAAAAAAAACTTCTTAACACTGCAGATGCGACATGTATGGCCCAATTTTCTTGAAACTTAGTCAGAACATTTGTCCCTAGAAAATCTTGGCTGTTGTCGAAACTTGGTAATCTGAAGTTAAAACTGTGTCATGCGGCCACATTAAAGAAAATGGCCAGTAGTTCACGGGTACGATGTCCGCTGTGGGAGCGTTCTTATGATCTCCCTCAAAGAAACTAAGTACTGGTTCTACTCAGGAAACGGGCTCGATATCTGTTCAATAAACCTAAGGCTATCGATGCAATCGAATTAAAATACATAAGTTAAAACGAAAGTCAAATAAGGAATATGCTCTTGAACTTTAAAGGTCATATTTACTGCAAAGTTTTCACGCAACGTGTTGCCTGTCGTCACACGACTCGCTAGACACACGACAATAAAAGTGACGAATGGCACGATACTCAAATATTTAATACGATATGCGACACTTAAAGACAAGGCGCGACATTAGTTTTGAACATTTTCTCGTCGCATCGTCGCACTTTTATTATCACCCAATTCCCTATGTTTGGGTATATATGCAATTGCAGACACATCCTTTGAGAACCACCCGGACGTAAATTTTGATTGCAATTTAATAACAACTGCAACTACATAAACCAATCTGTACAACTTTTTTTATTTCAAGTTATTACAGTATAGCTTTACATATACACTAACAATACTCATGCAATTGCACGTACACTACATGCACTACAGCAATAAACAAACGTTCATTTCAGCTAACAAAGTTATTTCGAATGTCAGTGATCATAATTAAACATAATCAGAGCGCTGACATCTTCGTCCAAGCTGAAGATCGTCGTGACTGCAAATGCACCGTGCTTGTCTTGCGCACCGTCAGTGTCGTTTGCATCTTTTCCACGTGCTATATCGCCATCACCTTGCGGTTCGTTTGCAACGCGCAGTGTGCCATTTTCGTCAGCCGTTGTAACGCCGTGCTTTGCATGTTGGGAAACTGCCCTCTTGGCGTCCTTCCTTGCGCATCGATGAAGTCGCCTTTTGCGATCAGCCTCTTTAACCCTTAGACGTTTCTCTTCCTTCACCATTCTCTCCTTTTCACGCTGTTCGATTTTGGCCTTAATTTTGACCGGGTCATGCTCGACATCGTTGTCGTCTGTTTTTCGCCTCACGAGAATCCCACCCCTGTATATTCTAATTTTCTTCCCCATATTGCGCTTTAAATACGGACATGCGTCTCAAACAAACTGTTAAAGTTGTTGTTATGGTTGCAGTGTTGTGACGTCATAAATAAGAACGCGTCAAATGTGACGTCTTAAAACGTGTACAATCTTTGACGTTCATTTCAATGTCAGCATGTTCAAAGACAAATTAAAATATCGGGATTCATCGTGGAAAACACTCAAAAATAGTCAATGAAAGCTAAACTTACAGGAGCTAACGATACATATATAATTAGGCAGAACTAGGAAGACTGGGAAGACTAATATTTTAAGTTCGTTAAATAAAAAAAAAGCTTTGATTGACCAAGCCCAGTACAATAGGGCACGATATATATTAACAAAAGAATATTGCGTATTACATATTATAGAAAAAGTGCCACCACAATTCCACGAAATAGAATTTTCAACGTTTTACTTATCAATATACTTTAATTTAATCAAACCAAGCTAGGTTTGTATTTAGGCTACTATCGAAGAAAATTTCATCACCATTCCCCTTCAAAAATCAAGAAATTGAGTAAAGAAATCTTTTTTACTAAAAATGACTTTGGCCTTGCCCCGACAGAACGTGGCGTCTCATCAGGATCCAAACTGTTTGCTATTCTGATAGTATTCTTTGAAAAAAATCGAAGAAAATGCTAATTTTAGAAATTCAGCAGACGACATTTTAGCAGAAGACAAATTTCCCAGCATGCAAAGGGTTAATGGCTCCATTCAAACTCAATTTATTGAGCGGATACACTTCTAGCCCCAAAGATAGTCCGACCCAAGGTCTACGTGAAAGCTCTCTATATCCGAAGTTTCATTAAGATTGATCCAAACGGACGATATCGTCAAGAAACCCAACTGTTTGTCGATTTTCTATTTTTAGTAACAGTGACCCCGACCTTGACCCGAATGGCGTAGAATGAAATGCGACATATGTGTGCACGTCAGCTACCTGGGCACGTGATTTCAGTGCAATCGCTACCACCAAACGCAAATACATTTCCAAGCTAGATGCCCATGCAAGCTTGCAAAAAAATGTTGTCAAGAGTGACCAATGCAAACTTAACCCATTTATGCCTAGCGTATAGAAAAAAGGCCTTGGCAAAGAGCGTAGACCCAGATTAGACGCCGCATAATGCGGCGTTTCATCAGGGTCTGCACTGTTTGCTTCAAGGAATTTCTGTAAGAAATATTTTAAATATAGAAATAAATATACTAGACATCCCTAATTTTGGAAATAAATTGATCTAATTTAGAAGGATGGGAGAGCCCACTAGGCATAAATGAGTTAAGTTATTGACCGCAAACAACCAATTTGACGCCGCAAGCCCGATCTCCCGTCCGCCTATACTCCAATCTAATAACACAGATTGTAAATCTGCTTGACGAGCACTCGCTATAGTGGCAAATCGTAACATAATAAAGGTTAATATACTTACTCTGGTATGTATGGAGGCTGATTTTGTCATATTGTTCTAGCGTGTGGACAGGTTTAAAGTAGGTCGCAATTACACCAAAAACAAAAGAACGAAACAAACCCAGAACGACAAAACACATGAAAAAAGGCGACAGTACGAGAATAATGACATTTGTCACCCCTCTAGTCTTTCTTACGACTGCTTTTGTTGTTTTAGCGAGTTTGCGACCTTTAAATCCGCCTGTTTGTCAACACGAATAAAAACGGCGGATAATTCTTCGGTAAACATATGTTCGCTGACTTCAAACGTAATATCTTATTATTTCTTTTATGATCAGTAAAATCAGTGTAATCAAAGGGAAGTGTGCTGATTTATTGGCTGATGTATTTTATACATAATTCTGCATCACATGCCAACATATTGTTGCGAGGATGTTGTATTATGTATATATACATAAAATACCCTTATACTCTGTGAAAGAAATACGCTTAAACATAGGATTATCGATGCCGAATGCTTATCATCTGACAATATTTCACATACACGTAATTATTCGTTCGCGTTCTTCGAACACCCATCGTAAAGTGTATTTTATGTGAATCATTGTGATAATGCTCGATACAATTGTTAAGTGTATGTAATAACTCATTAAAATTACCAAAATATTATATGGATCATGTTGATGTTAAAAACACTTTAAAATCTTGTAGAGTGTCCTATAAAACATAGATACGTTGTATAATGGTTTGTCGGAAGCATAAACTTGTATTAATTTTAGCACGTTAAAGGATTTGTTTACAAGTACATGTAAACATATGTATGTTTGAACTTTATTTATCTTCCTGGGTGTACGATAATTTATGAACAACCTGACTAGAGTTCAGTTAGGGACAGGGTCAGTCCGTTGCACTAATTTGTATCTCACGATCGACGGATATTATCGCGTGACCTATTTTGATAATAAGTCAAGTCCTGTTTATTTTACTGTTGAGTTGATAGTAATGTACTCATTCAATGTATTTATTGACAGATGTTCGGGCATAACTTTATGGGCTTTATAACACAACTATAGAATAAAAAGGGGGGGGGGGGGGCGGTGAGAGCAGAAAGGTAAAGTTCGGAATTGTTTCTAACCGTTACGTGGACTCCCATGTGAGGGTCTCGTCCGTATTGTTTATCTGGCTAGAATGTCTTACGAGTTGTGTGCGTCTTTTTAATGAAATATGTATCATTATTTACAAACATGAATCACTTACATCTTGATCGTACATGTCTACCATATGCCCGTATGAAAAACAAAACAATTTCTTGATTGTTCTAAGTTCTTAATTCTTATTATCCCCACGCTTTTTGAAAAAAAGGTGGGGATATTGTGGTTATCTCCGCCGTCCGTCCGTCTGTCTGTCCGTCCGTCCTGGCCACTATCTCCTCCTACACTAAAAGGACTAGAACCTTGAAACTTACACACATGGTAGCTATGAGCATATGTGCGACCCTGCACTATTTGGAATTTTGATCTGACCCCTGGGTCAAAAGTTATAGCGGTTGGGGTGGGGCCGCGTCAGAAATTATCACTCATTTTTTTAGGTTATTTTACATTTACTTCTTTATTTCTACACCGATTCACTTCAAATTGATACTGGACCTCTCTTATGACAATACGGTCAATCTCAACCATGCATGGCCCCATTCCCAACCCTGGGGCGCCCCGCCCACATAGGCCACACCCACCAAAAATTTCTATTTACTATAATTTTTTCATTTCTACACGGATTCACTTCAAATTGATACTGAACTTTTGTTATGACATTAGGGTCAATCTCAACTATGCATGGCCCCAATCCCAACCCTGGGGCGCCCGCCCACATAGGCCACACCCACCAAAAAATTCCATTTACTATAATTTTTTCATTTCTACACGGATTCACTTCAAATTGATACTGAACTTCTCTTATGACATTAGGGTCAATCTCAACTATGCATGACCCCATAACCAACCCTGGGGCCCCGCCCACATAGACAACACCCACCCAAAATTGCCTTTACTATAATTTCTTCATTTCTACACCGATTCACTTCAAATTGACATTGAACTTCTCTTATGACAATACAGTCAATCTCAACTATGCATGGCCCCATTACCAACCCTGGGGCGCCCCGCCCACATAGACCACACCCACCCAAAATTGCCTTTTACTATAATTTCTTCATTTCTACACCGATTCACTTCAAATTGATACTGAACCTCTCTTATGACAATACGGTCAATCTCAACTATGCATGGCCCCATTACCAACCCTGGGGCACACCTAGGTCAAACATTCGGCGTGGGGATACGCGTCGGCCTCTGCCGCGCCATTTCTAGTATTTGTATTATAATTAACGCATTCCTTGCCATGCATTTTATTTTATCTGTTAATAAAAATAATCATAAAAATAATATAAATACTTGATAATCAATCAAAAGACGATTTGTGTTGCCGTTTTAACTAACTTGATACGCGTTTAACCGTAAATGATTTTAGGCATAAGCAAATTTTATTCAAGCCCTTTGCGGTCGACACCCGACAATCAAAGCAACAAACGAAATTGTACAATCACAAGCGACAATTCAAGAAGACACTGCATTTTCATTGCAACATTTTCTTGTCATATGGCGCGACGATGCGACAATCACATGTTTGAATGGCGTGAATCGTTTTTAATTGATGCTTGTTGTTTTAAATTGACGAGTATCGTTTCGTGCGTCGCTTTGATTCGTGATTGTTGTATTTCTATCTCAAAGGTCGACGTGCGACATGCAGTATTCCCCGGATTCCGTTTAATACACATCAGTCGACCAATACATTGTTTGAGTATCATATTCATATTTTTTCGACGATTGCTAATTGCAGAATGTAGGAGCGGTCCACTTCTTCTGCGACTATGACGTCAGTTGCGGTAACTACCTCGTCGACGTTGACGGGAACGTCATGTTGGACTTGTTCACGCAGATTTCGTCACTTCCGCTCGGTAATATTGTACTATTAATGTTGTCAGTATTATACTTCCTGATTTGTTGATTCAAGTAGTGATCACTTAACATGTGACCGTTGAAATATGTATATGATAACTGCAACAATTTGTTGTAGTCAATAGGTGTACGACGTGGGTTGAGGGCATCCCACTTCACGCCGTACAGAGTTTACAGGCAATATATGTGCATATTACAACACATTTTATACATGTTATAACTTAAACTTTACAATATAAACATTTGCTTACGAAATTTTTGACATTACATGACTTATTATGTCTCTTTTCACAACTACTGAAAAAGTGGTGACACTAGTTACCATTCATTACTTTACCTCAAATAATAATAAAAAAGTTAATTTCATCTAGTACATGGCAATGTAAGATTTTGCTGCTTTAAGAGTGGGTCGAGTTTGGTTCATTTTATTACTTTAAATATACATTTGATCAAAATAAATATAAGGCTTAAGAGTCCATTTTTATCTGCATGTCCCAGTAAAAAAGAAGGCATATTAGTCATTTCGAAAAATGGTTACAGCTAGAAAACCATTCTGCTATTAATCGAGTGACATGCTTAAAGTCGCAATATAAAAGTTGAATAGCTTCACATTCGGTTTTGTTACGTGTCGAGAAAGAGTAGCTCGTCAAACGTAAATTTTATGGGTGATCTTTTATATCATGCACTTTATCAATTTTAAATTATAAACGGGGACCATATATGTTGCTTTATTTCGGTAATAGTTTTATTAATAGTGTTTATGTAGTCGATATTTGAGACTAATATTATTCTTCCATAGACCGTCGCCATCGTTAAAGTAAGTAAATTTTAAAGACAAAATTACATTTGAGTGATCGTATTAGAAGATTTGTAGAATATTTACATCGAGAAATGCTGGAAATAAGGGCGGTTATACAAGAAAAAAAAAATCGAGCCTAGTATTTTGTTTGGGGCTTGTTCGTCTCCATGTGTATCGTTTCAAAAAAGGATATTTAACTCTGAAAGGGTCGGAAAGAATGCGTTCTTCGATATGCCTGAAGACCGTTTGTCTTGAATTTTTATTATTCACATTTGTGTAGATATCACAATCTAATCTAATACCAAATAAAAATCCCCTTAAATCAAGAAAGAAGCTTTACCGAACGTATCGATTTCCGCGATTATTACCTTTTTAACGTTACATGAAGTCCGATTTAAATGATGGCGCTGAATGTGGAACATGCAATCAAAGACACGTACATGAATGCATGTGCATTACTTTAACACATTTATGCCTAGTGGACTCTCCCATCCTTCTAAATTGGATCAATTTATTTCCAAAATTAGGGATGTCAAGTATATTTATTTCGATATTTAGAATATTTTATTAAGAAATTCCTTTAAGCAAACAGCGTAGACCCAGATGAGACGCCGCATAATATAAGCAAACAGCGCAGACCCAGATGAGACGCCGCATTATGCGGCGTCTCATCTGGGTCTACGCTGTTTGCAATGTCCTTTTTTCAGGACGCTAGGCATGAATGGGTTAACTGACATAAACTTTATTCATTGCTATGTCTTAAAGAAAATAAGAACACGAAATTGATTTAAGATAAGTAAGTTAACGCCGAGAAAACATTATAAACCGTTGGTTATAAGTTTTGTTCTTTCTTGTGCATGGATGACACCAAATGTGTAATGTTTCTCCTCATAGTGAAAAGTTAAATATGGCTGTCCTTATCATGTGTTTCAGGTTACAACCACCCAGCGATGATCAAAGCCGTTACAGATCCGAGTAATCTGGTATGAACAATATTAAACGAGCATAAGGTTAATATGAGCCGCGTCATGCAAAAATCGGTCTTATGCCATTTGCCACCATCGTAGCTCCAGACCAGCCTGCGTATACTCGCGCAGTCTGGTCAGAGGCTACACTGTCCTCTAATGAGACCACAAAACCTTGTGTGAATATCAAGCGGACAGGCAGAAGACCTGAAGCTACGCTGGTCACATATGGTATAAGACACATTTTTGCATGACGAAGATAATATAGTTATGACAATACTGTACTACACATGTTTGTTTCGGAACACATGCATATGAATAATGCAACGTGATAATTGTTTAATATTAATTTTCATACAGAAACTTCAGATAAGTAAATAAGAATATGTGCACTCATAAATAATTCAGTGCGGTAATCGTAACGCACACCATGTTTATCAATTTGAATGCTACTCATAAAACTTTACTGCAAAGCACGCATACCGGTCGTCGTTTATCACAATTAAAATTTATTACCATTAAAATATGCATTTGTGTGCATGAGATTGCATAATCAATATTAAAATACAGGTGCTTCAACGAGTTCTGACTGACTCGTGACGTTGAAATTGCCATCAATATTGGGAATTATGTTATCCATGTAAATGCATGCACTTTACGATTTGAGGTTTAAGGGTAAGTTAGACCATTTTCAATTCACAAAGGGAACCCGTCCTACCATTAAAACGGACACGAACATTCGAAGAAACCGTAGGCTTTCTACGTAATCGTTTTCTATGACGATTCGGTCGATAGCGAAAATTTATCTTTTACTATTTTCAGAGGAGGTAATCACGTGATAGTCAAGATTGCGATGTGGCAGATATGTTTCTCCGTTTTATACCGTTTGTTACTTTTGCTAATTTTTCAAATGCCGCTCATCTTCAAGCCATATCAGCAAGAAAGCTACTAGCGTTATTTCGTATTAACTTTCGCTCTATATCTCGAATTCGAAAATCTTTGCGAAATGTCTTAGCGGGATGACCTAATAACAGCTCCACTAAGAACATTTGTGGGGAGTAAAGTCGAGATATAAAGCGAATTTAATACGAAATAAACACCCTTTTTTGCTGATATTGCTGGAAAGTGAGCGTTATTTAAAAATTAAACAAAAGTTATAAAGGGTATAAAACAGCGAAAAATAACTGTCTCGGCATGGACGTCGCCATCTTGATTATCACGTGATTACCTCCTCTGATTTTATGCTTTGTCAGACGTACGCGTTACTCTTGTCAACATGCTGGTTCTTATTTAAACCTGTCTATTTAAGAACAATTAAATCGAAAGTCAAGGTTCACAACAAAATCACATTTTAATAACTATTATTTACATTGAAAATATATTAATCATGTTTTATTTGTGAAACAGCAGCATGCAATAATATCTGTACACGCACATTTTTGTAACAATAAATGTGTCAAACGGCTAACATGTTAGATTAACACGCATACAACACTGATATTTACGTCTATGAAAAAACGAAAACAATTTATATTTACAAAAAAAGTCTTTGATTGGTACACACAGCCAATCAACATGAGAAAATATAGTGAACTAGTATAGTTCATACGGGAAAACTAATCAAATATCGTGGTTGTAATGGAAACAAAAAAACACAGCGTAGTTCATATGTTTATTATTATTTCAAAACGAGTTGATAATATAAACGGGAACAAATGTAAGCAGATGCGAGAGATATTTTTTTATACACCTGCTTTTTATTGTACAAGCAAAATATTTTGCAATTGACATACAGTAATTTCTGAATTGTTATGTACTGGTCTAAATTAATACTTAAATCGGCTGCTCATGTGACATATATGCAACAAATTAGATGATATTCTTCGAGACACCGTAATTAAACCCATATGTTCAATTAGAACTGAACAGTTATTTATATACTTGTTTTCATTTATTCCTCAATAGTTAGACACACGAGAAAAATACATGGCCTATAATAAATAAAGATAATGGTTGCTATGTAAACAAAAACACTGTACTGTTTTTTTTTGTTCGTAATTAAAATACCGAATATGTCAGCAGTATTGGATGTATGCAGAATTTCACATATTCGACGTAGTGTGCAGACACAATAAAAATGTATTTATTTCGATTTCTTAACATACTTAAACATGCGTATTACCTATTGATCACAGACTGATACAAACACAAGGTGCACATCTATGCCGTTATGTACTACAAATTCAGGCATACAAAATCAGCCACATTGATTAACTTATTTTGTATCTGTTACGCCATGATTGTGACCTCTTTTGTTACAGTCAACGTTCGTCAATCGTCCTGCCCTCGGGATTTACCCGCCTGCCGACTGGGTGGGTCGCCTGCAAGCCGCTCTGTTATCGGTGAGTATTTGTGCATTTGGTAGTTTATGAGGTCCTTCCGCGCCTGAGGCTGCATTATGTGCGGACCCAGAGTGTGTCTCATTACTCCGACCTCATTTACTATTCCACTCACGAAAATTGGGACGCATTTTGAACTCTAGCTGCTTTTTCCAAACATCTGTTCTTTTACTGAAATACATTTTTCATGTCTGTGTGTTCTTGTGTTGGGGGGGGGGGGCTATTTAACATGTGGAAACCATGCCTGTCCGTTATGGTGATCACAAACCAAACTCGCATGCTTCCGGGAACGAGAATTGAACTCGGGTCTTCTAGGTGAGAAGCGCGTGTACCAACCAATGCGCTAACCGGACAGCCGATCGGTAAGTGAAACAGTCACCTCTTATTGTAATAGTCAAACATAGTCTTTGAGGGGATTTTTTGGAATAACTTTGTCGGTAGGTCCGTCCGAATACAAGGTTGTGGAGCGAACTACATTTCTCGAGCGATGAAATTAAAACTTTGAAAATGAAGATTTGCAACACATTTTTCACATGAATTGATCCACTTATTCTTGAGTTATTAGTTCTTGAACTCATACACGAGCAATTGGCATACCATGCCTGCGGCAAAGAGGCGTGTTGATTTTGGTCTCGTTTTAGTTCTAATATAATACTTCACCAAAGATAAAAAAAAAATACGTTTTAAAAATACGTTAATAAACAACATGTAACCCACGAACAGCACAGTATCGTGTTATTTTCAAAATTCCGTCAGAAGCGCTATACTACAAAATTGTACTAATAAAAGACCAAACTAAGGTCTGTTTCTCTAGATAATGTTCATCGGCACAAAAGCGCTCAAAACCACTATTTACGGACAAAGCTGTACACGGCAAATGTTGATCCGTCTTCATCATATTGATTAAATAGTCTTCAAGCATGTTCGAAACAGCAAACAAAGACATTTCGATCATCCATTATTGATTGTTACAATAATGCAACGTTAGTATCATACATGCGAAGTACACTATATTCAACGTAAATTTAACCATTGCATTGGTAAGATAATCATAACGAGGTAAGTTATTATCAATTATTCGAATGCGATGGTGCTTGCCACTACCAACGAGAATGATGCAAATTTCCAGAACACCATTCTAATGTTAAAGTCTTTGTTTTATGTTCATTTTTCTGCAGATTATTCTTTAAATAAAATAAACAAACAAGAACGATTTTAGGTGCAGTATAGGTAACTTCGTATGAGGTTTACGTCATAGTTCGATAACTTTTATGATAGGGAAACAGAAAATGCTGGTAGCTGACGGCTTTGTGTGTTTGAATGTTGAATAAATAATGAATTGGTGGCAGAAATCGATAGGTATATAATAAAACATAATGCACCGTAGAACTGATGATACTGGTAATTAAATGGAATTGTAGTTGTATTTAAATAAATTTGGTGTTCCGAAAATTAATACCATTCATACACCAATTTGGTAAAAGTTCTTGGCTGCCTGATATAGCACTCAATCTTGTAATGAGTGTCTTCTTGAAGTGTCAATCTGGTAATGAGGCGAGTTTCAAGTGTTACTGGTGAATGACAGACTAAATTTATCAACGGAAGCCGCTTGTAATGATCCGATGAAGCGGAACAGCGCGGAATGATTTTTAGTTGGTCGCGTTAGCGGCCGACTAAATTTACAGAGCATGTTTTGCAAATCAGTATGTGCTTAGCTATGCTAAGGACGGTAACTCACTAAGCTAGGAACGATTACCGCTGCTTGTTTATGCTTCACTGCAGCAGACAGCCTATAATTATGTAAAAAAAAAGGTTTAAGAGCTTGTGGGACATATTGGCCAGTCTAGAGTTTATAACAGCTTGTGCGACGACATTGGTAAGTTTATAATTGAAATCTGTACATATTGGCTGCTTTCAGGGAAAACGGGGCTTAATGCTGCATTAAAAGTCTTTTATGTGGGCAAAATTGTTTCTCAATAATTTAAAGAAAATAGATTAAGTATTAGATACACATATCACAACATGTACTTGATTATAGGCTTGTTATTCTTTAGCAAGGCAACCAAAATTCTAAAGCCAATACAGCAACCAATTGTAAAAAAGACATAGTGTTGTTATTTTGTCTAAGTTATCTCTATAACATAAATATGAGGATAAACAGCCACACACATCTCGACCTGTGCTTTAAGACACACTCTTTAAAATTTGAATGGGGTGTGTTCATTTCAAACTTGCGATATAAAAGCTATATCATAAATTTGAAAACTGAGTTGCTTCTGAGATTATGCAATAGCGAACAACTTCAGTGCCTTCAGAGCTTTGATTATGTGTGCTAGAGACTGTTAGCAACATTTCAAACAATTAAAGGCATGACGAATCATGGCATGGTATTTACATTTACCCGTATTTTTACGGATTGCAACACTACTGTAAACAACAGTTATTCAACCCAGACAATACCACCGCACTTTTTATTATTGCATGCCGTGAAAGAGTTTCCGTCAAGTTGTCAAATGGAGTATTTCGCACGCCCATTTGCTGTTACTATTGAACACATACATTTGCGGTTATTATTTCGGAAACACATTTGCAGTTATGCTTTTTCATAATTGCGTATGCTCGACACTGGCGGACCGTGTAACCTGTTTGTCAGGTTGGTTTCTTCGCTTTTATAGAAGGCAACGTGTTTGGCGAGGGATACATAGGATGTTAGTTACCTGCCACTGTCACTTTCAACAATCTCCTAAAATATAGTTTAATGTTATGCGATTATACTGGTTGTGTACGTAATTCCGGCCAGTACGTAAAAAATCGGCCACCTGTGTTTAATCATTTTCATGATCTTAGCATACACATTTTGCTGATTTTTATTAATATCAACTTGAAAACCAACCCTTTTCTCAATATTTTGCAAATTAAAGAAGCATACCACTGTGAACTTTAATATCAAGATGTCACAATTGTAGGACGATGTTTTTGTCATGTGGGAAAAGTGACATCATCGATATTTGTATTACTAAAATTAATATAAGAAACAAATATATTTGTTAAAATTGTTATTATTTTTATCTAATAAACTTTAACTAAGGTATTTTCAATTAATTGTATAAAAACATATATCAAATCATAAAAATTAGGACCTAATATATACTTTTTTAATATTTGAATTACCTCCCTTGATTAGAATAATTATAGGTTATTTGTTGTAAAATTAAATACAAGCGTTTACTAAAAATCGACAATGAAGTCAACTTTTTATAAAAAATGTGTTTAATTTCTTAGCTTTATTAACTTTTTTTTATATTAAACATATTAAAAGAAATATTTTTTAGGAATTTGCAGTTGCCAATTGACAGTGCTTGTTTACTATATTTATTAAGATAGGTAGGGGGAGTAACTGGTATATAATGTCGCATATATTTTAAGTTTCAAGTGAAAAAAACTTGTTTGTGTAAAGCTATATTAATACTCCTAAAATGAGGACATTTGTCAAAAGATATTGCTTTGTAATTTTACCTGCAGATTAAACTAAAAGGTGGCCGATTTTTTAGGTACAATTGCCCTATGAAAATTGATAGTTTATATGTTATTAATTTCTGTTCATAAAAGTAACATACACTGTTCTAATTCTATTGAAATTTTCATGCTAGATGAGTTTTGAACCCAGGATTATATATGTGAAGTTTAGTTTCAACCAGTTGCCTAAAACAAAAGATTTTGTTAAAATAGTCCCAAAAGTGGCCGGAATTACGTACACGACCAGTATATAATAGTTTATATTACACTTCATGCTGTCCATTTTTAGATATACTAACGAAGACATAAGTTGTTTTGTTTTTTAAAGCATCGACCTCTTTGTTGTGTTCGCGAACTTGGGCGACAACTCTGCTGAACCTTTGTACCAACATTTCCCCAGTCGTTCCCCCTTTTAATTTGAATATGGACATAACAATACGTATAAATTGCGTTCAATGTTTGAGTGACCAGTTATTTAAAAATGTTATGTGACAGTCTTAATAGAAATCATATTGTTGCATTTCATCAAATCTTTTCTGTAAATATTTTTTTTCAAGCATCAGCGCACAAACCCGCAAGGCCGAGCGTGGTGCACTGTCAGCTTGAGCCTCATTCTGGGAAGTCTAGATTTAATGCATGTGCATACAGCGTCATACCAGATTAGCCTGTGATGCCCGCACAGGCTTATCAAGGACGACGCTTTCCGCCTATACTTGATTTTCCCTAAGAAGAGTCTTCATTTGAACAAAGAATGCCATAAAAGGGGCAACTGTTGTCCCTGATTAGCCTGTGCGGACTGCACATGCTTTAAGTCCAGATTTCCTTGAACGGGTCTCAATTTATGTTTTCTGTATCGCTTTATAGTTTATGCACATCCTTGGAAAAACAGCACAGCGTTCTATGTTTGTCGTCTGGTTAATTGTTTGCTTTTACAACGTAGGTGGCGCCGCCAAAAATGCATCACGTGCAGACGATGGCTTGTGGCGCGTGCTCAGTGGAACACGGGATGAAAGCTATGTTCATCAAATTCATGGTAACCAGGACCTTGTTTTATTAAAAATATTAATACAAACTTAAGATACGATTGCATTTTAGAACAATACACATAGTCATAGAAAGATATAGATAGCATTAAGCATGTAATTATTAGCATTTCGTTTCGTCAAAAATTGCAACGTTTAAAGGGGCTTTTTCATAGATTTTGGCATGTTTTGAAGTTTGTCATTAAATGCTTTATATTGATAAATGTAAACATTGGATATAAAAAGCTCCAGTAAAAAATCAAGAATGAAATTTAAAAGAGAAAAAAGAATAACCCTCAGCAGGGCTCGAACCACTAACCCCTGGGGTCCTGGAGTAAAAATTCTACCACTTAGACCACTCGGCCATCCTTCCGGATACAATGCGCTATGTATTTTATACTTTATATAAGCAATCCTCGTAGTTAAACAAAATATAACGACAACAACAGAACTCTCCAAATTATTAATTCGTTTCGCGTTGCAACGCTTTATAATTTTCGGGTTTTTCAGTCGTCAAAAGATGCATATAATGGCTATTTTATAGCATGGTAATTAATCAGTATTACTGTTTCCTCACAAATATCATAACTAAAACGAAAATTTGCGAAACTGAAACAACTTTTTGCTTTTTTTTCAATTTACCCAAACGTGAAAAGGCCCCTTTAAGAACATGATGGATAATTTGTTAAAATTCACGTTTTGGCGTAAACTCGAAAATACAATATTTATTTCGCTTTTATGCAACCCGGGTTTAAAACGAACATTAAGCTTCTTCTGTACAGACGGCATAATTATGAATGTTGTTATTTTGCAACCTCTTTTTTTCTGTGCAGAAAACATAATTATGAGTATTAGTTGCCTGCACCTTCGTTCTTACTGAACATATGACATAATTATGACTTTTCGGTAGCACGCCCGCGTTCTTGCTATGCAGAAAACATATGAGCATCCTCATCAAATCTATTGACCCACGAAACTTGTTCAGGGCTTATGAGCCTCTGGTCATGTTCACCCATGCATGTCTGTTTCTAGACTGAGCGGCGTGGTAGCGCCACTTTGACTCCCGAGGAGATGTCGAGCGCCAAGGAAGGCCAACCCCCGGGCTGCCCCAACCTCGCCGTCCTCTCGTTCAACAATTCCTTCCACGGCAGGACAATGGGTACGGGATTTTTACGCTTGTGTCAAGTATGTGTCTTTTAGTCTTTCAGATGCGAGGAGTATATTAATGCATGGCAATATCTAAGAATTTAAAACATTTTTAGGCATTTCATTTTTATATGTACTGCTTGGAAAATTACGACTTATTTCATTTTCGTCGAATGGCATGTCGTTGACGATCGCGCTTAACTATGACGTCATTTCGATAATGACGAATGAAAAACATCGTCGCGCAAAATATTGACTTCCAACTTGTTTATAAAAGAAGTTGTACAGTCACAAATATTAACGTTTAAATTTGCAAGGGTGGGTTGATTAGGAAATGACAATCATGCCACTATATCGGATTATCCTATCGGAATGCAGTGTTTAATCATATTCGTGAACATAATAAGCGTGCTTCGCTGCGTATTTGTTTGAGTCTACTTACTCTTACGCGCAGGTTGTCTCGGGATCACCCACTCCAAGTACATCCACAAGCTGGACCTTCCCGTTCCGGACTGGCCCGTGGCGCGGTTTCCGGAACTCAAGTATCCGCTCGATGACCATGTGCGCGAGAACCAGGAGGAGGAACGACGCTGTCTGGCAATGGTATAGTTGTTTGTTTGGATTTTCACTGTTTTAACGGTATTTTAGTTCACACTTTGTATTTGAGCATGATTGCATCGAAAGCCTCAGGCTTATTGAAACGTTCTCGAGTTCGTTTCCTTAGACTAGAACCAGTACTTGTTGACTATTGGGGAGATCTTAAGAATGCTCCCACATTGGGTATCGAACCCGTGACCTCCCGTTCAATAGGCGAACACCATATCCTCAGTATTTAAGTTTCGGCACACCGCGGCGGCAAGTTCAGTTAACCGAAGCACGCTTTTTTCTGGAAAGACTTAACCTGTCTTAGCGGTTTACGCGTGTTGAGAACCATACTTAAGCTAGTAACTGATATTTTTCCTGCTAATATCATGGTCCGTTTTCACCAACCTATTTAAGACGTAAGAATAAAGAATAGACTAAGAACAAAGAAAAAATATGTTAAGCGTTTTAATGTTTTAGGTTTAAGGTTTTATTTCGGAGTACATAAGGCTTTAAGCCCATGAGTACACATACATATAATACACAATTTGGTCAACAGTAATGTATGCAGGCTATCACTGGCAATTATGTCATAAACAAAATTATCTGCGTGAAGAATGATAAGGTTGATGGTGGTTAATTCCAAGTTTGACACAAAATCAAAGCCATCATTGAACATTCAAAGACAACAAATATTCTTAACAATTATTGTTTGGTGCATACGGACCAAGAGACAGAAAGCTACTGGCCGTAGAAATTATTTTATGATTAATGATAACAATCAATAATTGTCCCGGTTGGGGCTCGAAATAACTGTCTTTGGATTCGTACTCCAGTGCTCGCACAGGATAGCTTGTCGCCCATACCTGGGGTGGTATTCCAGAAGAATCTTAAGTTAAATTTTATTTTTATCCTTAAATTGGGAATTTTTATTAAGTGTTTCATTTCATACTGCAATAGTGAGGCATCGAAAATTACATCAAAATAACATCATTATGTCAGTGTTATTTGAGGAATACCAAAACAACATGCATGTCTTTATTTAGTAAAGAAATACAAAACACCGTAATTTTGAACTAAAGTGAAAAAAATTAAGAAATGACTTAAGATAATTCTGGAATACGACCCCTGTATTATTTATTTAAATATATTTTTTCGTCTTCTTCAGACCCTAATCTAATGCATATGAGCCGCTTTCGCAGAACTCGGAGCCTAATAAATGTGGGTATAGGGTGGTTTCAGATTTGCCTGTGTCGTCAACACAGGCTAATCAGGGAAGAACCTTTTCGATTGTATGCAATTTTCCTTTTTAACAAAGTGTCTTGTTATGGAAAATCCAGTTTAGACGTAACTTGTCGTCCCTTGTCAGCCTTCGCGGATTACGAAGCTAATCTTTGACGATACTTTACGCACTTGTATTAAGCCTTTCCCACTCAGAAACAGGATTACAGGGGGAAATTGGCTATGTGCAAACAACATAAAACCAGAACAGCCTGCGAGTAACTCGCAGTCTGTTCAGGCTTTATGCTGTTTGTTGCTCATCACTATCTTAGGGTTGGAAATTGAGGCTTAAGAACTTGAATACAGAAAGAGAAGGTCTTTAATTTTATTGAACTTTCTAAGGGACTACAAATGCGTAAAAATACGTTTCTAAGTGGTGACGGGTTAAGCCCTGTTTTACGAGAGCAAGGCTCAGTTTTTTAACCCTTTGCATGCTGGGAAATTTGTAGTCTGCTAAAATGTCGTCTGCTGAATTTCTAAAATCAGCATTTTGTTCGATTTTTTTCAAAGAATACTATCAAAATAGCATCTCATCTGGATCCAAACTGTTTGCAAAGGCCTTCAAAATTCGGTTCCAGCACTGAAAGAGTTAATTAAACTGAAGGATCTATTTGCAATCAGATCGCATTTATCATGCTCAGTTTGACAAAATATATCTGACGCCTTCAGGTTGAGGAACTGATCGACACATGGAACCGGAAGGGGCTGCCGGTTGCGGCCGTGGCGGTGGAGCCCATACAGGGTGAGGGCGGGGACAACATGGCGTCTAGGGACTTCTTCCAAGGGCTTCGAGATATCACTAACAAGGTGACACCATTTTGGCCCTTGGGGATTTTCTGAGGGTGAATTTTAATATGCATGATATAGTATTGATAATTATTGCATGATTTTACGACTAGCCTAACAGAGTTGTGTCAGGTTCACAAGTTTTTTTTATTGCATATGTTGCATACGTTCTGTACTATGCAATTTTATTGCGGGTTAAGATCATTTCACTTAAAAACTTAGGTACACTTCCGAATTGAAGTACCTATTATTAAAAAATAGCAACATTTATTTAAAAAAACTAGTGTGGAAGAGTTTAATTTATTTATATAACACAAAGTACTATACTTTTGATATTTAAAGATTTAACAATCTAATATTTAACGCAATGTATACTCTATCATTAAAATTAGATGAATTAACCAATTCTATCAGTCAACGTTCTCTGAATGTCGACGCTATTTGCGCTGACCGTCTTTTCCCCCCACATGTTTCCACAGTGCGGTATTGGCTTGTTGGTGGACGAGGTCCAGACCGGATGCGGCGCCACGGGTCTCTTTTGGGCACACGAGCACTTCCGGTTGAGCGACACACCGGATGTGGTGACCTTTAGCAAGAAGATGCTCACCGGAGGTTTCTTCAGCAAAGAGTCTTTCGTACCAAAAGATGTGAGTAAAATTTGAAAAAAAGATGCTTGAAAATTATCAGGCAAAAAATATCAGTTGTTTCTTTTTACACGACGTAGCGGAATACATATACAACCGAAATACCGACCGGTATACAACATTAATACCAGAAACGCCTCGTATTTGTCGCTCTTGTTTTTTTGTTTTAACCATTAATACGTTAAACAAAAGTGCACACTATATGGCGAATTTCAACTAGTGCATAAAAGAAAGTTTGTGTGCGGCTTATGGCAATGTGAAAAACGTCAGTATTGCTTAAATAAGAAAGCCTGTGTTCTTGGCCAAACATTCGATGTTTACAACATTATATACACGGTTATGCTGCACGCAACGTGAAATTCTGGCACCGATTTCAGACGTATTCAATAATATATTCTTAAATCTTAAGATATCGGCACAAACTGCAAGAAAAACTGTCTTTTATGCACTAAATATTTTTGCAAACATGTTTCAATAACTTAAGATATTTGCAAACATAAAGTTCAAAACAAAGTGTGTTTTCATTCTGTCAAGCCCGTGAGTAATCATCTGTAAACCCCGTTGATCCTGCACCCTGAATACGTGCTGAACTTTTAGATTCTAAGGCTTGCGTCGTTTTGACATAACTGATTGTAATATTTTTTCGCGAATATTTAAGAGTATGTACATGGTTTAGGCAATCGTTAGCAGAAGCAAATGACTTTTAACACTTGTGATGTGCTGAAACAACCACAGCATGCATTTCAGTCGACGAACTTAAACCACAACACCATCTTACTGACTCACAAAAAGTCAATCGAAATGCTGGATCAATTGAAATATTTCATAAACAACGAAAACGAATTTTGCATGTAGGTCAACAAACTTGCTCTGATAATGTGCTTAAACGACAATAACTGAACACTTTAAATAATACGGTCAATAAAATGATCGATGCATGAAATAAAAACAATGATAAGGATGGGCTGTTTTGAAAATCGTTTCAATATCTTCTTTTTTAATTCAGAACTCGCATATATTAATTGCAGGTGTGTCAGAAACATGGGTAAGCGGTGTTATACACTAATAATATAATGGCAATTCTTATTTCTGGAGATAATCAGCTGAAAGTGCAGCTTCTGATCGATGTACCGAATTTCTTTTTGCATTCCATGTTTTATAATCTGGAGTCGTTGTCTCATATAGTAACCCTACAATTTAAAACAAGTTGTATTATCATTTTCATTGTGCACACACGTATTGGACAAATGTGCATTTCCTGATTTGAACTGTCAAATCTCCGCCCAGTATTTCTAATTCTCGTTACTACCTGCAACAAAAAGCACCAACCCCCAACGAGGGTTCCCTCGTGCGAGTCTAGCCTTCAAATAACAAATGAAACAATTATTCGGTTGCTATGATTGATTTAAAATAAAAATTTGGCCATATTTCAACGATGTATAAAAAACTGGGTCGGAGCCGATTGTCTGATTTTATATTGCTATATAAAAAGAGTTCATTATTGTGTTTTATTTGCTTGAATATGTCGTTTTTCGCTGCAACGTGCGTTGTTAGTAAAATGTTAAGATTGGTGGAGTGGAACAATCTATTTTTTATCTCTTGTTTCTTTCTTTCATTTCTTATTATTTATACAATACTTCTTTCTCGGTTATCTTTTATATGATGTATTGTTGCCTTTTCTAATATTAATTGAAGTACAACATGTTTATAACAATTCACAAGTATGCGTATTATCCTACATGTACAATATTCAAATGCTTACCTTTTTAAATTCCTCAAAACCAGTCCGGAAATGTTAGGAAAGGTCGTCATCTAATGTTTTAAAACTTGCGGCCCAAACCTTTTCTCGAAAACCTTCACAACTACTGTAACTATGCCAATCTCACTATATTTTACATCTTTTCAAATGTATGCATTTATGTATATACTTACATTTATATAAAAAAAACACTGAAATAGTAAACATACAAACAATTTTAAGGCGTAGTTTAAGGTGTGTATAGTCATTCTATTGCGTATTTCACACATTGTATTTTAAGCAACATGAATATCTTAATCTCTAAACTTTTCTTACTGCTGACCTCAATGGTTTATTTTACTGTGTGCTCAGCATGCGTGGGTACAGTTTGATCACCGCTGAGAGGAGCGCTGCACTTTCACAATGCGCAAAAGATTGCCGGTAGACCTGTACACGTGGTCGCTTAGCAACGAAATTTGAAATTGAATTATATTTCACCAGAATGTCTGTTGCTAGGGTTTCCGCGTCTTCAACACGTGGGTGGGCGACCCTTCGAAGGCCGCGCTCCTTGAGGCCGTGGTCAATGTCATCAAGGGAGATAACCTCCTTGACAGGGTCAAGGTCACGGGCCAGCACCTGCTGAATGGTCTCAAACAAATGCAGGTACCGGCATTTCACAAAATGTTACTGGTTTCATATATGACTTTGTGTCGTAAGGTACATGTATCCGTTTCATTGTCATAATTTAACCCTTTGCATACTGGGTAATTTGTCATCTGCTAAAATGTCGTCTGCTGAATTAAAAAAAAATTGCATTTTCTTCATTTTTTTAAAGAATGCTATCAGAATAGCAAATAGTTTGGATCCTGTGGCGTCTCATCTGGATCCAAACTGTTTGCAAAGGCCTTCAAAATTCGGTTCCAGCACTGAAAGAGTTGAGCCTTTTTTAGCGTATAGAGGGTATTCAATATAGACTTGTAGTTAAAATTGTATTTTAAATTGATAGAAGAATATCTGTGTTTTATGCCCGCCGATACAAAGAAAATGGGTTATACTGGAATCACGATAGACGTCTGACTTTATGTCTGTCTGTCGGTCCGTCCGTAGAAACCAAACTTGTTGGGAGGCGTTCTCCTTAACTTTTCAACGTAAACCATTTACACATGTAGGTATATTTAAAATGATTTTTAAAATGTGCATTTGCGATTTTGTCATCCTACTTTATACATTTCAACAGTTATTCCATGACTACATGATTATAATAAACTATTAGCAATCTAAATTCTCTGAAAACACTAGGGTTCACTACTATTATAATTCGAATGTAACATCGCATGGTATTCATCTACAGAGTTGTGTTACGTTTTGACACTGGGGTTAACACTGAAACACAACTTAAACAATATTTTCCGTAAAGACGAAAAACAGCAAGACCCATATGGTTAATATTTAGTATGCAATATCGCATGGTAGTTCTCTATACATTCTTTTTCAAAACCTCTCTAGGGTCAAAACTTACCTAATCCCTGTGCTCACTTGATGTGTATATACTTATCGGTACATATCAAGATGAATTAGCACAACCAGTTGGGGGCATTGTTATGTTTGTATATTGAATTGTTTAGTGGTCAACTACATTTTTTACCAAGTCTCTGTCGTCAAACTGGCCACGCCCCGGAAATTACTTGTTTGTGTCAACTTGCTACATACAGGAGCAGTATTCGGTTTGTATTAAGACATTCTTCGCGTCGGGGTGGGGGGGGGGGGTATTCTTCGTCACTTCTTTGACAAGCTCTAGTGATATTTGGATCTGTATAGTTCGGTTTGTCGGGTATATGTAAGCGGAGCATTATTTTTTATAAACTACGGTTATTACGTTTGATGAATATTCATAAAACAGTTGCTGAATAATACATCAAAGTTTCAATTTATTCTAGGGTAAATACCCGGGTTTGATAAGCAAGGCCCGTGGGCTGGGGACACACTGCGCTATCGACTTCAAAGACGCTGCTAGTCGTGATAAGACAATCGCCAAGCTGAGAGAAAGGGGTAAGGATAAAAAAACTAAGTAAGATCATGTGTTCACGTATCAATCGTTTTGAAACTAAGGAAATAAAAACTCAGTGCGGACAGTGTTTTTTTTTAGGAAAGATGCACTTAATTGTGAACAAATACATTTGTCAATTTACTTCCTAATAACTCTATATAACAATGAGTGCTATTGTAATGAAACTTCATACATTAAATACCTCATATTGATAACTCTTTAGGGTCGTCACGTGGTGTTCGTGGGGCTCGATTGGTCATTGTCGGATCGGGTGCTACGTAAATGTTCCATGGGTACTCTTAAGTATACTTTAATGTACCCCGGATATAGAAAATATAATAAAACGTACCCGGAAATTGAATCGCTCAATTGGTCTTTGTTTGCTTTTTTCAAATTAAGTTAATTAACCCATTTATGACTAGCATCTTAAAAACGGCCTAAGCAAACAGCGTAGACCCAGATGAGACGCCGCATGATGCGACGTCTCATGAGGGTCTGCGCTGTTTGCTAAGAGGAATTTCTGTAAGAAATATTCTAAATATAGAAATAAATATACCAGACAACCCTTATTTTGGAAATAAATTGATCCAATTTAGAAGGATGGGAGAGTCCACTAGGCATAAATGGGTTAATGATGATCATATTTATGTCGGTATTTTGTACAATTGCCTCTGTAGTAGCTCTGTAGTAATTGTTACAATAAAAAAGAGCCACGGTTTTGATAGTGGCACGAGAAATTTCAATGACATCCATATAAAGATGTTTTATTTCGAGACTTCACTTGGGATTCCATATAGTTGCGCTGATTATCAAATACAGCCTCCAAAACAGTTCGTCCGTGGAAATACCACAGTCCTTGTTTATTTTACCTATTTACAGGCGTCCACCGCTGTTGAGATTTCATACAGGTGGGCGTTAAATCAAAATGCAATGTTCATGACACTTAGTTTTCGTGGTAATGTCACATTTCTCATTTGACCTTGACATTTTTTCAGGCGTCCACACGGGCTCTTGCGGTGCCGCCACGTTGCGACTCCGTCCCGCGTTGATCCTTGAAAACAAGCACGTGGACATATTCATGGAGAGTTTCGACCGTGTGCTCGCAAATATGAATAAATGAAAATGCCGAAGAACTGATTTCATTGTAGCCGGTATCAGGTTTCTTCTGATACTTTGATAAGATTGGCAGTAAATGACTAATTGTACACTTATATGACCATGGTTTCAAGCCCTTGTGGCCGGTTGTTTAAGATTTGCACATTACAAACAATTATGTTATTATGTTTTGATGCTGCGTCAGTATTTTAAGTTTCAAGTGTATTAACCCATTTATGCATAGTGGACTCTCCCATCCTTCTAAATAGAATCAATTTATTTCCAAAATTAGTCATGTCTAGTATATTTATTTCTATATTTAGAATATTTCTTTCAGAAATTCCTTTAAGCAAACAGCGCATCATGCGGCGTCTCATCTGGGTCTACGCTGTTTGCCAAGGCCTTTTTTCTATACGCTAGGCATAAATGGGTTAAACAGTACATATAGAAGGCCATAAGCCCAAGTGGACAAAGTTGGAAAACAGTGTTTACAAAGTAAATAGTTATGAGTAGAATTAGTATTGGAGTTCTGTATTAATAACAATCAATTATCTATAATTAAATATGTGTATTTTCGTCAAATTGTGATTAAGCGAATTAAGTACAACACTATATCAAATATAGTGTATTCATGGTTTAGGTCCAAATACGAACAATTGTAACAATAATAATACTTCGTATTGTTTAATGCCTAGAATTGTATGTATTTGATTACGTTGTCTTTGTATATTGTCTTCTGCTCCGAACTATTTGTTACAGCATTAATTGTTTATTACGGCAAACTTTATATTTGTGTTCCCTGCTATTTGTATTTTTGTTCTTGTAAGTGCCTTGCGAATTGAAATTTCATCGATGGATATTATTGTTGAAATTGTGATATGTTACCAGCGCTATTTCTTTAAACGTATGTGGTTATAAAGCCGTATCAACGAAACGATATAATAATGATATGCATATAACCCTATTATTTTCTACGGTCAAATGTGCGTATAAATGCTAATCTAAAAATAGTTTTAAATTATTAAATTACACAAAGAATGCCGCTTTAAGTACTGGTTTATAACAACATTGCACACTCACGTTTGGTGGCATTTACACGAGGTCTGTCCCAGAATATCGTAGAAAAAAGCCCGAGAGTGAGATCTGTTAACATTTGATTATCGCTCTGAGAAAACCGGGCTAAACGCATGTGCGCAAAATGCCGTCTCAGATCAGCCAGTGCAGTCCATACAGGCTAATCGGGCACGACACTTTCCGCTTTTATGGAAGTTTGAAGGAAATTTCTTAACAAAAATCCAGTTTAGGCTGAAAGTGTCGCCCCTTATTAGCCTGTGCGAACTGCACAGGCTAATCTGAGACGACACTTTTTTGCAACATGCATCAGGCTCCGTTTTCCCCAAAGCGCGGCTCATTTATTCGATGACGTTTGGACGGTTTAATGTTCAGACATTTTGTAGATCGTGCGCACAAAGTCAAAAAATTAGTTCCAATAATAAATGTACACATTACTTTTGAATAAGATCACTAGATATTAACTGGCGCACGCCAATGTAATTTCACACTTCACATGTCAGCGGCATCACGCTATGTTTGACATCGGTTTGCGTAGTACGAGCCCGACAGCAGTGTTATGTACCGAACGAGCTATGACTGATGGGTATCCATGTTCATAACGACGCCATTAGTTTTTGATAACTTTCGGCAGTTTGATATCTGTTTGTTAGTCCATACGTTTGTAAATCGTTGATTCCGCTTATTCAAGTACCAATTGCACGTGTTTATCGTTTTACTTTTATTTAATTTAACACTTTTTCATGTAAATGCGTCTCTTTGGAATCTACCTTATCTCAATAATTTTCATCTGCGCCTCTCATTTCGCTAACGTAGCTGTTTTGCATTTTTGACTTAAATCGTTTCCGCATAAGCACGTTAGAAGTGTTTAAACGCGCTTTTGTTCGAAGTGCCTTTTTAAATTTTTATCACGTTTCACAGCATGCCGTTACTGTATGTGATATAAATGTCAAGCAGTTTTAGCGTTCTCGCATTTTTTCACCAACATAGTTAACCTATACTGAAAATCAATCAATAATTTAACGTGCGCCGGTAAAGCATACTACGGAATTCTATAATAGACAGCCTACTGTCTACCGCCAACTGCTTACTGTCAACTGTCTACTGCTGACTTCCATTTTTTCACCAACAAAGTTAACCTATACTGAAAATCAATCAATAATTGTACGTGCGCCGGTACATCATACCGCATTGACTAACCGTCTTGCATTTCGAACAAACTAATTGTTCTATTTAATATTCCTACTTCATATGCGAACATTATTTATTAATATTTAAATTCAAATTCTTTAAAAATCATGCGCACAGAAATAGACATATGTACTTTGTCTACGATATTCTGTGCCAGCCCTCGTTCATGCATATATGAACCACAATCGTTAATGGACACCATTTAGCATATTTTACCATTTTTGTCTTCTTTCGATAATAAATTGTGCATGAACCCTGGTTACTTTCTATTTTAATTCAGTATTGATGCATTATATACCTTACATCATTAAACATTTTATTTGAATGTATTTACGATCAACTTATGTTTATGTTTAGTGATAAAAAGTGTTTGAGCGGGAACATAAAGGAATAGTAAAGACCACATAGTGCGTCCTCTTATAATGGTAACCCCACCCACAGTTAGCCCAAAAACTTGTCCATATGAACGGACTCCCAAAGCCTTTCATAATTTGTGTTGTTACGGCTCTTTGGGTTATAAATCTGAGAATGGAATTGTTTCAACAACCCCAAAACGTTAACGTAACTACAGCAACAGGCGTCGGTCCCATCAAAGATTTCTGGCTGACTGGTCGGTCACTTTAATACGAAGAGGTCATTAGTTTCTGTACTATTTCTTCGATAGTGTTCACGTCATTAAAGTATGGAATGGTACTAAAATTGACTTAGATAAGTTTGAATACTTATTTTGTAAAGAAAAATAAACACAACCAATCTTTTAAGCCTTTTGGTAAAATAACGGAAACGCATTTTATATGAAACGGATAATGTGAAACTAAGGTTTACCGATTTTAACATTCTTTCGACACTCAATACGACGCGCGACAATCATGTGACAATCAATATTTGAGTGTCGCATATCGCGCTGGGTTTTAGAAGAAAAAAATCGCAGAAAATCTTGACTGTCGACTGATTTGTCGCGCGTCGTATTGAGCGTCGAGAGAATGTCGCTTTAATGTCGCGAGAATGTCGTGTGTCGACCTTCGAGCGCGACACTCGACATTCTCGCGACATTCTCTCGACGCACGACAAATCAGTCGACAGTCAATATGATATATCGCGATAATGTCGCCTGTCGACTTAAAAATCACACGACATTCTCTCGACGCACGACATTCTCTCGACGCTCAATACGATATATCGAGCCAATATCGCGCAATTGTCGCTTGTCGACCTAAAAACCCCTAGGTCGACACACGACATTCGCTCGACGCTCAATACGACGCGCGAAAATCATGCGACAATCAATATTTGAGTGTCGAATATCGCTCTGGGTTTTAGAAAAAAAAATTCGCAGAAAATATTGACTGTCAACTGATTTGTCGCGCGTCGTATTGAGCGTCGAGAGAATGTCGCTTGAATGTCGCGAAAATGTCGTGTGTCGACCTTCGAGCGCGACACTCGACATTCTCGCGACATTCTCTCGACGCACGACAAATCAGTCGACAGTCAATATGATATATCGCGAAAATGTCGCCTGTCGACCTAAAAATCACTAGGTCGACACACGACATTCTCTCGACGCACGACATTCTCTCGACGCTCAATACGATATATCGAGCCAATATCGCACAAGTGTCGTATGTCGACCGGTGTGGGAGTAATTTTTTCATCTGCAAGCAAGGTGTTATAGTAACTTTTTCAGCTTAAGTAAAAATAGCGGCATCTAGAAGCAGCAATAACAGCAGCAGCAGCAGCAACAGCAACAGTAGCAGCAGAAGAAGCAGCAGCAGAAGCAGCAGTAACAGCAGTAGCAGCAGTAGCAGCAGCTGCAGCAGTAGTAGCAGTAGCAGCAGTAGCAGTAGTAACAGTATTAGTAGTTGTAGTAGTAGTAGTAGTAGTAGCATTAGTAGAAGCAGTAGCAGCAGCATCAGTAGCAGAAGCATCAGTAGCAGCAGCAGCAGCAGCAGTAGCAGCAACATCAGTAGCAGCAGTAGCAACAGTAGTAGCAGTAGCAGCAGTAGTAGGAGTAACTGCAGTAGCAGCAGAAGAAGGAGTAGCAGCAGTAGCAGTAGTAGCAGAAGTAGCTGCAGTAGTAGTAGTAGTAGTAGCAGCATTAGTAGTAGTAGCAGTAGTAGAAGTAGTAGTAGTAGTAGTAGTAGAAGTAGTAGAAGAAGTAGTAGTAGCTGTTGTAGAAGTAGTAGTAGTAGTAGCAGTAGTAGTAGTAGTAGTAGTAGTAGTAGTAGTAGTAGTAGTAGTAGTAGTAGTAGTAGTAGTAGTAGTAGTAGTAGTAGCGGTAGTGGTTGTGAGACTGGTAGTAGTGGTAGTGGTAGTGGGACTGGTGGTAGTGGTAGTAGTAGTTGTAGTAGTAGCAGGATCAGGAGTAGTAATAGTAGCAGTAGCAGTGTAGTAGCAGTTGCAGCACCACCAACAGTAGCAGTAGTTGTAGTTGTTGTAATAGTAATAGTAGCTGCAGTAGAAGCAGTAGCAGCAGCAGCAGTAGCAGCAGTAGCGGCAGCAGGAGTAGCAGCAGCAGCAGTAGCAGCAGCAGCAGCAGCAGTAGTAGCTGTTGCAGCAGTAGTAGCAGCAGCAGCAGTAGCAGCAGCAGCAGCAGTAGAAGCAGTAGTAGCAGTAGTAGTAGTAGTAGTAGTAGTAGTAGTAGTAGTAGTAGAAGTAGTAGTAGAAGTAGTAGTAGTAGTAGTAGTAGTAGTAGTAGTAGTAGTAGTAGTAGTAGTAGTAGTAGTAGTAGCGGTAGTGGTAGTGAGACTGGTAGTAGTGGTTGTGGTAGTGGGACTGGTGGAAGTGGTAGTAGTAGTTGTAGTAGAAGCAGGATCAGGAGTAGTTATAGTAGCAGTAGCAGTGTAGAAGCAGTTGCAGCACCACCAACAGTAGCAGAAGTTGTAGTTGTTGTAATAGTTATAGTAGCTGCAGTAGAAGTAGTAGCAACAGCAGCAGTAGCAGCAGTAGCAGCAGGAGTAGCAGCAGCAGTAGCAGCAGCAGCAGTAGCAGCTGTAGTAGCAGTAGTAGAAGTAGTAATAGTAGTTGTAGTAGTAGTAGTAGTAGTAGTAGTAGTAGTTGTAGTAGTAATAGTAGTAGTAGTAGTAGTAGCGGTAGTGGTAGTAAGACTGGTAGTAGTGGTTGTGGTAGTGGGACTGGTGGTAGTGGTAGTAGTAGTTGTAGTAGTAGCAGAATCAGGAGTAGTAATAGTAGCAGTAGCAGTGTAGTAGAAGTACCAGCACCATCAGCAGTAGCGGTAGTAGTAGTTGTTATAGTAGTAGTAGTAACTGCAGTAGAAGCAGTAGCAGCAGCAGCAGCAGTAGCAGTATCAGCAGTAGCGGTAGTAGCAGCAGCAGTAGCAGTATTAGTAGTTGTGGTAGTAGTAGTAGTAGCTGCAGTAGAAGCAGAAGCAGCAGTAGCAGCAGTAGCAGCAGCATCAGTAGCAGCAGTAGCGGCAGCAGCAGTAGCAGTAGTAGTAGTTGTTGTAGTAGTAGCAGTAGCTGCAGTACAAGCAGTAGCAGTAGCAGCAGTAGCGGCAGTAGCAGCAGCAGAAACAGTGTTAGTAGTTGTAGTAGTAGTAGAAGTAGCTGCAGTAGAAACAGCAGTAGCAGCAGCATCAGTAGCAGCAGCATCAGTAGCAGCAGTAGCGGCAGCAGCGGTAGCAGTAGTAGTAGTTGTTGTAGTAGTAGTAGTAGCTGCAGTACAAGCAGTATCAGTAGCAGCAGTAGCGGCAGTAGCAGCAGCAGTAGCAGTATTAGTAGTAGCAGTAGTATTAGTAGTAGTAGTAGTAGTATTAGTAGTAGTGCGGTGCCGCCACGTTGCGACTCCGTCCCGCGTTGATCCTTTAAAACAAGCACGTGGACATATTCATGGAGAGTTTCGACCGTGTGCTCGCAAATATGAATAAATGAAAATGCCGAAGAACTGATTTCATTGTAGCCGGTATCAGGTTTCTTCTGATACTTTGATAAGATTGGCAGTAAATGACTAATTGTACACTTATATGACCATGGTTTCAAGCCCTTGTGGCCGGTTGTTTAAGATTTGCACATTACAAACAATTATGTTATTATGTTTTGATGCTGCGTCAGTATTATAAGTTTCAAGTGTATTAACCCAATTATGCATAGTGGACTCTCCCATCCTTCTAAATACAATCAATTTATTTCCAAAATTAGTCATGTCTAGTATATTTATTTCTATATTTAGAATATTTCTTTCAGAAATTCCTTTAAGCAAACAGCGCATCATGCGGCGTCTCATCTGGGTCTACGCTGTTTGCCAAGGCCTTTTTTCTATACGCTAGGCATAAATGGGTTAAACAGGCCATAAGCCCAAGTGGACAAAGTTGGAAAACAGTGTTTACAAAGTAAATAGTTATGAGTAGAATTAGTATTGGAATTCTGTATTAATAACAATCAATTATCTATAATTAAATATGTGTATTTTCGTCAAATTGTGATTAAGCGAATTAAGTACAACACTATATCAAATATAGTGTATTTATGGTTTAGGTCCAAATACGAACAATTGTAACAATAATAATACTTCGTATTGTTTAATGCCTAGAATTGTATGTATTTGATTACGTTGTCTTTGTATATTGTCTTCTGCTCCGAACTATTTGTTACAGCATTAATTGTTTATTACGGCAAACTTTATATTTGTGTTCCCTGCTATTTGTATTTTTGTTCTTGTAAGTGCCTTGCGAATTGAAATTTCATCGATGGATATTATTGTTCAAATTGCGATATGTTACCAGCGCTATTTCTTTAAACGTATGTGGTTATCAAGCCGTATCAACGAACTGATATAATAATGATATGCACATTACCCTATTATTTTCTACGGTCAAAAGTGCGTATGAATGCTAATCTACAAATAGTTTTAAATTATTAAATTACACAAAAAATGCCGCTTTAAGTACTGGTTTATAACAATAATGCACACTCACGTTTGGTGGCACTTACACGAGGTCTGTCCCAGAATATCGTAGAAAAAAGGCCCGAGAGTGAGATCTGTTAACATTTGAGGATTGCTCTGAGAAAACCGGGCTAAACGCATGTGCGCAAAATGCCGTCTCAGATCAGCCAGTGCAGTCCATACAGGCTAATCGGGTACGACACTTTCCGCTTTTACTGAAGTTTGAAGGAAAATTCTTCTAAACGAAATTCCAGTTGAGGCGGAAAGTGTCGCCCCTTATTAGCCTGTGCGGACTGCACAGGCTAATCTGAGACGACACTTTTTTGCAACATGCATCAGGCTCCGTTTTCCCCAAAGCGCGGCTCATTTATTCGATGACGTTTGGACGGTTTAATGTTCAGACATTTTGTAGATCGTGCGCACAAAGTCAAAAAATTAGTTCCAATAATAAATGTACACATTACTTTTGAATAAGATCACTAGATATTAACTGGCGCACGCCAATGTAATTTCACACTTCACATGTCAGCGGCATCACGCTATGTTTGACATCGGTTTGCGTAGTACGAGCCCGACAGCAGTGTTATGTACCGAACGAGCTATGACTGATGGGTATCCATGTTCATAACGACGCCATTAGTTTTTGATAACTTTCGGCAGTTTGATATCTGTTTGTTAGTCCATACGTTTGTAAATCGTTGATTCCGCTTATTCAAGTACCAATTGCACGTGTTTATCGTTTTACTTTTATTTAATTTAACACTTTTTCATGTAAATGCGTCTCTTTGGAATCTACCTTATCTCAATAATTTTCATCTGCGCCTCTCATTTCGCTAACGTAGCTGTTTTGCATTTTTGACTTAAATCGTTTCCGCATAAGCACTTTAGACGTGTTTAAACGCGCTTTTGTTCGAAGTGCCTTTTTAAATTTTTATCACGTTTCACAGCATGCCGTTACTGTATGTGATATAAATGTCAAGCAGTTTTAGCGTTCTCGCATTTTTTCACCAACATAGTTAACCTATACTGAAAATCAATCAATAATTTTACGTGCGCCGGTAAAGCATACTACGGAATTCTATAATAGACAGCCTACTGTCTACCGCCAACTGCTTACTGTCAACTGTCTACTGCTGACTTCCATTTTTTCACCAACATAGTTAACCTATACTGAAAATCAATCAATAATTGTACGTGCGCCGGTACATCATACCGCATTGACTAACCGTCTTGCATTTCTAACAAACTAATTGTTCTATTTAATATTCCTACTTCATATGCGAACATTATTTATTAATATTTCAATTCAAATTCTTTAAAAATCATGCGCACAGAAATAGACATATGTACTTTGTCTACGATATTCTGTGCCAGCCCTCGTTCATGCATATATAAACCACAATCGTTAATGGACACCATTTAGCATATTTTACCATTTTTGTTTTCTTTCGATAATAAATTTTGCATGAACCCTGGTTAGTTTCTATTTTAATTCAGTATTGATGCATTATATACCTTACATCATTAAACATTTTATTTGAATGTATTTACGATCAACGATCAACTTATGTTTATGTTTAGTGATAAAAAGTGTTTGAGCGGGAACATAAAGGAATAGTAAAGACCACATAGTGCGTCCTCTTATAATGGTGACCCCACCCACAGTTAGCCCAAAAACTTGTCCATATGAACGGACTCCCAGAGCCTTTCATAATTTGTGTTGTTACGGCTCTTTGGGTTATAAATCTTAGAATGGAATTGTTTCAACAACCCCAAAACGCTAACGTAAATACAGCAACTGGCGTCGGTCTCATCAAAGATTTCTGGCTGACTGGTCGGTCACTTTAATACGAAGAGGTCATTAGTTTCTGTACTATTTCTTCGATAGTGTTCACGTCATTAAAGTATGGAATGGTACTAAAATTGACTTAGATAAGTTTGAATACTTTTTTTGTAAAGAAAAATAAACACAACCAATCTTATATATATATATATATATATATATATATATATATATATATATATATATATATATATATATATATATATATATATCTGTATTCAAGAAGTGTACTATATTTAAAATGAACCGTCTTACACATATAGAATTTGTTGCAGTTGTTATATCGAAACATTGTGTTTTTGTGAAGCAAAATCGGTAAACCTTAGTTTCACATTATCCGTTCCATATAAAATGCGTTTCCGTTATTTTACCAAAAGGCTTATAACTAATGGCAAACTTTTGTCCGTCGTTCGTCGTCAGTCGTCCGTCGCCAACATTTGCCTTTAAACACTACAGAGGCTAGATGTAAAGCTCATTGAGGAAATAGATTTATGCCCACGTAACTACCAATGCTCTAAGCCCTTATCTTATTAACAGCACTCATGGTAGAGCGATTATGACCAGTTCGTCTGCTTGGATACTCTTGGCGTATCGTGTCTTTTCATTTGTTTTCCGTGGTTAAATGTTTAGATTCGTCAGCTTTCTATTTATATCAGTAAAAATGTCACTGCTGTACCACTGCTAAATACCGTAGACACACGATTCTCCCATATTTTTTGGTTTTAGGGACAGTTGAATTAAGAGCAGCTACAAATTAAGATACAAATTATGTGAACAAGTAATTGGTCATGTTATGTTATGCAATTATTCAAATTAAAATATAATACAAACAGGATCAATCAAGTGCAATATCATGAAAGCAAATTAGTGTTTGTGACCAATCTAGTGAGATATAGTTATTAATATTGATTCACTTCGAATAAGCAATGAAAGGTGTCAACTAAGCTACATGTACTATACGATGGACAGCCCAAATAACTCATTTACTCCTTTAACCTGTCTTTTGAGAGTTATTTTATTTATAGTCAATACTCTCTATGATGCCTGTTGAAATGTTGCCTGTAATCTTAACAGAAATACATTAGCCATAACATAATTGTAAAACTATCGAAATTGTAGTGTAAATCACAGAGCTTCAATGTTTGTCCGTCACCACCAACCATGCACCTGACCAGCATTAGCTCATACAGAAATGCAACATCAGCCTATTAGTTCGTGTGCTGTTGAACAATCTTTCTCCTTGATAATCGGCAAGTTCGAAACAGGGTCACGTGTGGTAAAAAACTAGGTCATAATAAAAGAATTTATAACCACTCTTATGATTACGCCATATTTAAGAAAAAGCTTGTTAACACTTATTTTTGCACAGTCATCGTAAAATTTATAAAACAGCGATATCTAGACATAGTTTGAAACTCGGTCACGTAGGGTCAAACTACATTACTACGTCAAATTAAAGAAAATGCTTTCGAAAAGTCAAGAGGCGATCATTCTTCATGAAACGAAGAACATTTGCCTGATTCAAACGATATCCCGGCCGATTTTCAAAATAGGTCACAACGGGTAAACAACGAGGTCACTAGGTCAAGTTTTAGAAAATAATGTGAAACTCTTGAAGGTCACATGTTTGCTGAATCTCCATGAAACTTGGTCAGGACTATGATAACTCAGCGGATGTCGAAGATAGGTAACGTTGGGTCAAAAACTAGGTAGATAGGTCAAATAAAAGCAAAAGCAGGTGAAAACTTTATAAAGGGATAAATCTTTATGGAACTTTGTCAGAATAATAAATTTTGTCGCAATAATATATCGACCTAGATTAAAACTGGGTCAATGCAGGGTCAAAAATAGTACAAAAGTGTAGTATGTAATATACCTTAATATTGCACTATTCACTTAATATTTTATGAAATAAACGAGCCTGTAGTTTATTGTATAGTATCAACAAATCGAACAACAAAAAAGACACACATTTTAGATATTTAGGGGTATTACGAGTCGACAAATCTAAATGTTTGGCAATTTGTTGTAAATGTCAAACATACAAGACAGATATATACGGAATCCGGATAGGGCCAAGTTGAGTGTCGCGTGTCGACCTTCGAGGTCGACACACGACATTCAAGCGACATTCTCTCGACGCTCAATACGACGCGCGACAATCATGCGACAATCAATATTTGAGTGTCGCATATCGCGCTGGGTTTTAGAAAAAAATAGCAGAAAATCTTGACTGTCGACTGAATTGTCGCGCGTCGTATTGAGCGTCTAGAGAATGTCGCGAGAATGTCGTGTGTCGACCTTCGAGCGCGACACTCGACATTCTCTCGACGCACGATACGACGCGCGACATTTAATATGATATATCGCGAGAATGTCGCCTGTCGACCTAAAAATCACACGACATTCTCTCGACGCACGACATTCTCTCGACGCTCAATACGATATATCGAGCCAATATCGCGCAATTGTCGCTTGTCTACCTAAAAACCCCTAGGTCGACACACGACATTCTCTCGACACTCAATTCGACGCGCAACAATCATGCGACAATCAATATTTGAGTGTCGCATATCGCGCTGGGTTTTAGAAAAAAAAAATCGCAGAAAATCTTGACTGTCGACTGATTTGTCGCGCGTCGTATTGAGCGTCGAGAGAATGTCGCTTGAATGTCGCGAGAATTTCGTGTGTAGACCTTCGAGCGCGACACTCGACATTCTCGCGACATTCTCACGACGCACGACAAATCTGTCGACAGTCAATATGATATATCGCGAGAATGTCGCCTGTCGACCTAAAAATCACACGACATTCTCTCGACGCACGACATTCTCTCGACGCTCAATACGATATATCGAGCCAATATCGCGCAATTGTCGCTTGTCGACATAAAAACCCCTAGGTCGACACACGACATTCTCTCGACGCTCAATACGACGCGCGACAATCATGCGACAATCAATATTGAAGTGTCGCACATCGCGCTGGGTTTTAGAAAAAAAAATTCGCAGAAAATCTTGACTGTCGACTGATTTGTCGCGCGTCGTATTGAGCGTCGAAAGAATGTCGCTTGAATGTCGCGAGAATGTCGTGTGTCGACCTTCGAGCGCGACACTCGACATTCTCTCGACGCACGACAACTCAGTCGACAGTCAATATGATATATCGCGAAAATGTCGCCTGTCGACCTAAAAATCACTAGGTCGACACACGACATTCTCTCGACGCATGACATTCTTTCGACGCTCAATACGATATATCGAGCCAATATCGCGCAAGTGTCGTATGTCGACCGGTGTGGGAGTAATTTTTTCATCTGCAAGCAAGGTGTTATAGTAACTTTTTCAGCTTAAGTAAAAAAAGCGGCATCTAGTAGCAGCAATAACAGCAGCAGCAGCAACAGTAGCAGCAGTGGCAGTAGCAGCAGTTGCAGCAGTAGTAGCAGTAGCAGCAGTAGTAACAGTATTAGTAGTTGTTGTAGTAGTAGTAGTAGTTGTAGTAGAAGCAGTAGCAGCAGCAGCAGTAGCAGTAGCAGCAACATCAGTAGCAGCAATTGCAACAGTAGTAGCAGTAGCAGCAATAGTAGGAGTAACAGCAGTAGCAGCAGTAGAAGGAGTAGCAGCAGTAGCAGTAGTAGCAGAAGTAGTTGCAGTAGTAGAAGTAGTAGTAGCAGTAGTAGTAGTAGCAGTAGTAGAAGAAGTAGTAGTAGTAGAAGTAGTAGTAGTAGTAGTTGTAGTAGTAGTAGTAGTAGTAGTAGTAGTAGTAGTAGTAGTAGAAGTAGTAAAAGTAGTAGTAGTAGTAGTAGTAGTAGTAGTAGTAGTAGTAGTAGTAGTAGTAGTAGTAGTAGTAGTAGTAGTAGTAGTAGCGGTAGTGGTAGTAAGACTGGTAGTAGTGGTAGTGGGACTGGTGGTAGTGGTAGTAGTTGTTGTAGTAGTAGCAGGATCAGGAGTAGTAATAGTAGCAGTAGCAGTGTAGAAGCAGTTGCAGCACCAACAACAGTAGCATTAGTTGTAGTTGTTGTAATAGTAATAGTAGCTGCAGTAGAAGCAGTAGCAGCAGCGGCAGTAGCAGTAGCGGCAGCAGGAGTAGCAGCAGCAGCAGCAGCAACTGTTGCAGCAGTAGTAGAAGCAGCAGCAGTAGGAGCAGCAGTTGTAGCAGTAGTAGTAGTAGTGTAGTAGTCGCAGTAGTAGTAGTAGTAGTAGTAGTAGTTGTAGTAGTAGTAGTAGCGGTAGTGGTAGTGAGACTGGTAGTAGTGGTTGTGGTAGTGGGACTGGTGGTAGTGGTAGTTGTAGTAGTAGCAGAATCAGGAGTAGTAATAGTAGCAGTAGCAGTGTAGTAGCAGTACCAGCACCACCAGCAGTAGCGTTAGTAGTAGTTGTTGTAGTAGTAGCAGTAACTGCAGTAGAAGCAGTAGCAGCAGCAGCAGTATCAGCAGTAGCGGCAGTAGCAGCAGCAGTAGCAGTATTAGTAGTTGAAGTAGTAGTAGCTGCAATTGAAGCAGAAGCAGCAGCACCAGTAGCAGCAGCATCAGTAGCAGCAGTAGCGGCAGCAGCAGTAGCAGTAGTTGTTGTAGTAGTAGAAGTAGCTGCAGTACAAGAAGTAGCAGTAGCAGCAGTAGCAGCAGCAGTATTAGTAGTTGTAGTAGTAGTTGCTGCAGTAGAAGCAGAAGCAGCAGTAGCAGCAGCATCAGTAGCAGCAGCATCAGTAGCAGCAGTAGCGGCAGCAGCAGTAGCAGTAGTAGTAGTTGTAGTAGTAGTAGTAGCTGCAGTACAAGCAGTATCAGTAGCAGCAGTAGCGGTAGTAGCAGCAGCAGTAGCAGTAGTAGTAGTAGTAGTAGTATTAGTAGTAGTAGTAAAAGTAGTAGTAGTAGTAGTAGTAGTAGTAGTAGTAACGGTAAGGTTAGTGAGAGTGGTAGTAGTGGTAGTGGGACTGGTGGTAGTGGTAGTAGTAGTTCTAGTAGAGAAGAATCAGGAGTAGTAATAGTAGCAGTAGCAGTGTAGTAACAGTTGCAGCACCACCAACAGTAGCAGTAGTTGTAGTTCTTGTAATAGTAGTAGTAGCTGCAGTAGAAGCTGTAGCAGCAGCAGCAGCAGTAGCAGAAGTAGCGGCAGCAGGAGTAGCAGCAGCAGCAGAAGCAGCAGTAGCAGCAATAGTAGCAATAGCAGCAGTAGCAGGAGTAACAGCAGTAGAAGGAGTAGCAGCAATAGCAGTGCCAGCAGTAGCGGCAGCAGGAGTAGCAGCAGTAGTAGCAGCAGTAACAGCAGCAGCAATAGCAGCAGCAACAGCAGTAGCAGAAGAAGCAGCAGTAGCAGGAGTAACCGCAGTAGCAGCAGTAGAAGGATTAGCCGCAGTAGCAGAAGTAGCTGCAGTAGTAGTAGTAGAAGTAGCAGTAGTAGCAGAAGTAGTAGTAGTTGTAGTAGTAGTAGTAGTAGTAGTAGTAGTAGTAGTAGTAGTAGTAGTAGTAGTAGTAGTAGTAGTTGTAGTAGTAGCAGCAGTAGTAGTAGTAGTAGTAGTAGTAGTAGTAGTAGTAGTAGTAGTAGTAGTAGTAGTAGTAGTAGTAGTAGTAGTAGTAGTAGAAGTAGCGGTAGTGGTAGTGAGACTGGTAGTAGTGGTAGTGAGACTGGTGGTAGTGGTAGTCGTAGTTGTAGTAGTAACAGAATCAGGAGTAGTAAAAGTAGCAGTAGCAGTGTAGTAGCAGTACCAACACCACCAGCAGTAGCAGTAGTACTAGTTGTTGTAGTAGTAGTATTAGCTGCAGTAGAAGCAGTAGCAGCAGCAGTAGCAGTATTATTATTATTATTATTATTATTAGTAGTAGTAGTAGTAGTAGTAGTAGTAGCAGCAGCAGTAGTAGCAGTAGCAGGAGTTACAGCGGTAGCAGCAGTAGCAGGAGTAGCAGTAGTAGCAGACGTAGCAGCAGTAGTAGTAGTAATAGAAGTAATAGTTGTAGTAGTAGCAGTAGTAGTAGTAGCAGTAGTAGTAGTAGTAGTAGTAGCAGTAGTAGTAGTAGTAGTAGTAGTAGTAGTAGTAGTAATAGTCGTAGCAGTAGTAGTAGTAGTAGTAGTAGTAGAAGTAGTAGTAGTAGTAGTAGCGGTAGTGTTAGTGATACTGGTAGTAGTGGTAGTGGTAATGGAACTGGTGGTAGTGGTAGTAGTAGTAGTAGCAGAATCAGGAGTAGTAATAGTAGCAGTAGCAGTGAAGTAGCAGTTGCAGCACCACCAACAGTAGCAGTAGAAGTAGTTGTTGTACTAGTAGTAGTAACTGCAGTAGGAGCAGAAGCAGCAGTAGCAGCAGCAGCAGTAGCAGCAGCTGCAGCATTAGTAGCAGTAGCAGTAGTAACAGTATAAGTAGTTGTTGTAGTAGTAGTAGTAGCTGCAGAAGAAGCAGTAGCAGCAGCAGCAGCAGCAGTAGCAGCAACAGCAGTAGCAACAGTAGTAGCAGTAGCAGGAGTAACAGCAGTTGCAGCAGTAGAATGAGTAGCAGCAGAAGTAGTAGTAGCAGAAGTAGCTGCAGTAGTAGTAGTAGTAGTAGCAGTAGTATTAGTAGCAGTAGTAAAAATAGTAGTAGTAGTTGTAGTAGTAGTAGTAGTAGTAGTAGTAGTAGTAGTAGCTGCAGTAGAAGCAGTAACAGCAGCATCAGTAGCAGTATCAGCAGTAGCGGCAGTAGCAGCAGTAGTAGCAGTAGTAGTAGTAGTAGTAGTAGTAGTAGTAGTAATAGTTGTTGTAGTAGTGGCAGCAATAACAGCAGCAGTAGCAGTAGTAGCAGCAGCAGTAGCAGCAGCAGCAGTAACAGCAGTAGCAGTAGTAGAAGTAGTAGCAGCAGTAGCAAGAGTAGCTGCAGTAGCAGTAGTAGTAGCAGCAGTAGTAGTAGTAGTAGCAGCAGCAGTAGCAAATAACTGCATAAACATTGCATGCTATGCATTTTCCAGATATTTCATCAAGAGTCAATAACATGAACTGGAATTGTTATCTCTTTTAGGTATTATCTGCCTATGGCAATGTTGAGTGCGAGCTGCACATCATAATTATGATATTGGTTCTTATTCCATGAACATTGAGATCAAAGCACAATGCTCTATAATCTGTAGATTATGTAACTTTTTCAATTGTTTATCAGTCTATTAATAACCATTTATTGTAATAGCCTTACATATAGATGATACAAGTGTTGTTTATTCATAGATAAATAATTGATGGAACTTGGAAATAATTTGATCTGGACAATTTTTGAAAATTGGGAACCTTGATTCTGAATTTTGTCAAACATAGTTTTGTTCCTAGAATATAGGGTATCATGTTTTGCGTTCATTATGTTATGGATTTTGTTGTTCTTCTGGTTTAAAATATATAAATAAATCACGTGAAGAAAAGAGAAGCTAGTTGTTAAAATTGTATTTATTATTATATAATTATATAACACAGCAAAACATAACTGCAAGAATGTTGAGTGGACACATTATTAAAATAAAAGTATCGTTCAACCCAGTACAATAAAATATGCATCATTTAAAATGGACAAATCATAAATTATTACATGTAACTGTGTCATGAATCAAAAGTAAAGAGCATTTAGACGGCTATAATCTAATTAATGCATGCGCCTAAATTGTTTTACAAGATTGCATGTTCAGTCCACACTAATCAGGGAGACACTTTCCGCTTTTGTCGTATTTTTCTATGAGCGAAAATCCAGTTATGGCAGAAAGTATCGCACCTGATAAGCCTGTGCGGACTACACAGCCTAATCTGGGACAACACTATGTACATGCATTAAAATCTCTTTTTACAGAGCGAGCCTCAAGTATTTATTAAATGAGTCTTCTTACATGATTTTTTTAAGAAACACTCAGAAATCTCTCAGTAAAACATGATTTATTTGATAGCAGGCGCAGAAAAATTAATTGAACTTAAAGTAAAATTATTCAGGAAATGTACATGAAGTTCCAAGCTTAACTAAACAGCACTGTCATTTTAAGCAATATATCGAATAAATGTCTTGTAACGCGATAGTGTGCACGAAAATCGTCGATATTTTCTGGTATTCCCATGTAATTTGGTACTGTATGATGTTCTTGTTTTGAGAGAGTATACTCAAAATAGTTAGTATACTGTATTCTTAAATAACCCATCCAAACTAAAGCGCATTCCATCACTTACCTTACCAAACATGCGTATTACAACTTCCGTTTCCAGACTAAAGTGAGCGATCGAAGTCGACCTAGTTTACAGTAAAGATGGTATAGTTTTACGGAAAACGAAGTTAAACTCCTGGTCTCTATTATAGATAGTAGCATATAAAAAATAACAAAAATATGGGCTTCCATCCTGAGCTTAGAACCAGCAGAAAACATGTGTTTATTGCATGGAATTTCAGCCGAATAAACATCTTAATGTGACTTGAACACTTACACGTGGGTGTAAAATAGCGTGAACCCAAACGACCATACTCGCAACAATCACGCACCAATGACTGAATTTTGACTACTACTCTAGTAGTGCTATTATTACTGCTGCAGCTACTACAACTACAACAACTACTTCTACTGCCAATGTTGGTGGTGCTGGTGCTGCTAATGCAATGCTACTGCTACTATTACTTCTACTACTACCACTACTACCAGTCCCACTACCACTACCACAATAACCAGTCTCACCGCTACTACCATCACTACTACTACTACTACTACTGCTACTACTACTACTACTACTGCTACTACTACTACTACTACTACGACTACTACTACTACTACTACTACTACTGCTGCTACTTCTGCTACTACTGCTTGTCCTGCTGCTGCTGTTACTCCTGCTACTACTACTGCTGCTGCTACTGCTGTTGCTACTGCTGCTGCTGCTGCTGCTACTTCTACTACTACTACTACTACTACTACTAATAATAATAATAATGTGTCGCGCTCGAAGGTCGACACACGACATTCTCGCGACATTCAAGCGACATTCTCTCGACGCTCAATACGACGCGCGATAAATCAATCGACAGTCAAGATTTTATGCGAAATTTTTTCTCTAAAACCCTGCGCGATATGCGACACTCAAATATTGATTGTCGCGCGTCGTATTGCGCGTCGAGAGGTCGACACGCGACACTCAACTTGGCCCTATCCGGATTCCGTAGATATATACATTGAAAGCAGTTAATTATATACAAAAAGCTCGAAATCTCATTACAGCAAAGACAAACACATCAGCATAAAATATAGATACAGAAATTAAAAGGTCGCCATGAATTGTTTTTCAACAATCATTTTATATATAATAACAAGAAAATATACAAAATACATGTACAATTTTACTCTTTTTTTCAACAAATATTGATAGAAACTTAACAAAAGATAATTTAATAATCATTTAAAAGAAAGAGACACTAATTTTCATGTTTAGATCAATAATTCGAATATTTATAATGAAAATATATTTTTTTTATTTTCACTTGCAATACTTAATTGCCCTAGCCACCAATGGCACAAAACACACACCATAAGATATACAATGTATACTTTTTCTATTAAAAAAATGACAAAACATATTTTCTCTCCATAATTGCTCAAGAGTATAAATCATATTAACATATTAATCAGAATACATAATTAATCAACAACAAAAATAAATATCAATAATTACTTAAAGCAATACATATATAGCCGTACATAAATGATAAAATTTGTTTTGTGGCAAATAACCTCAAGACAAAAGAACGAATCAGAATTAATATAGAAAGTTTTCATATGCGCTTGTATGAAATGGTACAATCTTATGTGTATCAAAACAACTTTTTAAACATAAGGTTATTTGTTAAAAATGAGAATTTACATTTATAACTGTGTTTATATCTATGTTTTTTCTATTAAATGAGCTATTGCAATTCCATTACAATGATGTTATTGTTATTAGATAGTCCCACAATTATCTGTTGAATGCTGGTGTTGCAGCAGACAGACACTGGATAGATTAACTCATATTTCTGTGAAGCCAGAGTTGCCAGTTTCTTACTCCCCTCTTGATCCACCTGTATGACATTATTGGAGTTACATGCACAGACAAGGACTTGTCCTGCAGGTGTGACATGTACACCAAATGGATGTATCAGTTCAGGGTCCATGAAGATGGATATCACGGTGCCATCTGCGGCCAGAGTGAGCAGCTTGTCCTTGGCGCCAATGACATATATACGGTCACCAGCAAGACTCACTGCACACTTGAACACTGTAAAGTTTAAAACAAGTTATATGTAAACACATCAGAATTAAAGACATTGACACTTTATTAAAAAATAAATAATCGCATATAAGTTCATTCGTGATGTAAATATACCAAGAAGTAATTATATTCTATGTTTAAATAATGAAATACACATGTATTGACAATTTGTTCAATGTTTTCATTATTCATATATATTAACCATCCATTTACCTGTATATTCATATTCTATATTCTCATAAAGTTTTTTTATGAGTGTCCCAGTAAGTGTGTAGTGGTAGAGAGCATTGCCAGAGGTGACATACAATGCTCCCTTATGGTGGGCAATACCTATAGCTTCATGGGGCACCTTAAACTCCCTCCCTTTCAATAGCTGCCCTTTTTTCACAGATATAAACTGGACATATCCAGAACAAAGAGACACAGCTACCTCACTCGATGTGATTTTGCAAATGTCCCTTGCAGCAGCAGACATTTCACAGTGACTAGACACATTGTAATGCTGGTCCAAAAGTTTCACGTTCTCATTAAGCCTATCTGCAAGAATGACATGACCACTAGGAAGGCTGCACATGCCAACGAAAAAGCAAGTATGACTTGTGTCACTTGATATTTTCAAATTATACTCGGACTTTCCCTTCACAGTCAACACCTGGTCTGAATTCATCTTGATTGTCCTGCCTAGACAAGACTGTTTAGTCAGGTACTGCACAATGTCAGTGTTTGCCTGGAATATTATTTGACTCTGAACCTTCACTGGGTTCTCCTTCAGATATGACTCAAACTCGTGTATCTTGTCCAAGCATTTCCTGCTGGCTATAAACTCAAGGTCTTTCTTGCTCTTATCACAAAGGCTCTGTACAGCTTCACTGAGGTGTTGCAGTTTATCCTTCAGTAGTCTGCAGTTTTCAATATCTTTCTTGAGAGAGGTTTGCAAAGCGGTCCTTATTTCATCTAGTTCTTTCAAAGTGGAATTTTCCAGTCCATCCAAATCGGCATTTAATTTCTTACGCAGTTCTCTGATTTCTTGCAGTTTTTCGTTATATGATTCCTCCACGAAATTGATGTTGACCTCCTGTGTAGTCTTATACATATTTAATTCAGCAAGAGTTGTTTGAATTTTGTTTGACAACTGCTTCATATCCGCTGACATCTTTTTGACAGATTCAGAAATAAGAGCTAAATTGGTACATTGTCTGAAATAGCAACATGAATCATAATTATCCATTATTAATTTGACATGAAAAACATTAGGTGAAATAAAACATATAAAAGGAGTAAAATGATAATATTGCAATGCAGGTATTGGATATACAAACATATGTCACATCATGTCATCTAGATTTCTGGAAAAAATGATCAAATATTAGAATTTAAGTATTTAATTTTTTAGAATAATTCTTATAATGTTTCAAACAACTGAACTACATGTATGAAACTGTTTACATTATTTTTTAAGTTGATTGATGCAAGTGATACCAACCTACTTTTTACGAAGTTGGTCATTTCTAACTACTTTTAAGTTAATGATAGTGTCACCTACCTGTGATGCAGTAAAACACAATCAGAGCAGCACAGCTGACTGTGGTCCTGGCAGAACATTTTCAGTTTTTGGTTGTTGTGAACATCACATTTAAGTAGCAAATCCTCCATCGTCTTTATTAAAGGCCATTTATTTTGATCTTCTCTACCAAGTGTTGAATGGTTTACAAACATTTGATCATGGTGATAAAGGCAATTTTGACAAAAACACTTCAAACATGTTTCACAAAAAATATCAGCACTTGTTTCGATATGTTTACTTTCGCAAACAAAACAGGAAAAGTCCTTCACAAAATCAGAGCTTTCATTTACTGAATCTGCAGAAGTTGCCATTTTCAATAGATATTGTGACTGTCCCCTGATTAAAAACTTGTGATTTGTCTATTAGTTTGACTAGTAGTTTTATGAAATACGAGTGTAATCAAAACTAAAAAGTGTTGCATGTCGACACACAGAGTTTTATGTTAGTATAATAACCAATGTACTTCACTTCAAACTGGTAATCATGGCAGAATTATGTTGCCTGGTTAAGCAGAAAATCCACTTAAAGTCACAATGAAGTATAAAGCCCATTAAAACTTGATACAAGTTTTCAGTTAAAAGGACATGTTCACAGATTTTCAAAAATGAAAAAAAAATATTTTGTTTTAACAAAGATCCAATATTTGGAGTAGTACTAGATAACTATAAAAGCAAGAAAAAAGGGTGAACAATTGCCTTGCCCAGAATGCTTATCTTGATTTTTTGAAAGCTTAATCCAACGTGCTACCACTACTCCACTGAGGCTTTAATACGTTTATGAAACATTCAAACAATAAATTAGCCATACACACACTTTAAAAATGTTAAATGAAAAAGCGCTTTATCATTTTACTGATTTTGATTGATGATCATCCATAAATCAAATATTTTTCAAAGACTGAGTGTTATTTTTCTCAAAACAACTCACAATTCTTTTCAGAAATTCATTGGCAAACCTGCAAACATCAACATAATGTAAGACAAAAATGTCTACTTCTGAGTAAACCCTGTAAATATTTCTGAAGTCATTTCACACAATGGAGTAAGATCTAGATCTAAGTAAACACCATTGAATACTCATCAGCACCTCAGATATAGAAATCAACATCAAATCAATTAAGAAATGAGAAACAAATCCAATAAGTATTTCCTTAATTATACCGAAAGCCAAATTTGCCATACAAAATGAACATGTTTTTGGTAGATATAGGTACTGATAATTCTAAAAACATGCACATAATATAAATCCTAATGGCGGTAGTCAATGGTTAACAGTTATCTTTTTAATATTTGCGAATAAAATTGTTAAAAAACCAAATTCCGCAAACTGGTATAAATAGCAATTCCTTTTCACTTTTTTTTTTAAGTATTAACAATAAATATCTTAAAATAAGATTATGGGTGTTGATGTTGGTTAGTGTTGAAAGATAATCAGTAACATCAATGAGATCAAATGCCCTAGATGGTTTTATCCACGCAGTTCTTAGTTGCATCGCACCCACATCAATAACATATAATAATTAAAGTTTAGCGCCAGTTTTGGTGACTTATTTATCATAATTAGATACTTTTGATAATGTATCTAAAGATACATCACATAAATACTTTTTGAAAATGACATAAAACACAAAGAGTAACCAGTAAAACCAGTAAAACGTGAATAATGCATACACTTTTAAATATTAAACGCGCGTTCTTTATTAGGCCTCTTTTAGTTGTTTAACGCACATTGCTATTTGAGTATATCGCGTTGTGAATTATCAAGATCATGCTAAATATGTTAGCAAATCTTATTGAATTCATCTTAATAAATCAAACATTGTATATATCCTGTCCTAGTTTTGCAAAACACACATTAGAAATCTATTATTAACCTGCCATGTTTGCATGAATATCATCTTTTAAAGTATTTCTGGTCTCAAGATAATTCTTGTTTGGCCATAGAAATGCAATAGCTTAAATACAAAACAGTATCCAGACTGATCTAACACAATCCTTGTGAAATGGAATGTACCTACGCCATTGAAAGAGAGAGGTCCTTATTGCACTGCTGCACCAACGGCTTTTGTAAAAGCCAATTCTTTAACGTGTTTAAAGGTCAATTATGAAAACAACAAATAACTATCTATTGGAAAAAAACATAAGGATAGGCAACAACAAAAATAATTCTTCATTTGATATAAACTACATTAGTGCAAAGAATGCAATATGAATAATTAAATATGAAAATATAGCCTTTAAGTGTACAACGGTTGTAACCACTTAGGCTTTCCGCTGGAAAACATAGTTACATTCTTTCAAAACCAAACCTGCATGTTTGTCAAATTAGCGGATGCAGAATGAGAATTTTGTTTACGCTATACTACAAAATGGTCTATTAAATTATGTTATCTGTGTAATTGTAACTAAGTAAACATTTTGAAGATTGCACATTTTCTATTTCACACATTTTTTTCCCAAAGCATGAAATTCCATTTATTCATTTTGGCCAATGGCAATCATTCACTAACAGAAGAGAGAGTGATAGCTCGTTCACTCTGCATTAATCAATAAAGTTTTCTATAAATAAATTAAGTGTCAAATTAAGATCGTCAATTGTAACTGAATTTTTCAGCGCATAAGAAAATTAACATGGGGAAATAATTTTTACTTTTACCTTGCAATTCCTCTAAAAAGACCTTTATAAATAAACAAAGTTTATTTTGAATCCCACCAATGCCGTCTGAATAATGCTCTGTTGAAGAAAGTTGCAGTTTTCAGTAATTTTCTGCACACATTAAAATAAGCAAATAGAAATTTCCCTCAAAATACAAGAACAGATCTTATCTATCTTGTACATTGTAATTCCTGTAGATGTTTTATATTGATCTTTCCACTACTTAAGTTATGAACTTATGATTTATACACACAAAATGAAGGGCTATTACTAGGTAAATACTGAAGAAAGATTTACTGTCCATTAATTTACACTGCATTTTCACTAAAAGCCATTCATCAGTAGGGGTCCTATATGAAGAATCATTTGAATACCTTCTTATTTTGATAAGAGTGTTGTTGCTCTTGTACTATAGACTTCCTGTAAATGTCCTCTATCAATGTACAAAGTTTTATTTTAAATACTTTCGATACTAAGCGAGGTATGCTTTGCACAAGAAAATTAACTTAAGGGCAATACCTCTTAAGAAAGTTTTAGTTTTTGTATAACACATTGCCTCTGAATGCCTTCTTTTAGTTTATAAAGTTTCATTTGAATTCCCAGTTATGCTCTGCACAAGAAGCAGGACAGACTGACGGTCGAATGAACAGAAAAATGATGGACATGCAATGCTAGTACTATATGCCTCCCGTCATGGCGTACACAAAAGTATTTATTAAAAGGGACATTTTCATCGATTTTTGCATGTATCGAAGTTTGTCATTAAATGCTTTAACTGATAAATATAAAGATTGGAACTAAATAGTTCCAATAAAAAACAAGAATACAATTAAAGAAAGCAAACAAGTAATCCTCATCTGGGCTCGAACCACTGAACCATGGAGTAAACATCTAGCATTTAAACGACTCTGCCATCCGTGTTCATACAGTGAGTATTGTATTTTATACTTTATCTAATAAATCCTCGAAGTGTCAAAAAATATTACGATTACAACAAAACTCTCCAAAGTATTCCATCGTTTCGTGTTTGTAACGCTATATAATTTTCAGGTTTTTAAAACGTCAAAAGATGCATATAATGGATATTTTAGAGCATGGCAAATGTTCAGTATTACTGTTTCCTTGAAAATACCATAACTGCAACCAACATTTGCGAACCTGAACTTTTTTCAATTTACCAAACCCTGAAAAGGTCTATTTTAATCAAATATGCCACTCTAAGTCGATAACTCTTCATTAAGCAAGGCTGGAACCTGATAAACCGTGCATGATTACTCAAGATACTACATGATACTAGCAAGCATCAACTAAATGTTGCTATTATAAGGCAATGTGAATGTTGTCTTATTTTCAGGATGTTCTTCATCAAATCTCATAGACAAGTACTGACAAATGTCCATACCCACAATTTAACAACGAAAAGACATGATTGCCAGAGGTACTGTTCTTAACATTTTCCCACAAACCCCAGTTATCTAGGGAAAATGGCCAACATGCAGCAGTTCAATCAAACAAAATTAATTAGAGCTTTTTCAAAATCATTTCCAATCCCCCCCCCCCCCCACACACACACCGCTTTGTAAGCTTCATTGAAGGGCAGATAACTTGGAAGTATGTACAACACTGGTGTAAATTATAATAAAGTGTCTTGCACATCTTCACTTCATTGCGATGATTCGTGTGTGACCTGTTCTAAGATTCGGAAAAATGGTATAAATTGAGTTCTTCAAATTCTGAGAGGCCTTCATGTACGTCGAACACTGACAAATGCTTATTTTTGCAATATTTCTTTATTTAAGGTAAATGGCGAATTTGCGAATGCCTATTAAAATACAAAAATGACAATTGTTGCTTTATTACCATGTAATTTGTTTAATCATACCTAGTAATGATACACAATTCAAGTGTAATTTCAATTATGATTTCCTGTGATTATTTGCTCTGATTTAGTTTGAAGCACGTTAAAGTCAGATGAAACAAGTTATATTTAAGATTAACAAATTTAACAACATTGAACCATCTGATTTAAAAACTATAACAATGTATGTTTCTTCAAATATAATAAGTGATTGTAACCATGTATCCGTATGTTTGAGTAGAACTGAAACCACAGCAACCAATGTCCATACACAAACAGGTTTGTTTAAAAAATGTAAAAATACATTATTATTTTAACTAAAACTTAAAAGCAATAATACACATTGTAATTCAATAGTGCATTTTTCAATCGCTTAGCAATTTGGATATAAAAATTATGATTTAAGCAAGTCAGATATAATAATGCCGTAGTTAAATGATAATCTATATTTATGAAGAATTCAAAACCAATCCTATAATTTAGTGCATACATAGACAATTATATTTTTTCCTGGTTTTTATGTTAAATTTTCCTTTAAACTTTTAATTTATGGTACATAAAGCTCTCATAAAACCTTTTAAAATACATTAAATTTCTGAATAATCAATCTTAAAGAGTACGTTAAATGATGATACATGAAAATCATCAAAACGTTGTGGTTACCAAGGTACCCATTTAAAAATGGGGAAAACGATGCAATTATTTAAAGTCGTTATTGTAGCTATGAAATACAAGTTTAGTTTATTTTTTTAGTTTAAACCTATTTATTTTAGCTCGATTGCATCGAAAGCCTAAGGCTTATATAAACGCTCTCGAGTCAGTTTCCTGGGCCTAGATACCAGTACTTGGTCTCTTTGGGTGAGATCTAAAGAACGCTCCCACGATGGTGATCGAACCCGTGACCTCCCTGTCGCTAGGCGGACACCATATCCATTACAAGTTATTTACAAATACAAAATAAAATGAGTGTCTTATTAATTCTCGCACATTGCGTCAATCTGAAGTATTAACTCTTAAATTCATCACTGTCATTTCACAGTATCATGGCCAAACTCCACAAAATCTGTTCCAGCTAAGAGCTATTATAATTATTAGTCACATATTGTAGGCATTGTTAGATCTGTAAGTGATTCAATTCGTCAGCTTATACCACTTGAGCAATTAGGCGAAGTGTTCCATTCGGTTTGGTGTACAATACGTTATTTAATTTTCTTCTAAAGAAGGTCACATATTCCCAAGTTCCTGTTTATCAAAAAAAAAAAAAAATGAAAAAAAAAACGCTCAAATCATAGAAAATGATGGCCAACTAAATATTTAAGCACATATCATGCGATGTTTTTTCAGATGATGTTTTCTAATAATTATGACCAGAAATCTCAGAACACGCCACATACACGAATTTGAAATTTGAAAATAATAGCTTTAAAAATGTGGAAGAAGTGCATTTCACAAACGTATGACCTAGAATTTGGACTGACCCACAGACAAACAGTGACTCCAATATACCTCACTCAATCAATGGTTGTCGCTAATAAACTATATACTTGATCTCCCAGCTCCACTAGTTGCCGGTGTCTGTTTCTTGATTCCCGGTTGGCACTTTGTATCTAAAGAATTGAGGAGCGTTCATGGCATCAACAACCAGTTGAAACCGCAGACTGTTCTACGTGTTCTAGGCTCGTATTCACAAAACTCCTTGACCCATTTATGCCTAGTGGACTCTTCCATCCTTCTAAATTGGATCAATTTATTTCGAAAATTAGGGATGTCTAGTATATTTATTTCTATATTTAGAATATTTCTTACAGAAATTCCTTTCAGCAAACAGCGCAGACCCAGATGAGACGCCGCATCGTGCGGCGTCTCATCTGGGTCTACGCTGTTTGCCAAGGCCTTTTTTCTAGACGCTAGGCATAAATGGGTTAAGGAAAACTTGAGGAAATGTTTCCATTAATAAAATTTCGTTTAGTCGGTCTATGTCTTTTTCATGCTTAGGGGTTTCCATTTGTAAAAATACATTAAGCAATTAAGTTTTACTGAAATTATTAATAGTGTAATTTTGTGTTCGCATAAAAACAATGGAATTAACATGATCTGAATAGTTCGCATAAGTTCATCTATGGCGCTTTGTGAATACAGCCCAAGGCAGAGACCCGTCAATGAATACCTAAAGTGGCATCTTTTAAAATCACTTTTCTAGGTAAAAAGCAATTATTTTTAGGATTGTGATATCTTGACAGCGTATTATTCTAGCATATTATTTATGTGGGATTAACAACATAACTTAATATAACAACACATATCACGCGTATTTCAAAGGCATCACGTTAAAAAAAGGTTAACATTCTCGGGGCGAAAACGAAATAAGGGCCTATGTCCCGTATACTACATAATATGAACAGTTCGAGTGGTATGGTGATTTTAACAATAACCCGTTAGCAAACTGTGCAGCGTTTAAAGCAACGCACATTGTTCAGTCGGTAGAACGATTTGATTAGACAATACGTCGTGTTTATTTTTTCTAAGTAAACTGCGCCAATACAAATACTACTCTATACCGTATATTTTAACAACTATGGCGTATATTTTAGACTGTTGGCAGTATGCCAACAGACTATTGAGTTTATCAGAAATACGTCTCTCAGGCATGTGATATTTTTGCAGTTAGAAAAATGCCCGGATGTCATCAAACGCACGCAGATATTACATTTTTTGTAATTGGCTGGACGTTTATTTGCGTCTTTTTTAATATTTGTAAAAATTAGTTCCCTATAGATCTGTCCGTAATTTATTTATTGAAAAGATGTATTAAATTATTTGAAAAATATTGAAGTGAGCATTCCCTGTATCTTGCGAATGCCAACAGTCTTTCAATATCGTCGGCGCTTTGATTGCAATATGCTGACAACTGTTCGGGCAGGAGAAGGTCAATAGCAATATCGCAAACACTCGAGCAAATGCGGCACTCATCCGCGTACACTATGTAGTGCAGCCTTCCTTTACCCATGTTTACAGTGTTCACACGGGGAAGTATCCCGGATGAGATTTCAAAAGAAGTAATACAGCACATCTGGATTACCCTCCCTTGGCATGATTAATTGAGGATAAACCTCAATTTTGAAAGGATATATCCGAAATCCAATCTTCTCTGGCCGGGTTTGTGATATGCCGCCCTTCCACTGTATTTTTGACACGAATATTCCTTAGCCCATGTATAATTGAGATACTATATTTGGTCGTATTTATAAAGAAGTCAAAATAATTATTTGAGCATTTTTTGCAATGGCGACCATTGTTTATAAATCGCGTTACGAACAATTTGTTTGGTCATATGTGTACTCGGGAGCCTAAACCGCTGGCCCTAGAAAGCTTTCTAAAAAGCATTGTTGTCAATTTTATATTCAAACACTTCTGTTTGTCTCAGACACAATCCAACATTCAAAAGATTAAAAGAAATGTATCTGATGTAATTGTCTTAATACAAGTAGATGACTGACGTTTAGGGGAAATACATAGTAAATTCCAAAAACACAAGAATGGCCGATCTAAAAGCATGGCTAAAACTATAATTTAAGAAGGATATTTGCCGGACCGAGCGTTGACCTTACACTGGCAGTATATGGATGTCGAAACAGTTTGCTTACCTATTGTGTTATGTATCTCTCTATAATACTCGAAATAGCGGCTGGCAGTAAACAGAGATAGATAGATCTGGACACTTAAATGGCTGAATAAATTTGAACATTTTCGGTCATCTGACGGTCAGTATGGGACGAAAAGGATATAGTTTGAAATAATGATGAAGAGAAGTGGTTAAAACAAATTAAACTTAACATTCTCAATAAAACTGATTAAATAGACAGAACTATTTTGTTTTCTTACCTTCAATTTCAAAAGGCAAATTTATTAGCACCAACATGCCATCCACGTGTACATTTGCATCCATCTCGTCCGTCCATTTGATTCTGATTCAGTGGATATTATCGTGATTGATGGCAATCTTGAAAGTATTAAACATCAGTTTACATGTAACATGATATTTCCGTTTCAGGTTGATTATGGGTTCTTTTTCAGACAAACAGGCTGACCGCGAACTGACTTTGATACATTTCGGCTTTGCGTCGTAGTAAATTCAAAATGATTATAACAGTATATTTGCTACAGTGATTTAAACCCTTATGAAAATTTCAACAGCATGCGAACTTCCACAGTTCCATACTGCTACCTCTACAACAAATTTGCAACGATGTAAACTTAGTGTTCAGCACGAAACTACTTGATCAGTCTGATCTATATTAAAAAGGAATAATGTAAACAACAGTTTCACAAACAAAACACAACTCTATGTATGTAGAATTAAAAACTTAGTAAAATGAAGTTTTCACGTATTAATTGCATTGAAATTAAGGCAATAAAAATTAAATGCGGACAGGAAAATGGAGAGATGCACTTCATTGTGAAAACATACATTTGCCAGTTTACTTCTTAATAACTCTATAACAATGTGTGTTATTGTTGTGAAACTATATGCGTAAAGTACCTCATTTTGATAACTATTTAGGTTTGTCACGTGGTGTAAGTGGGATTAAAGGGCAATTCTACAAAAAATATTAAAATCGACCTTTGTTAAAGAAAATTAATTCTACGCGCATATACATGACCGATGAGACTTATCTATGTATTGCTTATAAGGTAAGTTTGGTCAATATCATTGATTGATTACAGAAAAAAGCGTCAAAGCTTTGATAGTGGCATAAGAAATTTCAATGACATCCATATAAAGATGTTTTATTTCGAAACTTCACTTGGGATTCCATATAGTTGGGCTGATAATCAAATACAGCCTCGAACACATTTCGTCCTTGGAAATACCACATTCCTTTTTTATTTTACCTAATTACCGGCGTCCGCCGCTGTTGAGATTCCATACAGGTGGGTGGTGAATCAAATACTATCTTCACAACATTTCGTTTGCGTTAAAATGCCACATTTCTAATTTGACCTTGACCTATTTTCAGGCGTCCACACGGGCTCTTGCGGTGCCGCCACGTTGCGACTCCGTCCCGCGTTGATCCTTGAAAACAAGCACGTGGACATATTCATGGAGAGTTTCGACCGTGTGCTCGCAAATTTGAATAAATGAATAGGCCGAAAAAACTGATTTCTTTGTAGCTGGCATCAGGTTTCTTTTGATACTATGATAAGATCGACAAGAAATAACTAAATGTACACTTATATGGACAAGACTTGAAGCGCTTGTTGCCGGTTGCTTAAGATTTGCACATTGAAAACAAATATTTTATTACGTTTTGATGATGCGTCAGTATTTTAAGTTTCACGTGTATTAAACAGTACATATAGAAGGCCATAGGCCCAAGTGGACAAAGTTGGTAAACAGTGTTTACAAAGTAAATAGTTATGAGTATAATTAGTAATAATACGTTTCATTGCAAAAAGTCATGCATGTACCATCAAATATTGGAATTCTGCATTAAAAACTATCAATAGTGTATCTATAATTAAATATGTGTACTTGTGTCAAATTGTGATTAAGCGAATTAATTACAACAATATATCAAATATATTGTATTTACATGCACTAGGTCTAAATACGAACAATTGTTACAATAATAATGCTTTGTATTTCTTAATTCCTAGAATTGAATGTAGTGGTCTAAGTTGTCTTTGTAAATTGTCTTGTGTTCCGAACTATCGGTTACAGCATTAATTGTTTATTACAACAAACTTTATATTTGTGTTCAAATGCTATTTGTATTCTTATGCCCCCGGTAGGGTGGCATATAGCAGTTGAACTGTCCGTCAGTCCGTCTGTCCGTCCGTCTGTCCGAAAACTTTAACATTGGCCATAACTTTTGCAATATTGAAGATAGCAACTTGATATTTGGCATGCATGTATATCCAATGAAGCTGCACATTTTGAGTGGTGAAAGGTCCAGGTCAGGGAGATAATTTCTAAACCTGTCAAATGATATATTGAAATTTTATTTCAAAGCGGCGCAATAGGGGGCATTGTGTTTCTGACAAACACATCTCTTGTTGTTCTTGTAAGTGCCTTGCAAATTGAAATTTAATCGGTGAATATTATTGTTCAAATTGTTCTATGTTATCAGCGCTATTTCTTTAAACGTATGTTGTTATTAAACCATACCAACGAAACCTATATAATAATGATATGCTTATTACTCTATTATTTTCTACGTTCAAAAGTATGTATGCATGCTAATCTCAATTTTTTTTTTAAATTATTAAATTACAAAAAGAATACCGCTTTAAATTCTGGTTCATAACTACATTGCACACTCACGTTTGGTGGCATATGCACGAGGCCTGTCCAAGAATATCGTAGAAAAAAGCCCGAGAGTGAGATCTCGTTCTATGAAAACCGGGCTAAACGCATGTGCGCAGTGCAGTCCATACAGGCTAATCGGGCACGACACTTTCCGCTTTTATAGTAGTTTGAAGGAAATCTCTTCTTAAGTAAGGCCCTGATTATCCTGTGCGGACTGCACAGGCTAATCTGAGACGACACTTTGCCACATGCCTCATGCTCCGTTTTCCCAGAGCGTGGCTCATTAATTCGACGAAGTTTGGACGGTTTAATGTTCAGACACTTTGTAGATCGTGTGCATAATGTCAAAAAAAGTTCCAATAATAAATGAACACATTACATTTGAAATAGATCACTTCACATTAACTGGCGCTCGTCAACATAAATTCACACTTTATATGACAGCGGCATCGCGCTATGTTTGAAGAATTTAAAAACGTTTATGAATACATGTCTGTTGGTATGTTACCACTTGTTTGCAATGTACTTATCATAAAATCAAGCCACTGAACATGAAACGAATATTCGATTTGCGTAGCCCGAACCCGACAGCAGTGTTTATTTACCTAACGAGCTATCAATGATGGGCATCTATGTTCACAACGACGCCATTAGGGTTTTTTCATTTTCAGCAGTTTGATATCTGTTTGTTAGTTTATACGTTTGTAAATTGTTGATTCCGCTTATTCAAGTACCAATTATGCGTGCTTATCGTTTTACTTTTATTTAATTTAACACTTGTTCATGTATATGCGTCTCTTTGGAATCTACCTGATCTCAATGATTTTCATTTGCGCCTCCCTACGTAGCTTTTTTGTGTTTGTTGACTAAAATCGTTTCCGTATAAGCACTTAAGACGTGTTTTAACGCGCTTTAGTTCGAAGTGCCTTTTTAAAATTTATATCACGTTTCACAGCATGCCGTTACTGTAGGTGATATTAGTTTTAAGCAGTTTTAGCGTTCTAGCATCTTTAAACCAACATAGTTAACCTATACTGAAAATCAATCAATAATTTTTAAGTGCGCCGGTCAATCATTCCCACATTGACTAATGGTCTAGTATTTATTAAAAAAACTCACAGTTCATAGTTTATATTCCTACTTCACATGCGAATATTATTTATAAATATTTCAACCAAAATTGCTTTAAAATCATTCTCCCAGAAATAGACATATGTACTTTGTCTAATATGTTCTGTGCCAGCCCTCGTCAATGCATTTATGTACCACAATCGTTAATGGACACCATTTAGCATATTTTAACATATTTGTCTTTTTTGAATAATACATTTTGCACGAACCCTAGTTATTTTCTATTCTAATTCAGTATTTATGCATTATATACCTTACATCATTAAACATTTTATTTGAATGTATTTAAGATCAACATCTGTTTATGTTAAGTGATAAAAAGTGTTTGAGCGGGAACATAAAGGAAAAAAACCACTAAGGGCCTTCTCTCATGATAGTGACCTCTTAGTCAGCCCAACAACGTTAACGTAACTTCAGCCTCAGGCTTCGGTCCCATCAAAGATTTCGGGCTGACTGGTCGGCCACTTAAATACGAGGAGGTCATTAGTTCCTGTACTATTTCTTCGATAGTGTTCACGTCATTATAAGGTATGGAATCTTACTAATATTGATTTAGATAAGTTTTCATACTTATTTTATAAAGAAAAATAAACACAACCAATATATGTATATATCAGTATGCAAGAAATATACTATATTGAAAACGAACTGTCTTACACATATAGAATTTGTTGTATTTGTTATACCAAACAATTGTGTTTTTGTGAAGCAAAATTGGTAAACCTTAGTTTCACATTATCCGTTTCATATAAAATGTGTTTCCATAATTTTACCAAAAGGCTTATAACTAATGCCAAACTTTTGTCCGTCGTTCGTCGTCAGTAGTCCGTCGCCAACGTTTGCCTTTTAACACTCTAGAGGCCAGATTGATAGCTCATTGAGGAATTAGATTTATGCCCACCTAACTACCAACGCTCTAAGTCCTTATCTTATTAACAACACATTCATGGTAGAGCGATTATGACCAGTGCGTCAGCTTCAAAAATCTTGGCTTATCGTATCTTTTCATTTGTTTTCCGTTGTTGAATGTTTATATTCGTTAGCTTTCTATTTATATCATTAAAAATGTCACTGCTGTACCACCACTAAATACCGTAGACACGCGATTCTGCGATATTTTTCGGTTTTAGGGACTGTTACCGTCACAGTTGAATTAAGAGCAGCTACAAATTAAGATAAAAATTGTGTGAACAAGTAATTGATCATGTTATGTTATGCAATTATTCAAATTAAATTATAATACAAACAGGATCAATCAAGTGCAATATCATGAAAGCAAATTGGTGTATGTGACCAATCTAGTGAGATAAATGTTTTAATATTTATTCACTCCGAATAAGTAATGAAAGGTGTAAACTTAGCTACATGTACTATACGATGGACAGCCCAAATAGCTCATTTACTCCAGCCCAAATAGCTCATTTACTCCAGCCCAAATAGCTCATTTACTCCTTTTACCTGTCTTTTGGGAGTTATTTTATTTATAGTCAATACTCTCTATGATGCCTGTTGAAATGTTGCCTGTAAGCTTAACACAAATGCATGTACCATAACATAATTTTAGGTTGTAAAACTATCGAAATTGTAGTGTAAATCACAGAGCTTCAATGTTTGTCTGACACCACCAACCGTGAACCTGACAAGCATTAGTTCATACAGAAATTTGCAACATCAGCCTTTGAGTTCTTGTGCTGTTGACCAATCTTCGCGAAACTTGGTCAAAACTTTTTTTTCCTTGGCAATCGTTAAGTTCGAAACTGAGTCACGTGGGGAAAAACTAGGTCATATAAAAGAACATATTAACACGCTATGATTGCGTCACATTAATGAAAAAGCGTGATAACACTTAGCTTTGCACAGTCTTTGTTAAACTTAAAAACAGTGATATCTAGGCGCAGTTTGAAACTGTGTCACGTTGGGTCAAAAACTACATAACCACGCCAAATTAAAGAAAATGCTTTCGAAATGTCTAGAGACAACATTTATTGACCATTCTCTATAAAACTAAGAGCATTTGCCTGATTCCAAACGATATCTCTGCCGATGTTCAAAATCGTTCACATTGAGTCAACAACGAGGTCACTAGGTCAAATTTTAGAAAATAATGTGAAACTTTTGAAGGTCACATGTTTGCTCAATCCCCATGAAACTTGGTCAAAGCTATGATAACTCAGCGGAGATCGAAAATAAGTGACGTTGGGTCAAAAACAAGGTCGATAGGTCAAATTTTAGAAAAAGCAGGTAAAAACTTTATAAAGTGATAAATCTTTATGAAATTTGGTCAAAATATTAAATTTTGTCGCAATGATATATCGACCTAGATTTAAACTGGGTCAATGCAGGGTCAAAAATAGTACAAAAGTGTAGTATGTAATATACCTTAATATTTCACCATTCGCTTAATATTTAATGAAATAAACGAGCCTTTAGTTTATTGTATCCTATCAACAAATCGAGCAACAAAAAGGACACACATAATAGGTATTTAGGGGTATTAAGAGTCGACAAATCTAAATGTTTGGCAATTTGTTGTAAATGTCAAACATACAAGACAGATATATACTTTGAAAGCAGTTTATTATATACAAAAGAGCTCGTAATCTCATAACAGCAAAGACAAACACATCAGCATAAAATATAGATACAGAAATTGAAAGGTCACCATGAATCTTTTTTCAACAATCATTTAATATATTTAATTAAAAGAAAATATACAAAATACATGTACAATTTTACTCTATTTGTTCAACAAATATTGATAGAAACTTAACAAAAGAAAATTTAATAATCATTTAAAAGAAAGAGACAATAATTTTCATGTTTAAACAAGAATATCAGTGAAACTGATGGATGCTCCCCGATGATGCGCTTTGTCAATCTGTGTTAATAACCACCTAAAATCTATTATGAGCCTCGGTGACCTTGACCCCAGTGACCTCAAACCTCATTAAACAGTAGAGGTCCATGCAAGGTACCTACATGCAAAATATGAAAGAGATCGGTAAAGAATTGAAGGTGCTATGAGAAACTGTAACAAAAGTGACGGAAAAATCTATTATTAGCCTCGGTGACATTGACCATGACCCCGGTGACCTCATCAAAAGGTAGAGGTCCATGCAAGGTAACTACATGCAAAATATGAAATAGATCGGTAAAGAATCGAAGGTGCTATGAGAAACTGTAACAAAAGTGTGACGGAAGGAAGTAAGGACAAACTGGCAACTATATGCTCCACCGAAAATATTTCGGGGAGCATACAAATCATCCGACGAGAACCGGCTGATAATATGCACATCTCCTCTCGGTAGTGAAGCTTCACATAAAGTTTCATTGAATTTTAGTCATTAGTTGCTGAGAAATCGCCCGGACAAGAATTGCACTATATGTACAGTTAATGGAAAATTTCAAAGGGCCATAAGTCTGTGAAAAATCATCGGACCATAACTGGCTGATAATATGCACATTTCCTTTTGGTAGTGAAGCTTCCCATAAAGTTTCATTGAATTCCGGTCATTAGTTGCTGAGAAATAGCCCGGACAAGAATTACACTATATGTACAGTTAATGGAAAATTTCAAAGGGTGATAGCTCGGTAAAAAATCATCTGACTAGAACCCGCTGATAATATGCACATGTCCTCTTGGTAGTGAAGCTTCCCATAAAGATTGATTGAATTCCGGTCATTAGCTGCTAAGAAATAGCCCAGACAAGAATTGCACTATATGTACAGTTAATGGAAAATTTCAAAGGGCCATAACTCTGTGAAAAATCATCCGACCAGAACCGGCTGATAATATGCACATCTCCTCTTGGTAGTGAAGCTTCCCACAAAGTTTAATTGAATTCCGGTCATTAATTGCTGAGAAATAGCTCGGACAAAAATTGTGCACGGACGGACGGACACACGCACGGACAGACGAAGCGGCGTCTATATGCTCCCCCCAAAAAATTTGGGGGAGCATAATAAATAATTTGAATATTTATAATAATGATATATTTTTTGGTTTTCACTTGCAATAATTTATTGCCCTAGTCACCAATTGCACAGAAACACACACTATAAGATATACAATGTATAATTTTAATATTTAACAAGAAATGTGTTTGTCAGAAACACTATGTCCCCTTCTGCGCCGCTTTGATTTAGTTCTTTGACCTTTGACATTGAAGGGTGACCTTGACCTTTTACCACTCAAAATGTGCAGCTCCATGAGATACACATGCATGACAAATATGAAGTTGCTATCTTCAATATAGCAAAAGTTATTGCAAAATGTTAAAGTTTGCGCAAACAAACCAACAGACAGACCAACAGACAGGGCAAGAACAATATGTCCCCCACTATAGTGGCGGGGGACATAACACATAATGACAAAACATAGTTTCTATCAATAATTGCTCAAGAGTATAAAACATATCAAACTTATTAATCAGAATACATAAATAACTTAAAAAGAATATAAATCCCAATAATTATTTAAAGCAATACATATATAACCGTACATAAATTATAATATTTATTTTTTGGCAAATAACCGCTGACATGAAGCCAGACAAAAGAACGAATCAGAATTAGCATTGAAAGTTTTCATATGTGCTTGTATGAAATGGTACAATCTTATATGTATTAATACAACTTTTTTTAACATGATGTTATTTGTTAAAACATTAGATTGCACATTTATGACCGTGTTTATATCTATGTTGTTTTCTATTGAATTAGCTATTGCAATTCCATGACAATAATTTTATTGCTGTCACGTAATCCCACAATTATCTGTTGAATGCTGGTGTTGCAGCAGACAGACACTGGTTTGATTAACCCATCTTTCTGTGAAGCAATAGTTGCCATTTTCTTGTTCCCGTCACGATTCACCTGTATGACCGTATTGGACTCGGTTGCACAGACTATGACTTGCCCTGCATGTGTGATGTGTACACCAAATGGATTATGTAGTTCAGGGTCAGTGAAGCTGTATAGTGTAAGGAGCTTGTTCTTGGCGCCGGTGACATATATGCGGTCACCAGCAAGACTCACTGCACATTTGACCACTATAATGTGTAAAACATGTTATATATAAACATATCAGAATTAAAGACATTAACACTTTATACAAATCAAAGAACTGACAGTACTGGTGTGACGATGCTTTTGAGAGGATGGATATAAAAGCATCAAGTTAAGTTTATCTACATCACCACAATCACCACAATTGTGTATGTTGGTACGAATAAAAAAATTGTAACAAAAATTTTGCGAAAAAAATTTGGGTATGAAAACAAATTTGGGTACGAAAAAATATTTGGGAACAAAAAAATTGGGACCGAAAAAAATTTGGGTACGAACAAAAAATTGGGGATGAAAAAAAAAATTGGGTACGAAAAAAAAATTGGGTACGAAAAATTTTAGGTACGGAAACAAAATTGGGGGAACGGGAAAGTAGTAACTGTGGGGAACTTGACCCACACTCGCACATTTTCGGCTCTTTCCGTCAAACATCAGATAAGTTCCTCGAAGGCAATAGTATGAATACACATTTCGGAAGCGGTAATGCGGTCCTACCTACACGCGTCAAAATGTAAGCGAAATATGTACACAAGTCTGTCAGGAATGATTGAATTAACGAAGAAAATCGTGTATTGATGTTAGTTTTTTTAAGAAATGTGCAGACAATATATTAAACAAGAGCTGTGTTTGTGAAACACAAGGCCCCCTGCTGCGCAGCTTTGGAGCCATATATTTTACCTTTGACCTTGAAGGATGACCTTGACCTTTCACCACTCAAAATGTGCAGCTCCATGACATACACATGCATGCCGAATATGGAGTTGCTATCTTCAATATTGCAAAATTTGACCTTTGACATTGACCTTGAAGGATGACCTTGACCTTTCACAAATCAATATGTGCAGCTCTATGAGATACGCATGCACGCCAATATTGACAAAGTTAAGGCCAATGTTAAAGTTTTTGGACAGACAGACGCTTTATATTTGACATTTGACCTTGAAGGATGACCTTCACCTTTCACAACTGAAAATGTGCAGCTCCATGAGATGCACATGTATGCCAAATATCAAGTTGCTATGTTCAATATTAAAAAGTTATGGCCATTAAGTTTTCGGACGGACGGACAGACTGACACACTGACTGACTGACATTTCAACTGATATAGGCCACCCTACCGGGGGCATAAAAAGCAATGGCGATATTTTTCTCAGCCACATAATTGTTAATAGTTTGATATCACAAAATGAAAGTGAAAGTAGAACTGTCAAAAATGACAACCTGTCAACGTGCTGTTTTTGCTGGCACGAGAGGGCGATTACACTCAATGTGTTCACATTTTGACCATAGGCTTTGTCAATGACCTTTATAGTATGGGTAGCTTTGATGTTATTTATTGCTATCATGTAACTGCATGATTGTGTATATGTTTACAATTCACAAAGCATAAGTAATGATATAAATATACTGATTGAGCTTATAATAATCTGAGAACTATAGCCAGGTCAATTAAGGACTTAAAATACAATTGTGTGTCCTGATTTCATGAAGAAATGACCATGCATGTCCTAGATTTCAAATTCAAGGCCCTGGTGTGACACATTGGTAGCATTACCGTTAAACTGTTACCAGGCTTATGAAATTAGTTTTTATTGAACTATATAAGAAAATCTAAATCAGGCACTGATTTTTCTTGTTTTAATACAGTCATAGATCAGTTGTGGCCTCTGGGTAATGACCATTGTTGCTTAATTGTCACACAGTTAAAACTTTCCACACGTCTATAATAGCAAATCTGGATTTAGGTGATCTTCAATGGTACATTTAAACTTTAGCTCTGTTACAAGAGTGTTGGTGAAGTCCAGTCACATATTTAAATCTAGGCCATGTCAAATTCAAAGTGTCAAAGACAAATGAAAGATGCGTTCATTAATTATTGTCCAGTTGTTTACTACTGCTGTAAGTTTTTTATATAATATGACTGATGAACATCATGTGAGAGAAAATTCACATTATCATTGTATATCAGGTTTAGCAGCCTTTTAGATAACAAAGTATGCTAGTTTTCAATATGGCTTCTGGGGATCAAACCCGTAGGGCTTTTAGGAAGATTCTGAAATTTTCGATCCCTCAAGAGCAACCAAACCAAAAATTAAGTCAAATATTGCCGACTCGGTTTTTTGAGTCGGTTCATGAGGGATAATGGAGCTCGATTGGTCATTGTCGGCTCTGGTACTACTTACATGTACCCCGGGTACTCTTAAGTATACTTACATGTACCCTGGGTACTCTTAGTATACTTACATGTACCCCAGGTACGGTAAATAAACGTAATTGTACTCGGTCCATATTAGACTGTACCCGAGTTGTATTCGCGCCCAAAATCCGATGTCGAAAAACGCGCAACCGATTATCTTAAACACACTTCTCTTCAAAAAGCACTGCATCAACATGCTTTTTGAGTATGTGTTCCGATAATATAGAGGCAATTCTACAGAAAATTGACATAACTGTGCAGGGCTTAACACTAAGGCACGTCCGAACGACATTCACTGCCTGTACCTTGGTCCGGGCTAGCCAATGTCCCAGGAACATGCCCGACCGGTCGTGTCTATTTTGGGCGGAATTATATGTTCTATATCAATAAACTGCGTTTTAAATAAGCTTTTCAAAGATGCAAAAATCTTAATACAGTACGATCAGATGACAATTAAATCCCAGAGTGAGTTCGGAGACAACAAACGGATCGTATCTCGAAATAGATTCGGAACCCCCTGATTGCAATCAAAAAGAGGCCGACAATTCAGAAAATCCCCGGCGGTTTTCCTGGTAAAACACGTCAGTACCTATTTTTAAACGGAATGCCGCTAGACATGGTTTTTGATTGGTTTCCTCGAAGTGACGTGTTTTCTCAATGAAAATACGTTTGAAACTAAAAGCCGGGATCGCCCAGGATCGTCCGGAATGATGAATGTATAAAACTCGACATTAACACAAAGTAACTATAAAACTAATAGTTATTTATCAATTTGAAATAATTTTAATTTGTTGTCATTATGGAAAAGTTATTCCATCCTTTAGACGATTAATAAATCCATTTAGAGGAAGATAGAGACTTTATTTAGATTAGAAGTGTTTTGACAATATTTTTTACGCAATTCAATTAGCAAAACTAATATTAATGGTCGATCCGGGCTTTTAGTAGAGAGTTAACCCTGTTCAATTGTTACAACTACCGTAACACGTTATTTTGCTAAGATTCACTTACCATTTCTTGTAAGACGGTAACCCGGCAATCTATGTAAAAAAGGTTTTAACGTTCATGTCGTTGTTTAAGTTTAGCTTAACGGGTGGGGATGGGGGTTCCTCGGATACGAAAAGAAAAGGGAAGGAGGAAAGTAAGAGAAAGTATAAGGAAATAAAAAAAACAAGAAAATTTCTCCAGAAATGGCGTGAAGATTACAAATATATGTCTTAAATAGATGAATATTGAATTCAATAGCATTAGTAATGCAAGCTAATAAGAATGATTTAATCATAATTGCGCATCTCCAAGCACAAGAAAATACAAGTTGAATGATAAATATAAAGGTTTTTATAATACTTGGGTCAGGGCACATGAAAGATTGGTCAGGGCTAGTAGGTTCTGCATTTACTAGCCCGAACGGGCTAGTTGAAAAAAAAAGTTAGTTTTAAGCCCTGAATGTGTATATATAATTATTACAAAAAAATTGTCAACAACGACTGATTTAGGGTTAAATTTCCCGGGTACATTTTAGTATATTTACTGTACCCGGGATACATGTATGTATACTTAAGAGTAACCGGGGTACATGTACGTAGTACCCGAGCCGACAATGAACAATCGAGCGATACTGGAAGGTGCAACATCTCTCACGCCCCCTAGCATTGCCTTTAGCAGTATTCAATTCTCAACAGGAAAGTGCTGGAGTCATTGATCCCGAGGGACAAGAAAAACAATTGATTAATGTTCGAAATAAATAATTTGATTAATGACAATCCTATTATTTGAGCCAGGTCACAGGAAAAGCGCAGTCAAATCAGTATCCAATTAAATTATTTGTTATTGTCAGAAAAACGCTTTTAAGCAAACAGCTTTCAAGCGACTGCAGGCTGATCTAGATCCAAACTGGCCACAATCGCCTTAATGTCTTTTTTACTGTGACACAGTTCATTTAACTTTAAAATGAAAAAAAGTACTAACACTAAGAAAGAGTATACAAACCAGGAAAGAGTTTGAAATCAATGTTGAATTTCAGGACAGCTTGGTGATCTGCAAATCCCCGATGAAATGTTGATATCGGGTATCATAGTCATTCAATAAGTCGCAAAATGCTCGAATACAATTTATAAAGCACGATGTGACTTATATTGATAACTAAAAATACCAGTAAGCCAGTTTTGCCGTGTCAAGCTGTTACGATCCAGAAAGTCCTTCATTCACATCGAGTATATATCCTTCGAATTCCAACTATTGTTGTCATAAGCGGAGATTTAGTGAATAAATAATTCATATATCCTAAATGACAGCTTCTAAATAGCGAAACAAGCCAATTTATGCAGTAAGAAAGTTTTGAATCGAGACTCTCATGGTGGCGGCCATTGTTGAATGTTGAAACACGAACGACAACTCTGCTAGGAGAATGTTATCAATGACGAGCAATCTCCTACGCAGTGGCGAATGCAAAAGGGAAGTAACTGAAAAATCGAGTTATCTCAATCGGACTGGCTCGGTCTTTTACATAGGTCGCCATTGTGAAAAAAAAATGATGGTTATGATACCTAGGACGATGCTGTTCGCATCGTCAAAAAAATAATCGCATAAAGTTCATTCGTGATTTAAATATACAAATAAGAGATTATATTCTATGTTTAAATAATTGAATATACATGTATTTACATTTTGTTCAATGTTTTCATTATTCATATATATTAACCATTCATTTACCTGTAAATTCATATTCTGTATTCTCATAAAGCTTTTTTATGCGTGTCCCTGTAAGTGCGTAGTGCGTAGAGAGCATTGCCAGAGGTGACATACAATGCTCCCTGGTGGTGGGCAATACCTGCAGCGCCATGTGGCAACTCTAACTCCCGCCGTTTCACCAGCTGCCCATTGCTCACAGATATAAACTGCACAACACCAATATTTTGAGACACAGCCACCTCACTTGATGTGATTTGGCAAATGTCCGTTGGTTTGCCAGCAATATCACAGTGACTTGAAACATTGTAATGCTGATCCAACAGTTTCACTTTCTCATTTTTGAGATCTGCAACAATGACTTGACCACAAGGAATGCTGCAAATGCCGATTACATAGCAAGTCTGACTTGTGTCACTTGATATTTTCACATTATACTCAGACTTTCTCTTCACAGTCAACACCTGGTCTGGATTCAACTTGATTGTGAGAATCCTTCCTAGACAAGACTGTTTAGTCAGGTACTGCACAAGGTCAATGTTTGTCTGGAATATCATTTGACTCTGAACCTTTACTGGGTTCTCCTTCAGATATGACTCAAACTCGTGTATCTTGTCAAAGCATTTCCTGCTGGCTATGAACTCAATGTTTTTTCTGCTCTTATCACAAAGGTCCTCTACAGCTTCTCTGAGGTGTTGCAGTTCATCCTTCAGTCGTCTGCAGTTGGCAATATCTTTCTTGAGAGTGGTTTGCAAAGCGGTCTTGATTTCATCTAGTTCTTGCAAAGTGGAATTTTCCAGTCGGTCCAAATCGGCATTTAATTTCTTACCCAGCTCTCTGATTTCTTGCAGTTTTTCGTTACACGATTCCTCCACGAAATTAATGCTGATCTCTTGTGTTCTCTTGTACATATTTAATTCAGCAAGAGTTGCTTGAATTTTGTTTGACAACTGCTTCATATCCACTGACAGCTTGTTGACTGATTCAGAAATTAGAGCCAAGTTGGTACATTGTCTGAAATAGCAACATGAATCATAACTATCCATTATTAATTTGACATGAAAAACATGTAGGTAAAATAAAACATATACAAGAGTACCGCAAAACGGGTGCCAACTCTCGGCTGCGGCTGCAATTTTGAATAAATGAAAGCTTGTCAGAATTTATTAATTTTTTATTTTCTTTTAGAGGTCACAGTGACCTTGACCTTTGACCTAGTGACCCAAAAACGGGTATGGCGTGTAGAACTCATCAAGGTGCATCTACATAAAAAGTTTCAAAGTTGTAGGTGGAAGCACTTTGATTTTAGAGCCAATGTTCAAAAGGTTAACGAAATGTTAAGGTTTTAGCACGATGACGGCGGACGGCGGACGAGCTGGCTATGACAATACCTCGGGTTTTCTACGAAAACAGCTGAGCTAAAAATGAGTAAAATGATAATATTGCAATGCCGGTAGTGAATGTACAAACATATGCCACATCATGTTATCAAGATTCCTGAAAAAATGATCAAATATTAAAATTTAAGCATTTAATTTTTTAGAGTAATTCTTATAATGCTTCAAACAACTGAACTACATGTATGAAACTGTTCACATTCTTTTTAAAGTTGATTGATGCAAGTGATATCAACCTACTTTTACGAAGTTGGTCATTTTTTACTACCTTTAAGTTAATGATAGTGTCGCCTACCTGTGATTCAGTAAAACACAATCAGAGCAGCACAGCTGACTGTGGTCCTGGCAGAACATTTTCAGTTTTTTGTTGTTGTGAACATCACATTTTAATAGCGAATCCTCCATTGTCTTTATTAAAGGCCATTTATTTTGTTCTACTCTGCCATGTGTTGAGTGGTTTACAAACATTTGATCATGGTGATAAAGGCAATTTTGACAAAAACACTTCAAACATGTTTCACAAAAAATATCAGCACTTGTTTCGATATTTTTACTTGCGCAAACAAAACAGGAAAAGTCCTTCACAAAATCAGAGCTTTCATAAACTGAATGTGCAGAAGTTGCCATTTGCAATATATAATGTGACTGTTCCCTGATTAAAAAATTGTGATTCGACTATTTTCGACTACTTTTTTTAAATACGAGTATAATCAAAACCAAAAAGTGTTGAATGTCGACACACACAGTTTTATGATAGTATAATAACCAATGTACTTCACTTTCAATTGGTAATAGCTGAATTATGTGTAATACTAGCAGCTCCAAAATGTGGGGCAGAATCCCAACAAAGGCACTGACAGTTACAACTTTATTTAGTGGATATATAAGAAGTATGAGATTGTCGTAACTGATCTGTAACTGACCGCCCTGAAAATATACAAATTATCAATACGCATATTTAATAATAAGGTTACAAGTTATAGGTGGTTACCATGGTAACCATACTCAATAATTATACATACAAATCAAACTAATAGTCATCTTTAAAACATAATGGTGTGCTGTGTGGTGGTTCCAATTAACATATTTTTAAAACATAAAAATGGCATAGTAAGATAACCTAACTTAAAAGGGTGATGGACGTTTTGTGCCACTACCAGTTCGTGCCACTTATATTTGTGTAGGAGGGCATTGGACGTTTCCTCCCACTGATGATATATATTGGCAGATAGGTGTGAATACTAACGTATAGGTGTGAATCATAACGGGAAACTTTCACACCTTTGATTGTAACATCTTTTCAATGTTAAAACATCATTGTTTTATTTTAATATTATTTATTCAGTTTAAAAGTATTCTGCGATTTCAAGATTTATTTTTAATATAATACAGGAACAAAATGCAGTATAAGATTCAATGTACATGCTTCATATAATATATTAACAATATCGAGAATCATTTCATAAATATATTCAAACATTTTCAATAAATTGACATTATATTAATTACAAGAAAAAAAACAAGAGCTGACAGAAGACAGCGCGCTCGACTTTTCGAATGCTTGACAGTATAACGTAAGCCATCATGGGGAAATTGTTCATATTCAATAAGGTCAAGGTAATATATAGTCATATTCTAACTGGAAGAGGACCATAATTGAAACATCTTGATCGCTTATGTTTTAAAGAAGTGGCACATTATAGACGATTCTGAGTTCAGGTATATTTTCCACAATCTATTGAACATTTGTAAAGACATAAAACAAATTAAAAAGATTATATTTTAAGTTTGATAGCAATAGCTTGGGTGGGATGGTTGGACGGTCTTTCAAAAATAAAATAATAATAAGAGCACCGCATAACGGTGCCAACGCTCGGCTGCGGGTGCAGTTTTGAATAAATGAAAGCTTGTCAGCATTTATTTTTTTTAGAGGTCAGTGACCTTAACCTTAGACCTAGTGACCCAAAAATGGGTGTGGTATGTCGAACTCATCACGGTGCAGCTACATATGAAGCTTCAATGTTGTTAATGGAAGCACTTTCATTTTAGAACCAATGTTCAAAAGGTTAACAAAATGTTAAAGTTTAAGCACGACGCGGACGGCGGACGACACGACACGACGAGCTGGCTATGACAATACCTTCGGGTTTTCTCCGAAAACAGCCGAGCTAAAAATAAATATTGGTGGTTTTTTGTTACCATGTTTCAAAAAAAGATAATTTCTTTTTGAGTGTGGGGTGGGGTGGAGAGGGGGAATAATGTGGGGTGTGGTCATTTATAAGATGATTTTTCAAAAATAAGAAAGAAAAAAAGGGGCAAAAAAAACATTTTTTTTTGGGGGGGGGATTCTGAGGTGGGCGTTGGGGATGGTTTGGGTGGAGTCCATGGTGGTATGTCAGGTAAGTGTTGTTATGTCAATGTATGAATCAAATCTGTTCCTAAATAAACAAATTATGGCCATTTAAGCAAAATTTATTAATTTGACCTTGAGATTCAAGGTCATTCAAAGGTCAAGGTAAAATTCAACTTGCCAGGTACAGTACCCTCATGACAGTAAGAAAGTATTTGAAGTTTGAAAGCAATAGCCTTGATACTTTAGAAGTAAAGTGCATCTAAACAAAATTTAACAAAATAATCAAAGTTACTAAGTCAAAAAAGGGCCAGAATTCCGTCAAAATGCCAACCAGAGTTATGCAACTAGTCCTGTACAGTCCACTTATGAGAGTTAGCGAGTGTTCTGAGTCTGAAAGCAATAGCTATGATACTTTAGGAGTAAAATGGACCAAACACAAAACTTAACCAAATTTTCAATTTTCTAGTATAAAAGGGGTCATAATTCTGTCAAAATGCCAGTCAGAGTTACATAACTTTGCCTTTCAGTCCTCTTATGATAGTTAGTAAGTGTTACAAGCATGAAAGCAATAGCTTTGATACTTAAGGAATAAAGTGGACCTAAACACAAACCTTAACCAAATTTTCAATTTTCTAAGATTAGGAAGGGACATAACTCTAGAAATAATGCTGACAGAGTTATGCACCTTGACCTACACAATTGTCTTGTTGCCATAAAAAGTATGCCAAGTTTGAGTTATTTATCTTCGATAGTGTTAAAGTTATTAGACTTTATAAAAAACGTTAACCAACGGCGACGGCAACGCTTCGGCGAATAGTATAGCTCTCATTTTTCTTCAAAAAGTCGAGCTAAAAACGAAATAGATGTATTTCCTTACAAGATTTACTTTACCTTTTTTTATATTATACATCAAAAATATATACACATAAACAAAAGTACACAAATATATATAAACACGAGGGCCAAGATGGCCCTAGTTCGCGCACCTTTTTTTACAAGGCCGTGTTCATTGCTTAGTTGAAAATTCAGTACTGACTGACTGACTGTACTCTAGAGCATATTAGATTGGTTCTCTGCTGTTTACTTTTGCAGTGTGAGCATATGATTAATTATGATTGAGTACTGCCCATTTGCATGGGTTTTTTTTGCATGCAAACATTTGCAAGTAATGCTAATTCTACATGTGTTTACAAGGTTTTTGTAAGATTTGGACCTCGTGACGAAGATTTTGACCCCACATGACCCAATGTCAAACTTTGCCTAGATATCATCAAGAAAAACATCCTGGTCAAGTATCATCATTATTGGACCAAAACTATGGCCTCTAACGTGTTTACAAGGTTTTTGTAAGATTAGACCCTATGACCTAGATTTTGTCCCCACATTCCCAAACGTCAAGCTTGACCTAGATATTGTCCAGAAAACATCCTGGTCATTATTAAACCAAAACTCTGGCGTATGGAGTGATTACGAGTTTTTTGTAAGATTTGACCTGGTGACCTATATTTTGACCCCTCATGACCAAACATCGAATTTTGCTTACAGAAATAAATAGTATGACCAAGATTCATAAAATCTGAAACAAAAGTGTGACCTCTAGAGTGTTTACAAGGATTTTGTATAATATCATGACAATTTTGACAATATAAGGGCAAAATAATTCTGGCATTTATTATGCGATTTTGCTCATGATCAAACTTGACTGAGATCTTGTGGACATATATCTTCTCAGCAACTTTGATAGAGAATGCTTGAGAAATGTGAATGCTAGAGTGTTACAAACCAAATGTGGACGGACGGACGACGGACAAAGACAAATCCTAAAACTTACCTGAGCAATCAGGTGAGCTAAAGTGTTTTTTTTCACCGATCTGAGCCATTTTCCAACTTGTCCGAGATATCAATAAAACCAATGTCTCGACTAAGTTTAACGATGATTAGGCAAACAAGAGCTGTCTCAATCGGAAGACATATGCCCCTGAAAAACGCTTTTCGAAACCTTAACGCAGATTTCGAAACCTAAACGCGAACCCTAAGTTCAAGGTCAAGGTCAAAGGGGTCAAAATTTGCGCGTATGGAAAGGCCTTGTCCATATACACATGCTTACCAAATATGAAGGTTACATCTGAAGCGACAAAGAAGTTATGAGCATTTTTTGAAACCTAAACGCAAAGCTTTGACGGACATACGGACAGACAGACAGACGGACAGTGCGATCACTATATGCCCTCCTTCAGGGGCATAAAAATGTGACTTCTATAGTGTTCACAAGTTTTCTCTATAGGTTTCACCAAGTTTCATGATGATTGGGCAAAAAATGTGACTTCTAGAGTGCTCACAAGCTTTTTTTACTATACAAATATAAGGAAAATGCGCACCCCCCCTGGAAGCCATGTTTTTTAACGGACCGGAACCATTTTCAAACTCAACTCTCGTATCTAGAAAACAAATATTCTGACCAAATATCGTTGTGACTTCTAGAGTGTTCACAAGGTTTCTCTATAGCCAAATAAGGAAAACTGCCCCGCCCACTGGCGGCCATGTTTTTCAACGGACCGGAACCACTTTTGAACTCAACGAACATATCATTAAGACAAACATTTTGACAAAGTTACATGAAGATTGTGCATGAAATGTGACTTCTCCAGTGTTTACAAAGTTTTTCTTTCTTTTGACCTAGTGACCTAGTTTTTGACCCAGCATAACCCAGTTTCGAACTCGATCGAGGTATCATTGTGAAAAATCTTCTGACCAAGTTTCATTAGATCTGACAAGAAATATGGCATCTAGAGTGTTTACAAGGTTTCTCTATTGCCAAATAAGGAAAACTGCCCCGCCCACTGGCGGCCATGTTTTTCAACGGGCCGGAACCACTTTTAACTCAACCAACATATCATTAAGATAAAAAAAACAAGAAGATTTGGCATGAAATGTGACTTCTACAGTGTTTACAAGGTTTTTCTTTTTTTGACCTAGTTTTTGACCCAGCATGACCCAGTTTCAAACTCGATCAAGGTATCATTAGGACAAATCTTCTGACCAAGTTTCATGAAGATCTAACAAAAAATTTGCCCTCAAGAGTGTTTACGAGGTTTCTCTATAGCCAAATAAGGATAACTGCAACGCCCACTGGCGGCCATGTTTTTCAACAAACTGGAACCACTTTTGAACTGAACCAACATATCAATAAGACAACCATTTTGACAAAGTTACATTAAGACTGGGCATGAAATGTGACTTCTACTGTGTTTACAAGGTTTTTCTTTTTTTTTACCTAGTGACCTAGTTTTTGACCCGGCATGACCCAGTTTCAAACTCGACCGAGATATCATTGGGACAAAGCTTCTGACCAAGTTTCATGAAGATATGACAAGAAATGTGGCTTCTATAGTGTTTTACGAACAAATGTGGACGGACGGACAGACGACAGAAAAAGACCAATCACAAAAGCTCATCTGAGCAAACAGGTGAGCTAACAAATGCAACAGCATACTATACTAAACATACACAAATCAGATATATTGCATTGCAGAATATATACAAAAAATACAACAGCATACTATACTATACATACACAAATCAGATATATTGCATTGCAGAATATATACAAAACATACAACAGCATTTTATGCTATACATACACAAATCAGATATATTGCATTGCAGAATTCTTCATTGTGGATGTTGCCATGGGTTGTGCCTGGTCCCTGTCCGGTTATATTACTGCATGCTCTCAGCAGTTGAGTTGTTGTCATCTCGTCATCTTCATATTTCTCCCAGATATTGAAGAGTCGCCCGTGCACTTCTTTGCATTTTTTCCGGTGTACTCGAGTCAGGGCATGTTCCGACACTAGGCGGATTGTCAGGTCCACTGTATCTGCCTCACGGAGCAACAGGGGGATGAGCATGTAAAACCCTAGGTTGGGACGCCCTGCTCCAGTGTTGATTCTTCAATGCCACCCTAGAAAAAAGAAATATGTTGTGAACTATGATATATATTAGTTTTTTTATAATAATATTTAAATTATAACTATCAATTGAAAATAATATATTGCTATGTTATTCTATATATCTAAATAAATACCTTCAACTTCTTTGTTTGTCCTTACTGTCTGGCGATATACGCTCCAATTGTCCGGTTGCCACATTCAGTATAGGACCTCCGACCTAAATGATGGTTTATTGTTATTAACTAGTAACAACATTAGGTACACCATTTGTTAACGTATATCGGAATAAGTTAAGCGATAATTTCGTATAATAAATACATTTATAATCAACATTATACATACCTCTTCAGCCTGCAGCTTCAACTGTTCGAACGTGGAAACGATGTGCTCACACGGCAAATACGACAAGGACATCAGTTTCCTCAAGAAGAGGAATTTGTCGCCCTTTGCCGCATATGTCGTGGCGGAGCACTCATGCATCACCTTCCGGTACCCGCACTGGTTCCAATGAAACACACATCCTTTCAAAGTGGCCTTGGGTAGATCTGGGTACTAACTGGTTACTAAAAGGCCATTAAAGGCCCGTGTCGGTACATTAAAGGCCCGTGTCGGTACATTAAAGGCCCGTGTCGGTAATTAATTGTTTGCTTATTACATAAAGGCACATATCGCTTATTGATAGTTTGTGAGTCAATAGTAAAGCATAAGCTTTTTCTAAAAGTAAAAGACCAACTTCATTCTATTAGTTCTTTATTGAATAAATTGTATTATTGTGCATTCATGTTATAATATTATGTATGTATAAAGTACATACACATGATGCATAAGAATAACAGCACTTCATGCTTTATATTTATTAAACATAATGAACAATGCACAGATGTTTTTATATTTACAATAAATCATTTAGTTGTATTATATATAATTATAATTGTTCACACTTTTGTAATTTACTTCATTACTATCAGTCACACATATACTGGCTTTATTCACAACTATCTGCCTATATATTATAAGTGGGACAAAATGTCTACCCCTTTTCAACACAAATATCAGTGGTAGTGGCACGAAACATCCATAATTTAATTAAAACATAGGTATCCAGAAAACAACACAGTGACAATAACAATAGTGTGTATACGTCGTTACTTTGACAAAATGCACATGTTACTTACGGAGTATGAGCTACTCTCGACATAGTCTCTCTCAGCCTTGGGGTGGTTAGCGCTGTGACTGCTGTAATATTAATATTTCAAGGTGAAACTGAAAGTGATGCGCAACAACCAATGCAAAAGTTATTGACAACCCAAGAATTTTATCAACAAGGAAAGAAGAAAATAGGAGCGAGTCGGGCAATAAATGCAGGAAATACACAGGGACAGATTACATTTAAACAAAGATGACCATACCTGACACTAAGATGTTAGATTATATACAAGATTCAAATCGACATTCTAGCCTTCAATCTCTAAACGTAAAACCCAGGGGAAAACCCAGCATCATAAACCGTTGTTTGGTCCCCTGCCTCTTTTACTGCGCTACGTAGTGAAAGGGGAAGGAACCCAGACTAAACAGAATTAACCGGAACTTCTGTGTGTATAACTAGTCACAACCGATACACCACCCTACATACAAGAAATTGGTTACACAACACTAATTTTATATACTTGTTACATATATTGCCTGGTAAAGCAGAAACTCCACTTAAAAAAACAAATGAAGTACACAGCCCATTTAAAAATAATAATAAGATATTGTTCATAAAGTGTTTAACACTTTGCTGATAACAATGGTAATTACAATTTTCTGAGAATGGATACAATTTTTTCAGTTAAAGGGACTTGTTCACAGATTTAAAACAAAAGAATATTTTGTTTTAACACAGATCCAATATTTGGAGTAGTACTAGATAACTATAAAAACAAGAAAAAAGGGGTGAAAACAAATGCCTTGTCCAGAATGCTTATCTTGAACTTTTAAAAGCCAAATCAAACGTGCTTCCACTACACCACTGAGGCTTTAAAGATTTTATGAAACATTCAAACAATAAATTAGTTATACACACACTCTCCAAATGTTAAATGAAAAACGCTTAATAATTTGACTGATTTTGATTGGTGATCATCCATACATGATTCAAATATTTTTTCTAAGTACTGAGTGTTATTTTTCTTGTTTTGAAATAATTAATAGATATTGTGTTTAATCTTTTTCTTGAATCACTTGCATTTTTACCAACTCAAAATTCTCTTCAGAAGTAAATTGACAAACCTGCAAACATCAACATAATGTAGGACAAAAATGTCCACTTCTGAGTAAATCCTGTAAATATTTATGAAGTCAATTCACACAATTGAGTTAGATCTAGATCTAAGTACACCACATTGAATACTCACCTGCATTTCAGATTTAGAAATCAACATCAAAATCAGTTGAGAAATAAGAAAAACAACACAATTAAGTGTTTTATTAATTATACCGAAAGCCATACTAAATGAACAATATGTGGTAGATTAAGGTACTGATAATACTAAAAACATGCACATAATATAAAGCCTAATGCCGACAGTCAATAATTAATAAATATATATTTAATATTTGCGTATAAAATTGTTTAACCAACATATTCCGCAAACTGGTATAAATAGCAGTGCCTTTTCAAATACAGTCAAACTAGTATTTAAGTCTAAACGAGCAATATCATAAAAAAAAACAAGATTAAGGGCTTTGATGTTGGTTAGTGTTGAATGATAATCAGTTACATCAATGAGATAAAAATATGTTTTTTATTCACGCAGGTCTAAGCTGCATCGCACCCACATCAATTACATACATTTTCGCCAGTTGTGGTTACTTATTTATCATAATAAGATTCATTTTGATAATGCTTCTTTACATTCAACACATAAATACTTTTTAAAAATGAAATAAAAACACAAAAAGGTAATCAGTTAAACGTGAATTATCAATACACTTTTCAAACATTTATACGCGCTTTCTTCATAAGGTCTGCTTTACTTGTTTTCCGCATATTGCTATTTGACTCAATTATCTATCGCGTTGTGAATTATCAGGATCATGCTAAATATGTCAGCCAATCTTATTGAATTCTTCTTATTAAATCAATCACAATGGTATATATCATGTTATTGCAAAACACACATTAGGAATCTATTACTTACCCGCCAAGTGTTTACGAATATCATCTTTTAAAGGGGCCTTTTCACGTTTTGGTAAATTGACCAAATTAAAAAAAAATGCTGTTTCAGATTCGCAAATTTTCGTTTAAGTTATGATATTTGTGATGAAACAGTAATACTGAGCATTTACTATGCTCTAAAATAGCAATTATATGCATCTTTCGACGATTTAAAAACCTGAAAATTATAATGCGTTGCAACGGGAAACGATTGAATACTTTGGAGTTTTGTTGCTGTCGTTATATTTTTCTGAAACTACGAGGATTGCTTATATAAAGTACAAAATACATACTTTATTGCATGAGAACGGATGGCCGAGTGGTCTTATTGGTTAACTTTTACTCCAGGACTCCAGGGGTCAGTGGTTCGAGCCCTGTTGAGGGTTACTTTTTTCTTTTTTTTTAAAATTGTATTCTTGATTTTTTACTAGAGCTTTTTAGATCCAATGTTTACATTTATCAATATAAAGCATTTAATGACAAACTTCAAAACATGAAAAATTCTGTGAAAAGGCCCCTTTAAAACCTTTATAACGCTCAAAATCAACGAAAATTTCGTAAAGTATTTTGTAAAATTAAGTTAACACCTAAACAATCAGTGTTCCTTATAGCAACAGCCACAATTTCAACGCTATAGATGTAGTATGATTACATAGATTTTTGTAGATACAAAATGCTCGTTTTTATTTATTTGTGACACAATTAATTCCATTTAAATTTCCCGCGAATATATCTATTCATACGACACACGAACACTAAAATGGTACCATGTTATTGTTCATGTGTCGTATGAATAGATATCGCTGCGGGAAATGAAAATGGAATTAAATATGCGAAACAATAATGAAAACGAGCATTTTGTATCTACAAACATCTATGTTACCAGACCACATCTGGCGTTGAAATTTCGGCTATTGTCATAAGGAACACTGATTTTTAATTGTTTAACTTTATTTTACGAAATATTGTATGAAAATTTCGTTGATTTTGAGTAGTAATGGGGCTTTAAATTCAACATAATTCTTGTTTGACCATAGTAAATACTATAGCTTTGAAAAATTAACAAAATCCAGACAGGCTAACCTAACACAAACCTTTAAACCGTGTGAGATGGAGTGTACATAAGCCATTAAAAGAGAGGTCATTATTGCACTGCCAGAACAACAGCTTTTGTAAAATCCCATGCTTTAACATGTTTAAAGGTTAATTATTCAAACAACAAACAACTATCTATTGGAAAAATACATATGGATAGGCAACACAAAATATTCTTTTATTTAATATTAACTATATTAATGCAAAGAATGCAATATGAATAATTAAATATGAAAATATACCCTTTAGGTATTAACGGCCTTGTGCTGGAAATGTGAAAAATGTAAAGAGGCACACACACAATGTATTGTCGTTTTCCAAGAATAGATTGAACAACTGTTGTAACCACTTACTCTTTCCGCTGGCGATAAAATAGTTTCACTCAATTTACATTGTTGCAAAACCAATCCTGCATTCATATACTTGTCACATTAGCGGATGCAGAATGAGAATTTTGTTTACGCTGCACTACAAAAATAGTTTATTACTTTTTATGTTATTGGTTATTGTAATTGGGTAAACATTTTGAAGATTGCACATTTCCTATTTCACAAATTATTTTCCCACAAAACATGAAATTCCTTTTATTCATTCTGGCCACTGGCGGTGATCATTCACAAATTTGAAGAATTGCAAAGGTCGAGAAAGGTCAAAACCTACGCCAAAAATGTTTTCACTGACACAGTCCTCGAATTCAAAGAAGCCACCTTTCATGCATTTAAATTGGAATATTAATAACGAAACTATAATATAGTGACAACAATACATTAAGAATTTGGAATAGTGGCCTTAATTTTACTGTTATCAGTATGCTTCTAGGTTGCATTCACAAACATTTATACACAAAGAGATCAGTGTAATCTTATGCTGTCACATTGCTCTTTTGTTCATGTATACATTATCCCAAAAATGTGATCCAAAGTTGCAAAATTAGTCTTGTGAGCCAAAATTTTAATTCTTTAAAGTCCCTATAACGCTCAAAATCAACGAACATTTCGTAAAGTATTTCGTAAAATAAAGTTAACACCTAAACAATCGGTGTTTCTTATAGCAAAAGCCACAATTTCAACGCTAGATGTGGTATGATTACATAGATTTTTGTAGATACAAAATGCTCGTTTTTATTTTTTTGTGACACAATTAATTCCATTTTAATTTTCCGCGAATATATCTATTCATACGACATACGAACACTAAAATGGTACCAAGTTAGTGTTATATGCAAAACAATGATAAAAACGAGCATTTTGTATCTATAAACATCTATTTTACCAGACAACATCTGGCGTTGAAATTTCGGCAATTGCCATAAGGAACACTGATTTTTAATTGTTTAACTTTATTTTACGAAATATTGTACGAAATTTTCGTTGATTTTGAGCGTTATAGAGGCTTTAAACCTTGCATAGTAATTTTATATTTCAAAATTTTGACAATGATATACATCTGCACAGAAACATTTATCATTAATAGGGCCTCCAGAATGTTCACAAAGCAAATGTTTTTTCATATATGACAGACGAAGCACGATTAGGGACTTTAAGATGACCAGAAAAGCTAAACATAAGCTTCGTGTGTCCATGTGAGCTAAAACATAAATCTGAACGTCCTCGTTTAATGTATAAATTGTCACTACAATAAAATTTATATTAATAGTTATGCTTTACGGAAGAAAATTCGCAAGATAATTAAAGAATGGGCAAACACTCTAGACACATTCAAAAGATAGTTATGGTTCTTGTGCTCGGCACTTCCTCTCAAAGTGTTATATAATTTGAATCCTTTTTGAGATATGATTTGTGCAATAAAGTTACACCATGTAATTGGGCAATGCACACAGAAGAGAGAGTGTTAGTTCGTTCAATCTGCATTAGTCAATAATGTTCTCTATAAATATATTCAGTTTCAAATTAAGATCGTCAATAGTAATTGAATTTTACAGCGCATAAGAAAACTTACATGGAGAAATAACTCTTACTTTGAAACTGCCATTCCTCTAAAAAGACCTTTAGTTTCATGTGAATCACACCAATGCCTTCTGAGTAATGCACTGTTGAGGAAATTTACAGTATGCAGTAATTTTCTGCATACATTAAAATAAGCAAATGGAAATAACCCTCAAAATACTATAACAGGTCTTATCTATCTTGTGCACTGTAATTCATGTCGATGTCCGTTAATAATATATCATGTTTTATATTGATCTTTCCACTACATAAGTTATGAACTTATGATTTAGACATGCAAAATAAAGGGCTATTACAAGGTAAATACTGAAGAAAGATTTACTGTCCATTGACACTGCATTTTCTCTAAAAGCCATTCATCAGTTAATGAAGGTTCATTTAAATACATTCTTAACTTGATAAGAGTGTTGTTTCTCTGGTATTCTGCACTTCCTGTAATTGTCCTCTATCAATGTACAAAGTTTTATTTTAAATATTTTCGATACTCAGTGAGGTATGCTTTGCACAAGAAAATTAACTTAAGGGCAATACCCCTTAAGAAAATTTTAGTTTGTGTACAACGCATTGTCTCTGAATGCCTTCTTTTAGTATAAAAAGTTTCATTTGAATTCCTTTCCCAGTTATGCTCTGCACAAGAAGCAGGACAGACGGACGGTCGAATGAACAGGAAAATGAAGGACATGCAATGCTAGTACTATATGCCTCCCGTTGTGGAGTACACAAAAGTATTTATTAAAAGGGACATTTTCACAGATTTGTGTATGTATAGAAGTTTGTCATTAAATGCTTTAAACTGATAAATATAAACATTGGAACTAACTAGTTCCAGTAAAAAACAATACAATTGAAGAAAACAAACAAGTAATCCTTAACTGGGCTCAAACCACTGACCCTTTGAGTAAACATCTAGCATTTAAACGACTCTGCCATCCGTGTTCATACAGTGAGTATTGTATTTTATACTTTATATCAGCAATCCAAGAAGTGTCACAAAATATAAAGATAACAACAGAACTCTCCAAAGTATTCAATCGTTTCGTGTTTGTAACGCTATATAATTTCACGTTTTTAAAACGTCTCAAGATCCATATAATTAATATTTTAGAGCATGGTAAATGTTCAGTAATTCTGTTTCCTCGCAAATATCATAGTTACCAAAACAATTGCGAATCTGAAACATTTTTTTTTATTTTGTCAATTTACGAAACCGTGAAAAGGTCAATTTAAATCAAATATGCCGCTCAAAGTCGATAACTCTTCATTAAGGAAGGCTGGAACCAGATATACCGGGCATGATTACACAAGATACTACATGATACTAGTAAGCATCAACTAAACGTTGCTATTATAAGGCAATAGGTATGTCATTTTATTTAAAGGATGTTCTTCACCAACCCTCATAGAAAAGTACAGTTAATGCCCATACCCATAATTTGACAACGAAAGGACATGATTGCCAGAGGTACTCTTCTATACATTTTCCCCCAAATCCCAGTTCTCTAGAGAAAATGGCCAACATACAGTTCAATAAAACAAAATTAATTAGAGATTTTTCAAAAACATTTCCAATCTCCCCCTCCCCCCACACCGCTTTGTATTTTCATTGAAGGGCAGATAACTTGGAAGTATATGCAACACTGGAGTAAATTATAATTAAGTGTCTTGCACATCTTCACTTCATTGCGATGACCTGTGTGTGACCTGTTCTAAGATTCGGAAAAAATGGTATAAATTGAGTTTTTCAAATTCTCAGAGGCCTCCATGTACGTCGATCACTGGCAAAGGTATAAGGTAAGTTGGGTCAATATCATTCGTTGATTATAGAAAAAAAAGAGTCAAAGCTTTGCAAGTGGCATGAGAAATTTCAATGACATCCATATAAAGATGTTTTATTTCGAGACTTCACTTGGGATTCCATATAGTTGGGCTGATTATCAAATACAGCCTCCAAAACAATTCATTTCCGTGAAAATACCACCATCCTTGTTTTTTTCACCTATGTATATGCGCCAACCGCTATTGAGATTTCATACAGGTGGGCGGCGAATCAAATACAATCTTCAAAAAATCACGTTTTCGTGAAAATACCACATTTCTTATTTGACCATTACCTATTTTCAGGCGTCCACACGGGCTCTTGTGGTGCCGCCACGTTACGACTCCGTCCCGCGTTGATCCTTGAAAACAAGCACGTGGACATATTCATTGAGAGTTTCGACCGTGTGCTCGCAAATATGAATAAATGAATAGGCCGAACGAACTAATTTCATTGTAGCCGGCATTAGATTTATTATGATACTATGAAAAAAATTACGAGAAATAACTAAATGGACAAGACTTCAAGCGCTTGTTGCAGGTTGCTTAAGATTTGAACATTACAAACAATTATATGTTATTACGTTTTGATGCTGCGTCAGTATTATAAGTTTCAAGTGTATTTAACAGTACATCTAGAATGTTGTGTTTGTGGGTTAACAATAAATAGAGAACACGCAGTACGTTTGGTGGCTATTTTAATACTACATCGTATGATCAGTTGCAAGCAGCCAATTTGTTGTGTATGTGGGTTAACAATAAATAGAGAACACGCAGTACGTTTGGTGGCTATTTTAATACTACATCGTATGATCAGTTGCGAGCATGCCGAAGTACGTAGAGGCTATGATACACATTATTGAACATTAACCAATCAGACGCATGATAAATACATAACATAGAAGGCCATAAACCCAAGTGGACAAAGTTGGCAAACAGTGTTTACAAAGTAAATTGTTATGAGTAGAATAAGTAATAATACGTTTCATTGCAAAATCCCATGCATGTACTATCAAGTATTGAAATTCTGTATTAAAAACTATCAATATATCAACTATCACTATCTATAATTAAATATGTGTACTCGCGTCAACTTGTGATTAAGCGAATTAATTACAACACTATATCAAATATAGTGTATTTATGTATTAGGTCTAAATACGAACAATTGTAACAATAATAATACTTTGTATTTTTTAATTCCTAGAATTGTATATTGTATGTCTTTGTTAACGTTGTCTTTGTATATTGTCTTGTGTTCCGAACTATTGGTTACAGCATTAATTGTTTATTACGACAAACTTTGTATTTGTGTTCAAATGCTATTTGTATTTTTGTTCTTGTAAGTGCCTTGCAAATTTAAATTTCATCGATGAACATTATTATTCAAATTGTAAGATGTTACCAGTGCTTTTCTTTTAACGTATGTGGTTTCTAAACCATACCAACGAACCTATATAATAATAATATGCGTATTACCCTATTATTTTCTACGATCAAAAGTGCGTATGCACGCAAACCCAAAAATAGTTTTAAATTATTAAATAACACAACGAATGCCGCTTTTAAACAAGCGTTTTGTTTTATTCTTTTTTATATAATGTTTGATATTGAAACATTTGGTGTTATTGTTGTGTATATAATCTTTCGATATTGAATTGTTTGTGTTTTATTAGTGTGTATATAATGTTGCGGAATTGAAACATTTGTGTTTTATTGTTGAAATACCTATATTTTGTTTATAATCATTTTTCACAAGATACTGTTATTTTCATACAACAGATCTTAATGTTTCTCTTACAAAACATGCGTTTACTTTGGCTTCTTGTCAATATCGATACAAACTATAATTTTCATGTTAAAATGAAAAAATATATTGTTGTCAAATAAGATCCGTAAAACCTACAAAAACAATTGCATATATTATCCAAATTTTGTCAAAATTAAATATTTTAACCAAGTGTTATCAAGGTTGAGTCATAAATGAGGCTTCTATATGAAAACAGGTTTTTCTAGGGTTTGATCTGGTGACACATATATCCAATAAACGCCGTACATATTGTTAAGGGAAACTCTAATGTTTTATCAACATTGACTCATAAATGTGCCATATACATGGGTAACACGTTTTTATATATAATTTTGACCTTGCGACCAGGTTATTTCACTCACGTTAACCTGTTTCAAACTATGCCTAGCATTTTGACTTTAAACATTATTCCAAATTTTAATTGTTATTGAGACTTAAACGTAGCCGCTATAATAATAATACTGTTTTTAAGATTTAATGTTGTGACCCAGTTTTGGGTTGCACTTGAACCATCTTCACATTCAGAATAGATATTATACGCATACACATTCAAAACAACGTTTAATCGAGTCACAAATACGGCCTCTACAGTAGAAGCAAGATTTTGCTTTTACACATGATATAACAGTGCGACCATTTTGACGTACGCGACTCAGATTCAAACTGGGCCTTGATCTTGTCAAGATAAATATTATGATCAATTTTGATAGAGATTAAATCATAGATGAGGCTTCTAGAATGGTAACAATGTTTTGTTTTAAGATTAAAGCTGGATTTGAAGTAGTGTTTGAACGCACGTGATGTAGATTTAAAATCACCCTATACATGGTCAAGATGAAGATTCTGACTAATCTATGTTTCATCAATATTGGATAGAATTGTGACGACGACGAACGCCGGACACAGACTGACCCTAATAGCTCGCCACGAGCACTTCGTTGTGAGCTAAAACATAAAAAGAAATTATACAATACTTTACCATACCATCTTCAAAAACTGCATACTCGAGTATAGTTTCGCGCGCATCAAACTCGAATCGCACACCGTCATGACAAGCTTTGGCCATATTTCATTCAATTCAAGTGTGACGTTTCATTTTTCTTCTGGTCAGCGTTATCAAATTATGGCGGAAACTGTGTTCAAAGTTCGCTAAAATGTGTATTTGTTATTTTTAGAGAACGAAAGATCTTGCAATTTTCACATACGTAAACGAGGAAAGAAGAGCAGTAAATAGTATGATGCATACATTGTGTGGTATGATATTAAATAGTTCAATGTTGGTGATATGTTATTTCCTTTTTCACGCGTAAAGTCAATAACATTTTAAACTCGAACGTAGAAATTACCAACGCAATAAATGAAATAATTAATGAATGAAAGAAAGCACAGATTTACCGAAAAGTAAAGCACATACACGAATTAATGAATGAATAAAATAAATTATAATTGATGATTAAATCGATACAAAAAATATCGATATAAAATAAATAAATACAATAGCAAAAATATAAATAAATAAAAACTAATAATTAACTAATAACTAATAATCTTGTAATATTGAGCATCGTGACAACGAGCATTGGTCCTTAAGCGGAGGTACAGCCGTTGCGGGAAAACCCAGATGTACAATTAACGTTAATGAATTGCGCTGCAAGGAAAATGGACGTCACAGACAAGTGTCATTAGGCGCGCTAAACCCGTCAACTTTCGTACCTGCCAAATATTTTGATAATAAACATAAATATAAACAAGCCAGTTAAACGTATCGGGGTTCGTTGATATTTCTAGGAAATTTTGACATATCATTAAATGAAGAAACAATGTAACAAAACTTAAAACAATAGTAGCATTAATTTCGTTCTTTTTTTGTGTAAAAAATCCATTCAATAAATTTCCACCGCATTTTATCACCTTTAAAAATATGGTCTAACAAAAACATTATTATGATTTATTTTTTATCTTGATTTGTTTGAATGTGTTCATCACCAACATGCCAGAGGTAAGCTGCAATAACAAACTAGTATGTAAGCAAAATTTTATAAGCGTTTAACTAGTTGCACTATGGAGAAAAAAATATATATTTCAATAAGTTAAAATTAAGTTATGTTTTTATTAATATGGAACTTGAAATTTTCACTTTAATTCATATCAGGCTAAGACAAATTATTGTGAATATGAGTTTTTTAATACACAATGTTATTTTCGCCATGCATAGTTCATAATTTAATTTTCCAAAACTATTTATTTTGCGTGTGAAAATTATTATTTCGGTAACTTTTTCAAATAAAAAAATAATAATTTAATGGTATTATTTTAACATTTATTTTACAACGACGTTGTATTGTTTTAAGTCAATCAGAACAAGTGTTCATTGGTGCTTTTCAGTCAATACAAATAAAATACAGATATAAAGTAACAGTTTAATTGTATGTAGAATGAAATGCCCTTAAATGACATTAAGTAAAATATTACACAAAAAATCCACTGTTATTTTGCACACACATTAAACGTTTATCATCGATTAAAATATGCGCAAAACATACCTATTTCTCAGCAATAGCATTTAATAACAGCAACGCACGAACTAAAACAACGTATGAAAAATTCGCTTGATTATCTCGATAACAGATAATAATGACAATAAATCACAAAACGATCAATGACACTTGCAAAAACGTTCATCCCGCTATCATATGGTGATTAATGTATACCGAAGATTGATTTCTGTTGAAACCTAGGCAACCGTCTGTAACCTTCCATAACGTTACACAAATACAAAATTAATCATGCAATCCGTGGCTATTTGTCTAAAAACCCATTTTAGGCGAATTGATCATATCATTCCATCACCGTTGTAAGTGGCAAAAAAAAAGAAATCGTGTTATCCGCCAAACAATTATAAGCCTTAATCCTGACAATACATAAATAATACACTAAAAATGGTGATATTAAAACGTACTTTAATATTGAGTCAGACTTGTATTTCACACATCCTATGGCATAAGCCGTAATTTGGAGCAATATATGTTTCAGTCAGTTTCAGTTTATTGGCAATCAGCAAAGCATATGCCTTTGGCCATTTACAAACACACAAAAAACTTATGGCGCAGACCATCACAAACATCAAATAAGTAAGACAGATATTTCAGAACATAACATAGATATACATATATATATATATATATATATATATATATATATATATATATATATATATATATATATATATATATATATATATATATATAAGCGATCAGAAGACAGGTAAACTTTGTCGTATACGTAATGCTTCTTTAACATATTTTGTAAGATTATACATACATTTTTTACTCGAAGTTGACATTAACGAATTAAATTTTTGTACTGTAGGCCATGTACATTGACCTAAGAATTTTGATCTTATACAACTGTATCGTGAGCAACATAACATAAAGTGATATTCAGACTCTACTGCATTTTGGTTACATAATTTACACAATCTATTATTTCTTTCTATATTGTTATACCTTCCAAGTTCTATATCTAAACTATGAGAACATAATCTTAAACAAGTTAATTGATGTCTAAGTTTATCATTTGATATAAAATCCAAATACTTTTCAAAGCAAAATTCAGTTTTATATTTACAATAACTATCTAACTTTGACATTGAATTTACATTATTACTGCAATCTTAAACAAATTGATCTCTAATTCTTGATTTTAATGAATTATAATAATTCACACTGGGATCAAAAAACAATCTAATATCCCGTAAACATAAATGGTCTATGATAGAATTTATTCTACTAGCCCAACAAGAAATAGTTATATTGCTACATAGGTCATTATACATTCTATATATAGGTGATTCATTATTTTTCATGATTTTCAACCAAAATTTCATTGCTCTTTCCTTACAAATGACTGACAAAGGTACTCGACCGAGTTCACCATATACAGCATATGTAGGAGTTTGTTTCTTTACACCTAGTATATATTTACAAAACTTAATATGTAATTTATCAACATGTTTATAATTATACACACCCCATACTTCACAACCATATGTCAGTATAGGAATGACACGAACTAGATAGCGAGAATACAATTTGACACTGAAATCGTATATACTCGCTTTAAAAAGAAGTTAAACCCATCAACAAAACAACATAATTACATGTGCATCATCATCATCATCATCTTCTTCTTCTTCATCATCATCATCATCATCACCATAAATATCATCATAAACATCATCATCTACGTCATAATACAAAATTATCAATGGAATGCTCACGATAATAATCACAATCTGCTCCAAACACGTGCTTGAAATATCACGGACAAGCGCTTTTGATCCATGTCAATATCGACAAAAACAAAATAGACAAAATCGTACCTGTCCTTACAATACAATACACTAAAGGAAATAAAATGTGTTGATGATTTGCGTCAAAGTAATGAATGGGAACTTGTGTTACCTCTTTTTCAGCAGACTAGTTGTGACCAAAGAAGTCATGTAGTTATCAAATATCTGTTTGGCAAATATTGTTTGCGGTGTGATATGTAAAATCTAATATTGCTAAAATGTATAAATATGCGTTGTAATATGCATATATTGTTCGTAAACTCTTTATGGCGTGGAGTTGGATGCCCTCGACATACACACCTATTCACGATGAAAATAAAATATACTGAACGGACACAAAATCGTCAAAAAGTCTGATTACTGTGAAATTGCTTATTAACATAATCTACATTAGACTGCACAGGCTAATCTGGAATGACACTTTACGCACATGCATTAAACCCCCTTTTCACAGAGCACGGCTAAATTATGTAAATACTTATGATCACTACCATCGTTAAAAATGGACATGCGAAGTATTTTGGTTTTGACAATTCAAATAATAGAAAGACGATGCTGATATTCCAAAGGAAAACACTTTGTAAATATTGATTACACTATGAAATTTAATACCAAAGTTAGGAAGACATTTCTAGATGGAATAATAGAACGTGCAGAACGTATTTACTGTTGGACACGGATGCTTGGTTGACAGTTTTATTTTTTTATTTTTTAGGACTTGATGTTTTCATATTTGTTTTTATTCGTTTGCTAGTCCTCTTGAAAGCACGATCAATATTCAAATATTCATTTTTCATGAAGTGACGGACGTTCAAGCGTCAAACTGAAGGGATTATTCAATTATCGACCATGTATTTGTATATCAAACAAGAATTAAAATGGTAAGTGGTTGTGGTTAGTGAAGATTGCTAGTTACTATCAGTAACTAGTAGTAGTCTATCTACACACGGATTTTTAATATTTTACTAAACCATGCCTGTCCTGTTAGACACAACTTAAAAGACGATTATCGTGTTTATTGCTGGGTTTATCGTTATCGTATTCTTTATAATATAATTGTATTACATTCTGATGTGTGCTTATTTGTGAAGCTTTTTTTTCAATGACTAATAGTATTTATACTTATAAATATACTAGCATATTTTAACTTTCAAACTTGCAAAACGATTATAGGCTCTTTTTGTGTGAGCATATTTTTATACTTATGATATATGAAACATTCTCAATCACTATATGCTTGTACAATTCAAGCTACTGCATTACTTAAGATGAATTTGTTTAAAATTTTAAGAATCGATGTGTTGATTAGATACGTATACGCTTGGATGTTTACTTAATCATATAAAGGCTATGTAGTACCCCATGTAGTTGTTTTAATTAAGAAAATAACCCACATTTAAGATTCAGTTTATGCTTTATGTATATTACATTACTTGAAAAAAGTTGTTAAGTTATCATATTTTCAGTATTTTCGGTAATAAATTTTACTGGGTACAGGTACCAGGTAACTACCAGTTAACTATAAATAAAGCAAGTAGATTGATCATCATCGTCACGTGGTAAACCCAGGAATGCAAATTGCGCATGCGTAGTGAATTGTATATATTTAATATAAAAAAATGATCAATCTACGTGCGTTATTTATAGTGTGTATATCGTTATGTCACCCATTTTCGCGACGTACTTTCGATTTCACATCGCGAAATTTTATTACCGAATATTCTGAAAATATGAACTTTTTTCAAGTAATGTAATATATCAGTCGTGATATTAGTATAAACTAATAATTGGAAAAAAATACGGTATTTTAGAACTTTTCTTTTTACGTCATTCGTGGTTGACGGTCCCTTTAAAAAGAAAGCACAAGCGTGTACGTGGTCTCGCTGTTAATATAGTTCATACTAGTGAAGGTTCATCAACGCCTCGTCGGGGTGTTATGGGGAAAAATAAAATAATTTAGCCATGCTTTGTAAAAAGGGTGTTTAATGCATGTGCGTAAAGTGTCGTCCCAAATTAGCCTGTGCAGTCAATCAGGGACGACACTTTCCACCTTAACTCCATCTTTGCTAAGAAGAGACTTTCTTAAACGAAAAATATCATACACGCGGAAAGTGTCGTCCCTGATAAGCCTATGCGGACTGCATCGGCTTATCTGGGACGGCACTTTTCTTACATGCATTAAACCCCTTTTTCACAGAGCATGGTGCATATATATACAAGAGTATTATTACGCTGACGTGTCTTTTGCTATTCGCCTGTGTGCATATGAGAAGTTTCAATGTGAACTGTTTTCCGAAAAGACCATCACATGCAACAAATAGTGAACTCATTATCTGTGATTTTCAACTGGGTTTCGTGAACACAGTAGTTTTAACAAGATACATGGGTATCTATGCTCATCTGAGTGTTCACATGACCATGATCTTATGGGTAAGGTCACGTTGGGTCAGATTCTGAACCTGAACATACAGTTGCAAAACAAACAATTAAGCTTAGACTTCGTTCAATTTTTTTCAAACAAGATTTTGTTGTCGGACATCCGTTTTTAAATCGAATGTTAAAATCAACGTTGTATATAACGCCGACTGAAATGTTGTTAATGTTTTAAGTTATTATTATAACAGCAAATCTACGGCAAATATATAGTAGGCAATTTTAAATTGGGTTTGCTTGTTTGTTTGTTTTTGATGTTTTTGCTTGTTTGTTTGTTTTGTTTGTTATTTTATGTTTTGTTTTTTGCTTTTTTTGCGGGGAGGGGGTCGGTTTACCCAGTGTATATTAAAACGATATCCTACTGCCTCCACTATATAATAACAGTAAAATACGCATACGCCTTTTTAATAAATAGATGGCATCACACAATATAACGAAACTGATATGCAGACAAACAAGAGCTCGGAAGGACATTTGCAGTTTTGCATATCTGCAGAATAATGAGGTGACCTGCATTGGTTAACAGGAAGTGTCCTGACAGTTACAAAAAATGCAGCAAAAAAAATCAAAGGGAAAACTTTAAATTTTTTTGTGTTTATTTACCTGTTTGCACGCCGTACGCAAATAGTTTCCTTGTTGTCAATTACCAAATTTACGAATGAGGACACTAATTGTATATTGTCTTCCTATATGAAACAAATGGGCGTTCCAGCCAGCTATTTAATCTCGCCAGGTCATCTGGTACTTGTACAATTCGACAATGACACATGCCTTTTCGTTTCCTTCTTGTCAGCAAAGTTTTATTCCTAAGGATTGAGTGTCTGATACAATTTCTTCCTAACGCCGTAAATTGATAAATTTGAATGCATTTTGTGTCCTGGTAGAAACCTGAAGAAGGAAGCTACGTGTGATGTAATTCGGTGAATGGATACAAATTATTTGCCTTTTTTTCTAAAAACGTAGCTTTGTTGTAAAAAAATCCTTGCTGATCATTTTATTGACAAAAACCAAATGATCGTTATTACAATCAACGTAGAAACAAGTTACGAATATTACGGCAGCTTAGTAAATGAAGAGTCGATTCTATTGCTTAACAAATTGTTCAGATTATGTAGAAATACAAATTCGATAAATAAAAAACACACATTCTTCGTCATTCTGATGCACTTCTGTTTTTTTTAATGCATTAGAACGTCACACTGTATTCTGTCAACTGACATATCTATTAAAAGATGGAAATACAAAAAGCTTTTTTTCGGGAAACCGTACAAAAAAGTAAAACCAAATTGTAAGCATGAATTATTTCAAACACTCACCATTACATAGCAATTAAATTTTACAAAATACTGTCTAATTACTAACAACTAGAAACTTTGGGACATGTAAAGGTTATGCGTGGCGTCAACCTAAACTGCTGTCTTTATTTATCAAGCGACAAAACAATAAATCATATAACCCAAATAGGATGTGAGGTTATCTAAAGATATAGGCAACTAGCATTTTTGGGGGTAAGAGAGCCACTTTACATAGAAGAGGGTTATTATTCTAGTATTACGCACATGCAATGCAGTTAATTTTGAATCATACATTCTTATAGCAAAAGTAAACCAAAAATGTGAAAATGACATTCAGAAAGTAGGCATAAGAGGTAAAATATTAAAGGGACTTGTTCATAGATTTTGTATTTATGACAATGTCATATTTATTTACAAATCTTTATTATTTTGAATAGTCTTATCTTATTATAATAGTTTTGGCACCTTCAAGAGCACTTGAGCAAATCGTCATTTGAAAGTGATATTATGGGCATTTTTCACTGTTGAATTGAGCTGAAAAGAATTAAAGTTATATTATGGGCATTTTTCACTGTTCAATTGAGCTGAAAAGAATAAACAGTTCAAACGAGTTAGTTTAACCCATTTATGCCTAGAGTCTAAAAAAAAGGCATTGTCTAACAGCGGAAACCCAGATAAGACGCCGCATGCTGCGGCGTCTCATCAGGGTCTGCGCTGTTTGCTTAAAGGAATTTCTGTAAGAAATATTCGAAATATAGAAATAAATATACAAGACATCCCTAATTTTGGAAATAAATTGATCCAATTTAGAATTATGGGAAAGTCCACTAGGCATAAATGGGTTAAATGTGGTAACTTACCAATTATCTGCAATTCATCTTGCTACCAATTTTTTATAAAAAATATATATTATATTCGATAATTTACATGACTGTCCCAGTCCTCTAAGCCGAGCGGAACTGTCTTTTTATTAGGATCGGAGTTAGTGTTCGTGTGTCGTATGAATAGATATCGTTGCATGAAATTAAAATGATCCGTAAAACAAAATTGTGTCTTTGTGTCGTATGAAAGAATCTGCACTTAAACTAAATTTATATTCCCATCGTACATCGAATCTTTCTGTCGTCAGTTGTCAAAACGAAAGTACGGTTGATATTCAAATGCATTATTTTTCTCTTTCCAGGATATTGTTTTAGTATGTTGATGCTGCATTAACAAATATAAGTGTATATGAAGTGAAAACACCAAAAATAAACAACGGTTGCGATAGACACATATAAACAAAGCATATACTGTTAGATGCGTCTAATGTCACTTAACCAGGTCAAAAGAGTTAGTTAAATGTGCTAACTGACCAATTATCTGCAACTCATCTTGCTACCAGTTGTTTATAAAAAATATATATTATATTCGATATTTTACATGACTTTCCAAGTCCTCTAAGCCGAGCGGAACTGTCTTTTTATTAGGATCGGAGTTAGTGTTCGTGTGTCGTATGAATAGATATCGTTGCAGGAAATTAAAATGATCCGTAAAACAAAATTGTGTCTTTGTGTCGTATGAAAGAATCTGCACTAAAACAAAATTTATATTCACAATCGTACATCGAATCATTTCTGTCGTCAGTTGTCAAAACGAAAGTACGGTTGATATTCAAATGCATTATTTTTCTCTTTCCGGGATATTGTTTTAGTATGTTGATGCTGCATATATTTAACACATGTTCACGTACCAAGTTAGTGTTCGTGTGTCGTATGAATAGATGTCGGTGCTGGAAATTAAAATGGAATATATTGTGCCACAAAAAATACGAGCATTATGTATCTCGTTTTATCTATGTTACCATACCACATCTAGCATTGAAATTTTGGCTTTTGCTATAAGAAACACTGAATTTGTTATGGGTAAACGTTATTTTACGAAATATTTTGCGAATATTCGTTAATTTTTGAGTATATATGTTACTTTAAAGTTTCATCATAATTAAGCAAAAGCTACAATCTGACAAAACACCTCACGACGACGTTCGACGCACAACGGGTGATAACAATAGCTTGTCTTGATTACTTCGTGTGAGCTAAATTTGGTTCAGTTCCAGCAATTGTGTAATACATACAAGTTAAAAAGAATGTACTTGTTCGTCAATAATATTGCAATGTGGTTTTATGAAGAGAACATATAATATATAATTCAACCGTTTTTTCCTATTAAGATAACTCTTTGTAATCATGTCAAATATGTTTGTGTTGTAAATAAACTTTTAATAACTTAAACAAAAAACGGAAATCTATGAACATTTTCCCTTCATTAAAAAATCACGATTATGATATGTTGGGATTTCTATGTTGTAACTCCAGAAACAAGAGTATGTCTGTTTCTTTCTTGTGCTCTTTTTCCTCTAAAAGAAACGATGTACCTTCGTTGTGCCAATACCAAGGTGCAGAATCAACGGGGTTTTCAGGTGCTTACACACGGGCTGGACAGAATGTAAACACACCGTTAAGAACATTATTTTGCAAATATCTCAAGTTATTGAAATACATTTGCAAAATCTTAAGTGCATACAAGACAGTTTTTCTTGAAGTTTGTGCCGATATCTTAAGGTATAGGAATAAATCATTGAATACGCCTGAAATCGGTGACAAAATTTCACGTTGCGTGAAGCACAACCGTATACATGAATGTAGTAAAGTTATAATTTTTGAACAAGAACACATGCTTATTAGATAAAGTACTTCTGATGTATTTCACATTGCCATGAGCAGCATAAACATCTGTCTTTAATGCACTAGTTGAAATTCTTATGAAAAATTGTTTTAAAATGTTTTTTGAAAAAAAGCACAACTTACCGGTGTGTTTACATCCATTAAAGTTTAATTTGGAACCCCACAATGTCACGTAATCCTACACCCTGATACTTGAAGCAAGACAAAAATGAACTCCAACTAGAAATTAAAAAAGTTAAAAATAATAAGAATACGGATGAACTGACACGGTCGCAACTGAAGTAATGGCACGTGGATTATAATAATTGCAACCTTTTAATTTGAAACGTTAAAATATACTCTATGTTGTCTCAATGGCGGACATTCTATCAAAACCACCGTCTGTAGTCAGATTAAACTCTGTTGGTGACGACAGTATCTAAACTAACTTCTAATTTCTCGAAATTTAAACTATTATTGGACGGTCGTAAAGTTCATGTTTATTATCGAGAACAGCACTATATTTTGTATTAAAATCCTATCGTGCATTCTGTAGTGGAAACCATCTTAACCGGACATTTCCCATATACTATAGTGTATATTCAAAACCAAATTGCATGCACGCGATTCCATGACAACACACCTTTAAGCAATCAGAAGGATGCAATTAAAGTGCCACGTCGCCTCGTATCGGATTAAATACAGTTGAAATGGCATGTCATGTTAGATTAGCTAAAACATATGCATTCAACTGCGCAGTTTGTAATTTGCATTACAATTAAAGACTAAAACGAGCTCAAGAATGTAGATACAAAAACACTTTATCTGATTAAATCACAATTTGTAAACGGAAAATCTGAATTTCTGTTGCAAACAAAGTTATAATTATCAATATGTTAGATTTAAATTTCGTCATTAATTTTTGAAATTCCTAAATATTTGAATACTTTGGAATAACTCCGTTGATCATGTTTATACATTTTTTAAAACGCTTCTCTTAATTGCGTGATCGACCAGTTAGTGATTTCACACTTAAAAAGGTTAATGCTGGCTTCGATGTTAGGCTTGCAAAGCAACTACAGTAAATAGTTAACTGTTCGACAACTCATGTATATGCAAAATACTTTAACGTAAAACGTGTCCGGAAAATTAAAATACACGCCTTTTAGATTTTTGTTTGAATATCAACGTTTTGTCGCCATGCTCTGCATTCATATTGCGGGAAGATGTTGGCTCCAGACGGAAAGAGAGAAACAGTAATGTGTGACAAATGCTCACTTCGATTAAAATTTACAGTATCATTAAAATAAGCAAATGGCTCATACTCAAAAGATCTCATCTTGAACAAATATTCAGTTTTCCCTTGCATGCGAGTTTCAAACCAACGCTCTCCTGTGTTAGCGCTCAACACAAAGATGGCGCTTACGTGCAATTGAGAGATTAATGTTCAAGATATGCTGTCGATCAATGGGAAAATGGGGTTACTCGCTTCAGTCGGGGGCTCATAAAACATGACGTGATTATTGAACATGTAAGTGGCAGACTATTTGCTTGCGTTGGATCACAAATTGTAAAAAACAGTATGACTTTTATGAACGTCGTACAAAATATTTAGAATGCCACAAAAAATGAAACTAAGATTTTAACATATTTAAGTTGCAGTATTTACAACTATGTACGTTTTCATGTTTGGAATTTTGACTGATACTGTAAAGGTAATAAGTCATTGAATTAGTAATCGTGAGGAATATTGCAACATTTGCAAGAAATAGCCGAAATGATAAATTTATTTATATATTGAAGACTATATCTGTCCATATCCTACATTTGTTAACACATTTGGAAACTTGTTTAACACATTGAAGTTTACAAAAACAGAACCTAGAGATTGATCATTTTCACAGAAATAAACAAAGTAATGTAAATGTGGCGAGTTAGTAGGACCCGACTATGTTTAGGTCCGACACTATAAAGCTTCTAGGACGAGCACTGCAATTCACACGTCACGTTTCAATTTTCATTTTATCCACATAAACAATGCCGCCAACCTGAACAAACACTTCGTCGACAATGACGTCTACGACGGTTATGGCAATGATGACATATGCGAAGATGATACGTTAACTGACTTTGTTACGATTTACTATGTGATGTTCACAAATAGATCCAATGTGTTATCTGTAATTAACAATACGAATAAAAAGTATAATAAACAAACGACAATATTTAATGCAGGATCTAAATACATGTGCGTAATAATAACAAATGATATTATTAAAATCACAGAACATCTAGTATTTCAACTGACACAAATAACACGTAATTGAAAGGAAAACTAAATTCCATTAACAAATGACTGTGTGTCTTTCTTTTACCCTAATTACAGAGTTGTTAATCAGACTTAAATATTCACTCAAACTTAATGTATCAATTAATTTACCAAAGAAGCACTTTTAGAAAAAAAGCAAACATATCAATAAATAAAATAACAATAGAATAACCATATCAACTTACTATACAATGCCTTCTTATATCCCCAAAAATGTATACTTCGATAATTTGAGACCATGACAAACTTGTTTGAGAGACTTTATGTGTTCGGAGGGCTTCTAGCGTCGTTGAAATCGGATGAAAAATAATTATAAATACAACCATGAAAATGACATCATTTTGACCAATCGAATTATGGTATAAGCCCCAGCATCAAGTTCCAAATATACCCCTTACCAAATTTGGAGACTTCCGAGAACGCCATCACCATATTTGGAAACTGCTTGTACACAGAACGATATAAAACACATGTTTCCCTATCGAAACCTCAAAGAATGGCTATTGTTTATATGAGACATTACAATAAAGATATACGAGCTTCTCTCCCAACTTATCAAGCCTAGATTCTTAATACAAGGCGATCTGGTAAACTCTCTGTCAACATCCCAAATCATGAAACAACATTATATCAACATGCTGATAGTCTGAAACAATGATGCTAGTTTTCAACAGTAATATACATATAAATATACCTATAAATAATTAACATGACTGTTTTTTCTTACGGTGTGCATAATTGCATAGATTTGTGTCAAGATGGTGGATTCCGTAAAACACCTGACAAATTAAACTATGATATTGGCTCGCATAAGTAGGGATCGGGCACAGTATACGACTGAAAGTCTGGAGTAGGAAACTTGATCGGGATTAAGTTAGAAATACACATGTGTACACTTTCCATGTTAACAGAACTACGGAACCGCCAGTTCATGATTGCAGGAAGAATATGTGTGGGTCATCAAAATCCATGAAAGCGACTGTTGAGTTCATCAATGTAGTGGAGAAATAAAAAAAATGTCAAAGTGTCTGTGTTTATCCTGGATGATGATGATACCACCAAAGTCACTCGAATGAATGAGGATCGCCATTCGACGTGAAGCGACATAAATCATACGAAACAATAAAATGAAAAATTCTTATTTATACTCTTCAAAATGAACATAAACAAACCTGTACTAAGGATTTTCAGATATGCTTGAATTATTGAATTATGATGTAGCACAAAAGACACATTGAACTGAATAAACATAAACTTTTATTTAACGTAGTTGTGTGGTTAAATGCATGTTTAAATGTTCATAGTAGTTGTTTTTTTCTCGCTGATCGAACATTCTGAGATGTGAAGCCTGTGAGATAATAGCCCTCATGATGTAGATCAGTAAAAACAATTTGATTATTCCGTCGTTTTCATTTCCAATACTGTTATTTTTATAAATATACTTGTTATACAGCAGTTGAAGGTAAGTGTCCCAGAAAAAATCAGACAAAAAAGGCGTCGATATAAAATTAGAATAGGTCGAGCGACCAGAAACATAACTATTATTTCTTTACCTAACCTTTACTTATACATACTAATTTATCTTAATTGTATCTAGTTTTATAAGTAAATCAAAGTAAAATGACCGGAATATGTATATCAAATATATGTGATGCCACATTATGCAGTGCGAATTATCTGAATTAACTGGTCGCTTAATGTGTGTCTCATATATAACGTATAGGAGTATTCTTGATTTTGTATTTGTATAAAAATCTAATTTGTCCAAATAAGATTTATCTTTGCTGAGATGCCCTTCGACTAGTAATGATAAATTACTTTGAAAACAACCCATCGATTACAGTGTGATGATTATTGATATTGACTTAAAATGATGATTATCTTCAACATCTCATAGGTTACGTATTTTTTTTATTTGTGAGTGAATTAAGTTGGTCACCCATTTTTGCATGTAAGTGTATTCAGTAGACATTTGTATAGGATAAATACACAATCCAAAGAATTCTAGAATAAGATTTTCATAAATTGACATATTTGTATGAAATCTTTTACTTTTTCACAACCTCGCTGCTATAATTGTAGTTTTGTTGCAAGATTTCATCAAAAACACAGCTTCCAAATAATTAAATAGGATACATTAAGTTATTGAAGTAACAGCTGAAACTATTGTCTTCCTTAACACGGATAGAGTAATTAATATACTAGCAATACAAATTGATATTGTATTTGTCAAGTCTGGTTAAAAACTGTCACGTAGACCTATGTATGAAATATGTTTATATCTCATAAAAGAAATTATGTAACCCCCATTTTCTTTTATATTTGGATTTCTCTCACTTTGTTATATAAAATAAAAAAAGAAAATAAGTCTATTGAACGGAAAAAACTCTAGAAATAGTTTTAACGGTCTTTAATGCGTTGAACACAAACTCAATGCACTCTGCCTTCAGAAAGAGTTTCCAGTAATTTAAAAGTGCAAAGAATGCTTCGCATTTAGTCATTACCATTTCGGGCAAGCCATGCAAATGATCAATTCGTATTCAGTAGGAAGAAATTTGATACAAATATTGCACGTATATCCTCATTACTGTACATTCCTTTATCGAATTTCCAAAGTAGCCAGCTATAATCGCCATTTTTTCTTGACATACTTCCTGAATGAGGGATTCAAGAACAAAAAAAACGATTGTAAGGGTTCAACCTTTGTGTACATTCCCCATACTGGACACTTTCAGAGGTCAGTTTACCACCACGGTTAATGCTGTCTCTCCCTTCACTTTTCGTATTCTCTTCATTTGATACAGACGTCCTTATTTGTTTTCTTTTTCCACCAACATCATCTTTATCACTATAAATCAAATCCTCGCATTCTTTTTGTGGTATAGTGTTATCGTGTCTGCCTAAACTCATATCTGTACATTTCAAAGATTAAACTAAAAACCGACAGTCTTTCTTAGTTTGTCCTGATTGTTTTAATATAAAATCATATACACGTTCCGATATTAATGGCAACTTTTTTACCGTTGATGAGGTAAAAATGCGCCAAAATAACGGGTTTGGTCAATATAACAGTTTAAACCTGTACGTTGTCAAACGCACGTCTGCGGGTAATCAGGGAAATCTAAAAGAGAAACAGCCTGTTGCACTATCAAAGAGGCAAGTGTTTTTTAACAACAAGAAGGTAACACATCCCGAATTATACTTTATTAGCTTATTATGTCTGGATATGGAAAATATATAAGCAGATTTGTTTTCTCATAAAAAGTGAGATCATGATATTGTGTGTTCAAGCATATAATTAATTAAGCCATATGTAAGGGATCAACCTGAGAACGCTTATTAAATCCACATAACTGTCAACTTCGATGCTGTCGTTAATTTAAAACACAACTTTGTGTCGTAAGAAAGTAAACTAGACATACTGAAATTGTTTCTGTAATGTTTGACGATAATTGCTGTCATGTACGTCCCTTTTCAACAACATTACGGTCAACACGTACTGTTTTATTTACGGAATTGTGTGTTGATGTAGGTTAGCATCACCAACTAACCACACAAAAATACATGACCGTAGGCGATCGAATGCAAAACAATATGCAAACCGTATTATAAGGGAAAAGAACAAAATAAGACACTTGCTTTGGGTTCCATGCCAGAATGGAAGCTACTGTGCCAGGGGTTGAACGAACACAAGTGAAAACGACCGTTTATACCCAAAACGCAATAGTGAACACATGTATTGTACCGCACGTTCACGTTACAACACAATTGTAAGATTGTATAAGGTTTAAAAAAATATACGTTTGAACATGCTCACAACTGCGATGGGTTTTAATTGATTGTTACTTTGTTTAATGTATACATATGCAGCTTTAAAGTCGCTTTACGCCCGGATTTGTAATCAACGGAGATTAAATTCGTTAACTAAAATTCCGGAGAGGTACATCAGATTGGATAATTCGTTTTCGTGAATGTATCTAGCTCATTGGCGTGCGCGTCACGTTTTCTTTTTTTTTGTTAACAATTACGTATTATCGCTTTTCCATAAGCCTTTCAAAGCGTGAAAACTCCGCTGAAATGCTCTTTTTGTAGGCAGGGATTTCGGCGGTGTAACGCATTGGTGAAAACGTTTGCAAAAATTTGCTAGGTAGTTAAATGTGTTATATGCGGGGAAGATAACCCTTGCTTTATCAGATTTCAACTATTAAATCATATTAGATTATGTGTTTTGGTCTAAAAAAAAAATTTAACAATGTATTCAACCATGTGCATCACCTCATTTGTGTAATATCGAGTTTAATTGAGGTCGTATTAGGGTTACACAAATGATGATACAAGAAAGCTTTTAAAAGGACGCAGAAGCAAGCGCCAATAATCATAATATTCTGTATGTATTTATGATACAGTGCTATTGTTGTATTGTCACTAAATGTCATCTAAAACGATGACAAAAGATGATAAAAACGATGATCTTATAATCAGATTTCTCCTTATATTTCCAATGTGTTTAAATTCAACGATAAACGACTAAATTCAGTGCGAAAGTAACTCAACAATCCGTGGCCATAGAGCAAGAGGGATGATATAACATTAATATAAAATGTTCGTAAAGCAGTTTGTTAATATGTGTCGTCGTGTTGCTCACATTTGTCGATAACATGCCAATTGTACATGTAGGTTCATTTTATAAGCAGTTATTTTAATTATGCGCACATCTGTTATCGCGACATGAATAGAACTTGTGTGATTCTATTGTTAAAGGAGGGATGGTTTAACATTAATATAAAATGTTCGTAAAGCAGTTTTTGGCCAGGGGCTCAGCCCCAAGGCCATAGTAATGATACAAATTTCCTAGCCAGTCCGAATTGGCTGGCTGCCAAAAACCAAATTCCCAAAACTCCGATTTACCCCTTAATTCATGCGCAATAAAAGAAGTTCTTCGCTGATCTCAATAATCCTCCCTGTAAATACAGAACATCACTATATAACATGACCGTGTCATAAAAGTTGTAAAAAGTAAATTATTGAAGCAAATTGTTAAGCATTGGCTACGAGTTTTTATTGTTTGCATATTCATGCGAGAAATTTAATATGTTTAATAATGAACCGGGAGTCACCGGGAAGGACCGGCAACGACCGGCGCGGCACCGGGAACAACCGGGACGGCACCGGGAACAACCGGGACGGTACCGTAGCTTCACCGGGGCCCATACAGACCCCGGCAGAGCTACGGCAACGCCCCGGTGGAGCCTCGGTGAATGTCGTTAGAGTCCCGGTATTGCTACTGTACATAAGTAAACCGGCGCTCTGCCGGGACGCCACCGGCATTTACCGGGGCTCCGACGGGGCATTACCGGCGACGACAGGGGTGAAACCGGGGCGTTGCCGTAGCTCTGCCGGGGTCTGATGCCGGTTTAGCCCCGGTGAATGCCGGCGGTGTAACGGTATACCGGGGCTCTGCCGGGACGCTGACGGCTTTCACCGGGGCTCAGCCGAGGCACTACCGGCGACAACCGGGCCTATGCCTGGACGCTGCCGGCTTTCACCGGGGCTACACCGGGGCACTACCGGCGACAACCGGGGCTCTGCCGGGGCTTCACCGGGATAAACCGTAGCCATTCCAGGTTGACCGGGACTCTGCCGGGCTGTTGACCGGCTTCGACCGGGGCGGCACCGGGAAATAGTGTGACTGCGTTAAAAAGTTATACGATTCATCCCGGTCCTCACCGGTCGACCGGCGTTAGCAAAGCGGGATGGACCGGGGTTCTACCGGCAATAGTGAGACTTTGGCTTAAGTGACTTTTCTTTTGTATACACATTTCAAAGGAAGTATGAGTGTTTTCCTGATCTGTTAATTATGTAATAGAAAGCTATTTTAGGCTATTGAAAGTGATTTATTTGACGCCAACAATAACAGTTTATTGCGACCATGTTGTTGTTGTTGAATATCTTCACCGCCTATGTAGACGAACCTCTAGCAGATCTGTAGAGTTAAAAAAAATGGTTATCGTACCCACAACCAGTATCGTGCTGTCCTCCACCGTCTATGTACACTGTAGTATATACACAAATAGTGTCTTTTCTTACAGTCTCTGAGCTTCTGCACTCAACCGCTAGGGTCAATCCGTATACATTCGGACAAAGGGAGAAATTCGGACAATACATCCCAAATGCATTTTACCTCACACTAAATCTAGCCCAAGGCCTACAACGCCTACAGCGCTTTGATTTTAATAAGTGTCGTCGTGTTGCTCACATTTGTCGATAACAGGCCGATTGTACATGTATGTTCATTTTATACGCAGTTATTTTAATTATGCGCACATCCATTACAGCATTCGCCTCAGCTCGATATTCGGGACTAGTACCAAATGTCGATGCCAGAGCTGGCTCGACATTCGCCCCAGCTCAATATTCGGGACTAGTGCCGAATGTCGATGTCAGAGCTGGCTCGACATTCGCCCCAGCTCGATATTCGATACTTTTTTGGAATGTCGATGTCAGAGCTGGCTGGGTATTCGCCCCAGTTCGATATTCGGGACTTTTGCCGAATGTCGATGTCAGAGCTGGCTCGACATTTTCCCCAGCTCGATATTCGGGACTGGTGCCGAATGTCGATGTCAGAGCTGACTCGACATACACCCCAGCTCGATATTCGGGACTTTTGTCGAATGTCGATGTCAGAGCTGGCTCGACATTCGTCCCAGCTCGATATTCGAGACTAGTGACGAATGTCTATGTCAGAGCTGGCTCGATATTTGCCCCAACTCGATATTCGGGACTGGTGCCGAATGTCGATGTCAGAGCTGACTCGACATACACCCCAGCTCGATATTCGGAACTTTTGTCGAATGTCGATGTCAGAGCTGGCTCGACATTCGTCCCAGCTCGATATTCGAGACTTTTGCCGAATGTCTATGTCAGAGCTGGCTCGACTTTCCCCAGCTCGATATTCGGGACTGGTGCCGAATGTCGATGTCAGAGCTGGCTTGATTGTCGCCCCAGCTCGATATTCGGGACAAGTGCCGAATGTCCGTGTCAGAGCTGGCTTGACATTCAATAAAAATTGATATTCGGGACTTGCCGAATGTCGATGTCAGAGTTGGCACGACATTCGCCTAAGCTCGATAATCGGGACTAATGGAGAATGTCTATGTCAGAGCTGGCTCGATATTCGCCCAAGCTCGATATTCGGGCCTTTTGCTGAATGTCGATGTCAGAGCTCGCTCAACATTCGCTCCAGCTCGATTTTCGGGACCAGTGCCGAATGTCGATGTAAGAGCTGGCTCGACATTCGACCCAGCTCGATTTTCGGGACTAGTGCCGAATGTCGAAGTAAGAGCTGGCTCGACATTCGCCCCAGCTCGATATTCGGGATTAGTGCCGAATGTCGATGTCAGAACTGGCTCGACATTCGCCCCAACTCGATATTCGGGACAAGTTCCGAATGTCGATGTCAGAGCTTGCTCGACATTCGCCCCAGCTCGATATTCGGGACTTACCGAATGTCGATGTCAGAGCTGGCACGACATTCGCCTCAGCCCGATATTCGGGACTAGTGCCGAATGTCGATGTCAGAGCTGGCTCGACAGTCGCCCTAGCTCGATATTCGGGACTTGCCGAATGTCGATGTCAGAGCTGGCACGACATTCGCCTCAGCTCGATATTCGGGACCAGTGCCGAATGTCGATTTCAGAGCTGGCTTCACATTCGCCCCAATTTGATATTCGAGACTTTTGCCGAATGTCGATGTTAGAGTTGGCTCGACATTCGTCCCAGCTCGATATTCGAGACTTTTACCGAATGTCTATGTCAGGGCTGGCTCGACATTCGCCCCAGCTCGATATTGGGGACTGGTTCCGAATGTCGATGTCGGAGCTGGCTCGATTTTCGCCCCAGCTCGATATTCGGGACTAGTGCCGAATGTCGGTGTCAGAGCTGGCTCGACATTCGATCCAGATTGATATTCGAGTCTTGCCAAGTGTCGATATCACAGCTGGCACGACATTCGCTTCAGCTCGATATTCGGGACAAATACCGAATGTATATGTCTGAGCTGGCTCAACATTCGCCCCAACTCGATATTCGGGACTTTTGACGAATATCTATTCAAGAGCTGGCTCATTATTCGCACCAGCTTAATTTTCGGGACTAGTGCCGAATGTCGATGTAAGAGCTTGCTCGACATTCGACCCAGCTCGATATTCGGGACTAGTGACGAATGTCGATGCCAGAGCTGGCTCGACATTCGCCCCAGCTTGATATTCGGGACTAGTGCCGAATGTCGATGTCAGAGCTGGCTCGACATTCGCCCCAGCTCGATATTCGATACTTTTTTCGAATGTCGATGTCAGAGCTGGCTGGGTATTCGCCCCAGTTCGATATTCGGGACTTTTGCCGAATGTCGATGTCAGAGCATTTTCCCCAGCTCGATATTCGGGACTGTTGCCGAATGTCGATGTCAGAGCTGACTCGACATACACCCCAGCTCGATATTCGGGACTTTTGTCGAATGTCGATGTCAGAGCTGGCTCGACATTCGTCCCAGCTCGATATTCGAGACTAGTGCCGAATGTCTATGTCAGAGCTGGCTCGATATTTGCCCCAACTCGATATTCGGGACTGGTGCCGAATGTCGATGTCAGAGCTGACTCGACATACACCCCAGCTCGATATTCGGGACTTTTGTCGAATGTCGATGTCAGAGCTGGCTCGACATTCGCCCCAGCTCGATATTCGATACTTTTTTCGAATGTCGATGTCAGAGCTGGCTGGGTATTCGCCCCAGTTCGATATTCGGGACTTTTGCCGAATGTCGATGTCAGAGCATTTTCCCCAGCTCGATATTCGGGACTGTTGCCGAATGTCGATGTCAGAGCTGACTCGACATACACCCCAGCTCGATATTCGGGACTTTTGTCGAATGTCGATGTCAGAGCTGGCTCGACATTCGTCCCAGCTCGATATTCGAGACTAGTGCCGAATGTCTATGTCAGAGCTGGCTCGATATTTGCCCCAACTCGATATTCGGGACTGGTGCCGAATGTCGATGTCAGAGCTGACTCGACATACACCCCAGCTCGATATTCGGGACTTTTGTCGAATGTCGATGTCAGAGCTGGCTCGACATTCGTCCCAGCTCGATATTCGAGACTTTTGCCGAATGTCTATGTCAGAGCTGGCTCGACTTTCCCCAGCTCGATATTCGGGACTGGTGCCGAATGTCGATGTCAGAGCTGGCTTGATTGTCGCCCCAGCTCGATATTCGGGACAAGTGCCGAATGTCCGTGTCAGAGCTGGCTTGACATTCAATAAAGACTGATATTCGGGACTTGCCGAATGTCGATGTCAGAGTTGGCACGACATTCGCCTAAGCTCGATAATCGGGACTAATGGAGAATGTCTATGTCAGAGCTGGCTCGATATTCGCCCAAGCTCGATATTCGGGACTTTTGCTGAATGTCGATGTCAGAGCTCGCTCAACATTCGCTCCAGCTCGATTTTCGGGACCAGTGCCGAATGTTGATGTAAGAGCTGGCTCGACATTCGACCCAGCTCGATTTTCGGGACTAGTGCCGAATGTCGAAGTAAGAGCTGGCTCGACATTCGCCCCAGCTCGATATTCGGGATTAGTGCCGAATGTCGATGTAAGAGCTTGCTCGACATTCGACCCAGCTCGATATTCGGGACTAGTGACGAATGTCGATGCCAGAGCTGGCTCGACATTCGCCCCAGCTTGATATTCGGGACTAGTGCCGAATGTCGATGTCAGAGCTGGCTCGACATTCGCCCCAGCTCGATATTCGATACTTTTTTCGAATGTCGATGTCAGAGCTGGCTGGGTATTCGCCCCAGTTCGATATTCGGGACTTTTGCCGAATGTCGATGTCAGAGCATTTTCCCCAGCTCGATATTCGGGACTGTTGCCGAATGTCGATGTCAGAGCTGACTCGACATACACCCCAGCTCGATATTCGGGACTTTTGTCGAATGTCGATGTCAGAGCTGGCTCGACATTCGTCCCAGCTCGATATTCGAGACTAGTGCCGAATGTCTATGTCAGAGCTGGCTCGATATTTGCCCCAACTCGATATTCGGGACTGGTGCCGAATGTCGATGTCAGAGCTGACTCGACATACACCCCAGCTCGATATTCGGGACTTTTGTCGAATGTCGATGTCAGAGCTGGCTCGACATTCGTCCCAGCTCGATATTCGAGACTTTTGCCGAATGTCTATGTCAGAGCTGGCTCGACTTTCCCCAGCTCGATATTCGGGACTGGTGCCGAATGTCGATGTCAGAGCTGGCTTGATTGTCGCCCCAGCTCGATATTTGGGACAAGTGCCGAATGTCCGTGTCAGAGCTGGCTTGACATTCAATAAAGACTGATATTCGGGACTTGCCGAATGTCGATGTCAGAGTTGGCACGACATTCGCCTAAGCTCGATAATCGGGACTAATGGAGAATGTCTATGTCAGAGCTGGCTCGATATTCGCCCAAGCTCGATATTCGGGACTTTTGCTGAATGTCGATGTCAGAGCTCGCTCAACATTCGCTCCAGCTCGATTTTCGGGACCAGTGCCGAATGTTGATGTAAGAGCTGGCTCGACATTCGACCCAGCTCGATTTTCGGGACTAGTGCCGAATGTCGAAGTAAGAGCTGGCTCGACATTCGCCCCAGCTCGATATTCGGGATTAGTGCCGAATGTCGATGTCAGAACTGGCTCGACATTCGCCCCAACTCGATATTCGGGACAAGTTCCGAATGTCGATGTCAGAGCTTGCTCGACTTTCGCCCCAGCTCGATATTCGGGACTTACCGAATGTCGGTGTCAGAGCTGGCACGACATTCGCCTCAGCTCGATATTCGGGACTAGTGCCGAATATCGATGTCAGAGCTGGCTCGACAGTCGCCCTAGCTCGATATTAGGGACTTGCCGAATGTCGATGTCAGAGCTGGCACGACATTCGCCTCAGCTCGATATTCGGGACTAGTGCCGAATGTCGATTTCAGAGCTGGCTTCACATTCGCCCCAATTTGATATTCGAGACTTTTGCCGAATGTCGATGTTAGTCAGAGCTGGCTTCACATTCGCCCCAATTTGATATTCGAGACTTTTGCCAAATGTCGATGTTAGAGTTGGCTCGACATTCGTCCCAGCTCGATATTCGAGACTTTTACCGAATGTCTATGTAAGGGCTGGCTCGACATTCGCCCCAGCTCGATATTGGGGACTGGTTCCGAATGTCGATGTCGGAGCTGGCTCGATTTTCGCCCCAGCTCGATATTCGGGACTAGTGCCGAATGTCGGTGTCAGAGCTGGCTCGACATTCGATCCAGATTGATATTCGAGTCTTGCCGAGTGTCGATATCACAGCTGGCACGACATTCGCTTCAGCTCGATATTCGGGACAAATACCGAATGTATATGTCTGAGCTGGCTCAACATTCGCCCCAACTCGATATTCGGGACTTTTGACGAATATCTATTCAAGAGCTGGCTCAACATTCGCACCAGCTTAATTTTCGGGACTAGTGCCGAATGTCGATGTAAGAGCTGGCTCGACATTCGACCCAGCTCGATATTCGGGACTAGTGCCGAATGTCGATGAAAGAGCTGGCTCGACATTCGACCCAGCTCGATATTCGGGACTAGAGCCGAATGTCGATGTAAGAGCTGGATCTACATTCGCCCTAGATCGATATTTGGGACTAATGCCGAATGTCGATGTCAGAGCAGGTTCGATATTCACCTCAGCTCGATATTCGGAAGTTTTGTCGAATGTCCACGTCAGAGCTGGCTCGACATTCGTCCCAACTCGATTGTCGTCAGAGCTGGCTCGACATTCGATCCAGATTGATATTCGAGTCTTGCCGAGTGTCGATATCACAGCTGGCACGACATTCGCTTCAGCTCGATATTCGGGACAAATACCGAATGTATATGTCTGAGCTGGCTCAACATTCGCCCCAACTCGATATTCGGGACTTTTGACGAATATCTATTCAAGAGCTGGCTCAACATTCGCACCAGCTTAATTTTCGGGACTAGTGCCGAATGTCGATGTAAGAGCTTGCTCGACATTCGACCCAGCTCGATATTCGGGACAAGTGACGAATGTCGATGTAAGAGCTGGCTCGACATTCGACCCAGCTCGATATTCGGAACTAGAGCCGAATGTCGATGTAAGAGCTGGCTCTACATTCGCCCCAGATCGATATTTGGGACTAATGCCGAATGTCGATGTCAGAGCAGGCTCGATATTCACCTCAGCTCGATATTCGGAAGTTTTGTCGAATATCCACGTCAGAGCTGGCTCGACATTCGTCCCAACTCGATATTCGAGACTTTTGCCGAATGTCTTTGTCAGAGCTGGCTCGACATTTGCCCCAGCTGGATATTCGGGATTGTGCCGAATGTCGATGTCAGAGCTGGTTCGATTGTCGCCCCAGCTCGATATTCGGGACAAGTTCCGAATGTCGGTGTCAGAGCTGGCTCGAAATTCGATCCAGATTGATATTCGGGACTTGCCGAATGTCGATGTCAGAATTGGCTCGACAGTCGCCCCAGCTCGATATTCGGGACTTGCCGAATATCGATGTCAGAGCTGGCACGACATTCGCCTCAGCTCGATATTCGGGACTTTTGCCGAATGTCGATTTCAGAGCTGGCTCGACATTCGCGCCAATTTGATATTCGAGACTTTTGCCGAATGTCGATGTCAGAGTTAGCTCGACATTCGTCCCAGCTCGATATTCGAGATTTTTGCCGAATGTCTATGTCAGAGCTGGCTCGAAATTCGCCCCAGCTCGATATTGGGGACTGGTTCCGAATGTCGATGTCAGAGCTGGCTCGATTTTCGCCCCAGCTCGATATTCGAGACTAGTGCCGAATGTCGGTGTCAGAGCTGGCTCGACATTCGATCCAGATTGATATTCGAGTCTTGCCGAATGTCGATGTTAGAGTTGGCTCGACATTCGCCTCAGTTCGATATTCGGGACTAATTGCGATAATCCATGTCAGAGCTGGCTCGACATTCGCCCCAACTCGATATTCGAGACTTTTGCCGAATGTCGGTGTCAGTACTCGCTCAACATTCGCGTCAGCTCGATTTTCGGGACTAGTGCCGAATGTCGATTTAAGAGCTGGCTCGACATTCGATCCAGATCGATATTCGGGACTAGTGCCGAATGTCGATGTAAGAGCTGGCTCGACATTCGCCTCAGCTCGATATTCGGGATTAGTGCCGAATGAAGATGTCTGAGCTGGTTTGAATTTCACCACAGCTCGATATTCGGGACTAGTGCCGAATGTCGGGGTCAGAGCTGGCTCGAAATTCGATCAGTCTTGATATTCGGGACTTGCCGCATGTTAATGTCAGAGCTGGCTAAAATTTCGACCAGCTCGATATTCGAGATTAGTGCCGAATGTCGGTGTCCGAGCTGGCTCAACATTCGATCCAGCTTAATATTCGGAACTTGCCGAATGTCGAAGTCAGAGCTGGCTCGACATTTGCATCAGCTCAATATTTGGGACTAATGCCGAATGTCGATTTCAGAGCTGGCTCGACATTCGCCCAACTCGATATTCTGGACAAGTACCGAATGTCGATTTCATAGCTTGCTCGCCATTCGCTCAATCTCGATATTTGGGTTTTTTCCGAATGTCGTTGTAAGAGCTTGCTCGACATTCGCCCCAGCTCGATATTCGGGGCTTCTGTCGAATGTCGATGTCAGAGCTTGCTCGACATTCACCCCAGCTCGATATTCGGGGTTTATGCCGAATGTCGATGTCAGAGCTGGCTCCACATTCGTTCCAGCTCGATATTCGGGAAAAGTGCCGAATGTCGATGTCAGAGCTGGCTCGACGTTCGCCAAAGCTCGATATTTATGACTAGTGCCGAATGTCGAGGTCAGAGCTGGCTCGACATTTGCCCCAGCTCGATATTCGGGACTAGTGTCGAATGTTGATGTCAGAGCTGGCTCGACATTTGCCCCAGCTCGATATTCGGGACTTGCCGAATGTCGATGTCAGAGCTGGCACGACATTCGCACCAACTCGATATTCGGGACTAGTGCCGAATGTCGATTTCAGAGCTGGCCCGACATTCGCCTCAATTCGACTTGCCGAATGTCGATGTCAGAGCTGGCCCTACATTGCACCAGCTCGATATTCGGGACTAGTGCCGAATGTCGATTTCAGAACTGGCCCGACATTCGCCCCAATTCGATATTAGAGACGTTTGCCGAATGTCGATGTAAGAGCTGGCTCGTCATTCGTCCCAGCTCGGAATTTGAGACTTTTGCCGAATGGCTATTTCAGGGCTGGCTCGATATTCGCCCCAGCTCGATATTCGGCACTGGTTCCGAATGTCGATGTCAGAGCTAGCTCGATTTTCGCTCCAGCTCGATATTCGATCCAGATTGATATTCGGGACTTGCCGATTGTCGATGTCAGAGCTGGCACGACATTCGCCTCAGCTCGATTTTCGGGACTCATGCCAAATGTCTATGTCAAAGCTGGCTTGACATTCGCCCTAACTCGATATTCGGGACTTTTGCCGAATATCGATGTCAGAGCTGGCTCAACATTCGCACCAGCTTAATTTTCGGGACTAGTGCCGAATGTCGATGTAAGAGCTGGCTCGACATTCGACCCAGCTCGATATTTGGGACTAGTGCCGAATGTCGATGTCAGAGCTGGCTCGATATTCACCACAGCTCGATATTCGGGACTTTTGTGGAATGTCGATGTCAGAGCTGGCTTGCCATTCGTCATAGCACCATATTCGAGACTTTTGCCGAATGTCTTTATCAGAGCTGGCTCGACATTCGCCACAGCTCGATATTCGAGAATTTTTTCGAATGTTGATTTTAGAGCTGGCACGACGTTTGTCCATGCTCAATATTCGAGACTTTTGCCGAATGTTGATGTCACAGCTGGCTTGACATTCGTCATAGCTCGATATTCAATACATTTGCCAAATGTCTATGCCAGAGCTGGCTCGACATACGCCACAGCTCGATATTCTGGACTTTTGCCGAATGTCGATGTCAGAGCTGGCTCTACATTCGCCTCAGCTCGATATTCGGGACTTTTGTCGACTCTCGATGTCAGAGCTTGCTCGACATTTGTCCCAGTTCGATATTCGAGACTATTGCCGAATGTCTATGTTAGAGCTGGCTCGACATTCGCCCAAGCTCGATATACGGGACTAATGCCGAATGTCGATGTCAGAGCAGGCTCGATTTTCGCCCCAGCTCGATATTCTGGACTAGTGCCGAATGTCGGTGTCAGAACTGGCCCGACATTCGCCCCAATTCGATATTCGAGACTTTTTCCGAATGTTGATGTCATAGCTGGCTTGACATTCGTCCCAGCTCGATATTCGAGACTTTTGCCGAATGTCTATTTCAGAGCTGGCTCGACATTCGCCCCAGCTCGATATTCGGGACTGGTTCCGAATGTTGATGTCAGAGCTAGCTCGATTTTCGCTCCAGCTCAATATTCGGCACTAGTGCAGAATGTCGGTGTCAGAGCTGGCTCGACATTCGATCCAACTTGATATTCGGGACTTTCCGAGTGTCGATGTCAGAGCTGGCACGACATTCGCCTAAGCTTTATATTCGGGACTAATGCCAAATGTCTATGTCAAAGCTGTCTCGACAACGGCTCCAACTCGATATTTGAGACTTTTGCCGAATATCGATGTCAGAGCTGGCTCAACATTCGCACCAGCTAAATTTTCGGGACTAGTGCCGAATTTCGATGTAAGAGCTGGCTGGACATTCTCCCCAGCTCGATATTCGGGACTAGTGCCGAATGTCGATGTCAGAGCTGGCTCGATATTCACCTCAGCTCGATATTCCTGACTTTTGTCGAATGTCGATGTCAGAGCTGGCTCGACATTCGCCACAGCGCGATATTCGGGATTTTTTTCGAATGTTGATTTCAGAGCTGGCACGACGTTTGTTCCAGCTCAATATTCGGGACTTTTGCCGAATGTCGATTTCAGAGCGGGCTCTACATTCGCCTCAGCTCGATATTCGCGACTTTTGTCGAATGTCGATGTCAGAGCTTGCTTGACATTCGTCATAGCTCGATATTTGATACTTTTGCCGAATGTATATGTCAGAGCTGGCTCGACATTCGCCACAGCTCGATATTCGGTACTTTTGCCGAATGTCGATGTCAGAGCTGGCTCTACATTCCCCTCAGCTCGATATTCGGGACTTTTTTCGGCTGTCGATGTCAAAGCTTGCTCGACATTCGTCCCAGTTCGATATTCGAGACTTTAGCCGAATGTGTATTTTAGAGCTGGCTCGACATTCGCCCAAGCTCGATATACGGGACTAGTGCCGAATGTGGATGTCAGAGCAGGCTCGATTTTCGCCCCAGCTCGATATTCGGGACAAGTGCCGAATGTCGGTGTCAGAGCTGGCTCGACATTCGATCCAGCTTGTTATTCGGGACTTTTGCCGAATGTCGATGTCATAGCTGGCTTGACATTCGCCCTAGCTCGATATTCTTGACTTTTGCCGAATGTCGATGTCAGAACTGGCTCGACATTCGTCCCAACTCGATATTCGGGACTTTTGCCGAATGTCGATGTCAGAGCTGGCTCAACATTCGCACCAGCTCGATTTTCGGGACAAGTGCCGAATGTCGATGTCAGAGCTGGCTCGACATTCGCCCAGCTCGATATTCGGGACTTTCGCCGAATGTCGATGTCAGAACTGGCTCGACGTTCGTCCCAGCTCGATATTCGGGACTTTGGCCGAATGTCGTTGTAAGAGCTGGGGCGAATGTCGAGCCAGCTCGATATATTCGGGACTACTGCCGAATGTCGATGTAAGAGCTGGCTCGACATTCGCCCCAGTTCGATATTCGGAACTAGTGCTATTGACGATGTCAGAGCTGGCTCGACATTCGCCACAGCTCAATATTCGGGACTTTTGCTGAGTATCGATGTCATAGCTGGCTCGACATTCGTCCCAGCTTGATGTTCGGGACTTTTGCCGAATGTAGATGTCAGAGCTCTCTCGATATTCGCACCAGCTCGATATTCGAGACTATTGTCGAATGTCGATATCAGAGCTGGCTCGACATTCGCCCCAGCTCGATATTCGGGACTAGTGCCTATTGTGGATGTCAGAGCTGGTTCGACATTTGCCCCAGCTCGATATTCGGGACTAGTGCCGAATGTTAATGTCAGAGCTGGCTGGACATTCTCCCCAACTCGATATTCGGGACTATTTCCGAATGTCGATGTCAGAACTGGCTCGACATTCGAACCAGCTCGATATTCGAATGTCGAATGTCGATAGTCTATGTCATTGCCAATTTCACGCACCTCTTTAAATTCTGGTCTTTAACTAAATTGCACACTCACGTTTGGTAGCACATGCACAAGGCCTGTCCCAAAATATCGTAGCCAAAAGCCCGAGAGTGAGATCTGTTAAAATTTTAGCATCGCTCTGGGACACCGGGCTAAACGCATGTGCGCAAAATGTTGTCTCAGATGAGCCATCACAGTCCATACAGGCTAATCGGGAACGACACTTTCCGCTTTCATGGAAGTTTGAAGAAATCTGTTTTAAACGAAAATGCAGTTAAGGCGGAAAGTGTAGCCCCTTATTATCCTGGGCGGACTGCACTGGCTGATCTGAGACGACACTTTTTGCAACATGCAACATTTGTCCTAGAGTGCGACTCATTAATTCGATGAACTTTGGACGATTAAATGAGTTCTGATAAAACTGGACATAATGCATGTGCGTAAAGTTTCGTCCCAGATAAGCCTGTGCTGTCCGAACAGGCTAATCAGGGACGACACTTTCCGCTTTTATGACATTTTTCGTTAAAATGAAGTCTGTTACAAAAATCCAATTTAGGCGGAAAGTGTCGTCTCTGATTTGCCTGTGCGGACTATACAGGCTAATCTGGGACGACACTTTACGCACATGCGTTATGCCCAGTTTTCTCAGAACGTGCAAAATGTCAAATAAAAGTTTCCAATAATAAATGGACACATTACATTTCAAATAGATCAGTACGCAGTAACTGGCGCACGCGAACGTAATTTCACACTTCACATCACAGCGGCATCACGCTTTGTTTGAAAATTTAAAAACATTTATGAATACATGTCTGTTGGTATGATACCAATTGTTCACAATTTACTTATCATGAACTTAAGCCGCTAACCATGAAACGAATAATCGATTTGCGTAGCCCGAACCCGACAGCAGTGTTATGTACCGAACGGGCTATCAGATATGGGCATCCATGTTGACAACGACACCATTATTTTGTGATAATTTTCGGCAGTTTGATATCTGTTTGTTAGTCCATACGTTTGTTTATCGTTGATTCCGCTTATTCAAGTACCAATTACGCGTGTTTATCGTTGTACTTTTATTTAATGTAACACATGTTCATGTATATGCGTCTCTTTGAAATCTACCTGATGTCAACGGTTTTCATCTGCGCCTCCCATTTCGCTGACGTAGCTTTTTTGCATTTGTTGACTAAAATCGTTTCCGTATAAGCACTTCAGACGTGTTTAAACGCGCTTTAGTTCGAAGATCCTTTTTTAAATTTATATCACGTTTCACAGCATGCCGTTACTGTATGTGGTATTAATGTTAAGCAGTTTTAGCGTTCTAGCGTGTTTTAATCAACATAGTTAACCTATATTGAAAATCATTCAATAATTTTTAAGTGCGCCGGTCCATCACACCCGCATTGACTGATGGTATTGTATTTATTAAAAAAACTCACAGTTCATAGTTTATCTTCCTACTTCATAATTCAAAATGTTGTATACTAAATTTCAACTAAAATTCCTTAAAAATCATGCGCACAGAAATAGACATATGTACTTTGTCTTCGATATTCTGAGCCAGCCCTCGTTCATTCATATATGCACCACAATCGTTAATGAACACCATTTATCATATTTCACCATATTTGTCTTCTTTCAATATTAAATTTTGCATGAACCCTGGTTAGTTTCTATTTTAATTCAGTATTGATGCATTATATAAATTACATCATTAAACATTTTATTTGAATGTATTTACGATCAACGTATGTTTGTGTTTAGTGATAAAAAGTGTTTGAGCGGGAACATAAAGGAATATCACAGACAACATAGTGCGTCCTCTAATAATGGTGACCCCACCCACAGCTAGCCCAAAAACTAGTCCATATGAACGACTCCCAGAGCCTTTCATAATTTTTGTTGTTACGGCTCATTGGGTTATAAATCTGTGAGTGGAATTGTTTGAACAACCCAAAAACGTTAACGTTACAGGCTTCGGTCCCATCAAAGATTTCGGGCTGACTGGTCGGCCACTTCAATGAGAGGAGGTCATTAGTTTCTGTACTCTTTCTTCGAGAGTGTTCACGTCATTAAAGTATGGAATCGTACTAATATTGATATAGATGAGTTTTTCATACTTATTTTGTAAAGAAAAATGAACACAACCAATCTATGTATGTATCATAATTCAAGAAATATACTATATTTAAAACGAACTGTCTTACACATATAGAATGTGTTGCATTTGTTATTCTAAAGAATTGTGTTCTGTGAAGCAAAATCGGTTAACCTCAGTTTCACATTATCCGTTTCATATCAAATGTGTTTCCATCATTTTACCAAAAGGCTTATAACTCATGGCACGCTTTTGTCCGTCGTTCGTCGTCAGTCTTCCATCGCCAACATTTGCCTTTGAACACTCTAGAGGCCAGATTTATAGCTCATTTGATGAATTAGATTTATGCCCACCTAACTACCAACGCTCTAAGCCCTTATCTTATTAAAAACACATTCATGGTAGAGCGTTTATGACCAGTGCGTCAACTTATCATTACTTTTCATTTGTTTTCCATGGTTGTTTATATTCGTTAGCTTTCTATTTATATCAGTAAAACTGTCACCGCAGTACCACCGCTTAATACTCCAGACGCACGATTCTCAAGCATTTTTCGGTTTTAGTGACAGTTGATTTAAAAGTAGCTATAAGTTAAGATAAAAACTATGTGAACAATTAATTGATCATATTTTGTAAGGCAATTATTCAAATAACATTATAATGCAAACAGGATCAATCAAATGTAATATCATGAAAGCATATTAGTGTTTGTGACCAAGCTAGTGATTTAAAGTTATTAATATTGATTCAGTCCGAATAATTAACGAAAGGTGTAAACTTGGCTACTATACGATAGACAGCCCAAATAACTCATCATTTACTTATTTTACCTGTCTCGTGGGAGATGTTTTATTGTCCCCTACCGGTTTCACCGGAGAGGACTTATGGTTTGCGCTCTGTGTGTCCATCAGTCTGTCAGTCCGTGAGTCCTGTCACACTGTTCTGGATCATGCGATAACTTTAAAAGTTCTTAATATTTGTTCATGAAACTTGAAACATGGATTGATGGCAATAAGGACATTATGCACGTCATTTCATTTTGTTCCTACATCAAAAATTCTGGTTGCTATGGCAACAAAAATATATTTCTGACAATGGTGGAGCCGGTAGGGGACATATATTGCTTGGCAATAGTCTTGTTCACATAGTCAATAATCACTATGATGCCTGTTGAAATGTTGCCTGTAAGCTTAACAAAAATGCATGTGCCATAACATAATTGTAGGTTGTAAAACTATCAAAATTGTAGTGTAATTCACAGAGCTTCACTGTTTGGCCGACACTATCAGCCATGAACCTGACCAGCATTAGCTCATACAGAAATCGCAACATCAGCCTATCCGTTCTTGTGCTGTTGACCAACCTTCGCAAAACTTGGTCACATCTTTGTTTCTACTTAATAATCGGCAATTTCGAAACTGGTTCACGTGGGGAAAAAATAGGTCATATTAAAGAACTTATGAACACTCTATGATTACGCCATATTTTAGAAAAAGCTTGTTAACACTTATTTGTGCACAGTTATCGTAAAACGTAAAAACAGCGATATGTAGACAAAGTTTGAAACTGTGTCACGTTGGGTCAAAAACTACATTACTACGTCACATTAAAGAAAATGCTTTTGAACAGTCAAGAGGCGATCATTCTTCATGAAACTAAAAACATTTGCCTGATTCCAAACGTTATCTCGGCCGATTTTCAAAATAGGTCACATCGGGTCAACAACGAGGTCACTAGGTCAAGTTTTAGAAAATTATGTGATACTCTTGAAGGTCACGTGTTTGCTCAATCTCCATGAAACTTGGTCAGAACTATGATAACTCAGCGGATATCGACGATAGGTACCGTTGGGTTAAAAACTAGGTCGATAGGTCAAATTAAAGAAAAAGCAGGTGAAAACTTTATAAAGGGATAAATCTTTATGAAATTTTGTCAGAACATTAAATTGTGTCGCAATGATATATCGACCTAGATTGAAACTGGGTCAATGCAGGGTAAAAAATAGTACAAAAGTGTAGTATGTAATATACCTTAATATTGCACCATTCACTTAATATTTAATGAAATAAACGAGCCTTTAGTTTATTGTATCATATCAATGATTCAAACAACACAAAGTACACACATTATACTAAAGGTATTTAGGGGTATTAAGAGTCGACAAATCTAAATGTTTGGCAACTTGTTGTAAATGTCAAACATACAAGACAGATATACATTGAAAGCAGTTTATTATATACAAAAGAGCTCGAAATCTCATTACAGCAAAGACAAACACATCAGCATAAAAATATAGATACAGAAATTGAAAGTTCACCATGATTTGTTTTTTTAACAATTATTTTATATATAATAACAAGAAAATATACAAAATACATGTTCAATTTTACTCTTTTTATTCAACATATATTGATAGAAACTTTAGAAAAGATAATTTAATAATCATTGAAAAGAGACACTAATGTTCATGTTTAAATCAATAATTTGAATATTTATAAAAAAGCCATTTTTTTTTACTTGCAATAATTTATTGCTCCAGCCACCAATGGCACAAAAACACACACCGTAAGATAAGATATACAATATATAATATTTACATTAAAAAAATAATGACAAAATATATCTTCTCTCCATAATTGCTCAAGAGTATAAATCGTATTAAACATATTAATCAGAATATATAAATAATAAAAACATTATAAATCTCATTAATTACTTAAAGCAAGATATATATAGCCGTACATAAATTATAAAATTTGTTTTGTGGCAAATGACCGCTGACATGAAGCCAGACAAAAGAACGAATCAGAGTCAACATAGAAAGTTTTCATATGTGTGTGTGAAATGGTACAATCTTTTGTGTATTAATACAACTTTTTAACATTAGGTTATTTGTAAGCAAATGAGTATTTACATTTATAACCGTGTTTATATCTATGTTTGTTTCTATTAAATGAGCTATTGCAATTTCATTACCATGATTGTATTGTTATTATGAAGCCCCACAATTATCTGTTGAATGCTGGTGTTGCAGCAGATAGACACTGGTTTGATTAATCCATCTTTCTGTGAAGCCAGAGTTACCAGTTCCTTTCTCCCCTCATGATCCACTTGTATGACAGTGTGGGAGTCTAATCCACAGACAAGAACTTGCCCTGCAGGTGTGATGTGTACACAAAATGGAAAAGGGGTAATGATGGTGGATAACAGACTGCCATCTGTGGCCAGTGTGCACAGCTTGTGATGGGCGTTGATGACATATAAACGGTCACCAGCAAGACTCACTGCACATTTGAACACTGTAAAGTTTAATAAATGTTATATGTAAACACATCAGAATTAAAGACATTGACAATTATTTAAAAAATAATAAAACATCGCATATAAGTTAATTCGTGATTTAAATATACACAGTCGTGAATATATTGTATGTTTAAATAATGGAATATATATGTAGTTATATATATATACTAACCATCCATTTACCTGCATGTTCATGTTCTGTATTCTCATAAAGCTTTTTTATTAGTGTCCCAGTAAGTGCGTAGTGGTAGAGAGCCTTGCCAGAGGTGACATACAATGTTCCCTTATGATGGGCAATACCTTCAGCTTTATGTGGTAATTGAAATTTCCTCCCTTTCACTAGCTGCCCATTTCTCACAGATATAAACTGCACACCTCCATTAACATGAGACACAGCTACCTCACTAGATGTGATTTGGCAAATGTCCGTTGGAGGAGAAGACAAATCACAGTGACTAGACACCTTGTAATGCTGGTCCAAAAGTTTCACGTTCTCATTAAGATTATCTGCAATAATGACATGACCACTAGGAAGGCTGCACATGCCAATCACAAAGCAAGTCTGACTTTTGTCACTTGATATGTTGACATTAAACTCGGACTTTTTCTTCACACTCAACACCTGGTCTGGATTAAGCTTGATTGTGAGAATCCTTCCTAGACAAGACTGTTTAGTCAGGTACTGTACAAGGTCAGTGTTTGCCTGGAATATCAATTGACTCTGAACCTTCAGTGGATTCTCCTTCAGATATGACTCAAACTCGTGTATCTTGTCCAAACATTTCCTGCTGGCTATAAACTCAAGGTCTTTCTTGCTCTTATCACAAAGGCCCTGTACAGCTTTACTGAGGTGTTGCAGTTCATCCTTCAGAAGTCTGTAGTTGTCAATATCTTTCTTGAGAGAGGTTTGCAAAGCGGTCTTTATTTCATCTAGTTCTTTCAAAGTGGAATTTTCCAGTCGGTCCAAATCGGCATTTAACTTCTTACGCAGCTCTCGGATTTCTTGTAGTTTTTCGTTATATGATTCCTCCACGAAATTAATGCTGACCTCTTGTGTTCTCTTATACATATTTAATTCAGCAAGAGTTGCTTGAATTGTGTTTGACAACTGCTTCATGTCCACTGACAGCTTTTTGACTGATTCAGAAATTAGAGCCAAATTGGTACATTGTCTGAAATAGCAACATGAATCATAACTATCCATTATTAATTTGACATGAAAAACATCTAGGTAAAATAAAACATATAAAATGAGTAAAATGATAATATTGCAATGCAGGTAGTGGATGTACAAACATATGCCACATCATGTCATCTAGATTTCTAGAAAAAATGATCAAATATTAACATTTAAGCATTTAAATTTTTAGAATAACTCTTATAATGCTTTAAACAACTGAACTACATGTATGAAACTGTTCACATTCTTTTTAAAGTTTATTGATGCAAGTGATATCAACCTACTTTTACGAAGTTGGTCATTTTTAACTACCTTTAAGTTAATGATAGTGTCACCTACCTGTGATTCAATAAAACACAATCAGAGCAGCATAGCTGACTGTGGTTCTGGCAGAACATTTTCAGTTTTTTGTTGTGAACATCACATTTCAGTAGCAAATCTTGCATTGTCTTTATTAAAGGCCATTTATTTGTTTCTCCTCTTCCATATTTTAAATGATCTACAAATATTTGATCATGATGATGAATGCATTTTTCACAAAAACACTTCAAACATGTTTCACAGAACATTTCAGCACTTGCTTCTATATTTTTACTTTCGCAAGGGCCACAAAAATAGTCCGTCACTGAATATGAAGTTTTATGAACTGAATCACCAAAAGTTGCCATGTTGAAAAGGCCGTGAGAACTGTCCTCAATTAAAAAGTAATGTATTCATTATTATTTTTACTACTTTTATGAAATACAATTCTTGATATCAAAATCAGAATGTGTTGCAAATTGACAGGCACAGTTTTCACTAAGTATTATAGACAATGTACTGAAACTTAACTGATAAAGGCTTATTATGTTGGCTGTTAAAGATAACAACCCATTTTAAATACACACTTAAGGACAACGTCCATAGTCAAGTTACAAAAACAATCTAGTACATATATAACATTAAACATTTTTATGATAACAGTGGTACACATCATTTTCTGAAAATGGTTTAAACTTGATAAATGTATTCAGTTCAGGGTATCTGAGTATCTGTTTATTTGTGATAAACACTTGTATAAATGTTCCGTATAAATGTTGCAAAGTTCCGGTGCACGACAGACAGGGAAATCTTGTTGAAACGCAATACAAGTTAAGTTCTGGTCGACAGGGCATTTATACATAAAACTTGTATCACACAAAAAGTTCGTTTTTAATCAACGGGAAAAACTCTCATCAGTTCACGGAAATTCACCTGCCAGCGATGTTAAAAAACATAGAGGAAAGATTAGTAAATGACGAAACAACAACAACTGATGTAAACAGTGCCTTCAAAAAACTTTTGATGTCAATAAGCAAAAATGAATCTAAACTTTCGGAAAATCAAAATGAATCCGATAGCCATGAAGAATTACGTCGCCTCAATGAATCAGTTCAGTCAGTACGAAAAGAAAAGCATGCTCGTCGAATTGATTATGACACAAATTCGAATATCCATGAGATATTGAATGATTTTATGAAATCTGTTTCAAGTGAAATAAATGAACTCAAAAGTGAAATGCGGGAACACATACTACAGACCTCAACGCAACTTGCTGAAATAAAAGATATTATATGTGGTTTAAAAATCAACACACTCTGTGCTGTAGTGACATGAAAAAAAAGTTGAAAGATGTTACTTCAAATTCACAATCTGTTAAAACGCAAATGAGCAACCTGAACGAGGGACTAATATTTTAACGCAACAAAAAGAAACTGAAATATCGCTAAATAAATTGATGGAAACTTCTACTAGATCGTATGATTTATCAAATGATCGTACAACGTTTCCCAAGACGCAATCATTTGATGTAGAAATAACGTCGCCCGCTTTGCAAACTTCGCAAAACACGTCGGAACTGACCGGAAGCGGAAACGCACATACTAATGACTTCGTACATAAACCCAGACTTGAACAAAATAGAACGTTATTAATCGAAGACTCAATTCTTAAAGGTATAAGTACGCGTGGCCTTCAGAGCAATGTGGACGTACGTACACTTCCCGGTAAGAAATCGAAACTTACACTCGTCTTTTGACTGACGATATACACAAAATACACAAAAATAGTAATTTATGTCGGAGGTAATGATGCAGCTTCCGAAACATCACGCAGTGTGTATGAAACGCTTCGCTCAAAATTTGAGGCTCTACGTCACCAGTGCACTGTATATTTATGCACTCTCTGTCCGCGAACGGACACGGTCATCGGGCCGGTAAATGAAGAAATACAGAAATTGTGCATGGAAACGGGTGCTGTTCTCATTGACTGCTACCATTCGTTCATTTACGCTGATAAAACCACAATTCGTCCGTTTTACTTCAAAGACGGTATACACCTGTGTCCAAAAGGCTCGAGTAGACTGGTTTCGACAATCAACACGGTAACTCCAATTGTGAAGTCCAAACATACTTCCGCGAGAGAATTAACACACAGAGTCGCCGCTGCACGTTACTCTCGGCCACCATGGACAGGAGCGACATATGGCATTAGAGACCGTTTCCAGAACAACGGTCGCCAGTTTGGTAATAGAAACTTTCAGCTACGTGGACGATGGTCACCGTGCAGACGTTGCGGTTTAGCAAACCACTCGACAGAAGATTGCCGAAATCACAGATTATGGTAGGAAAATACTGACGGACATATCAACTCTGACTTATTTACTCATGAAAACCCATTTCTTAAACTTAACAATATATGTACTGAATGCAACAAAATAATTTGTGACTATAATATTCAACCTGACACTATTTTTGTTTCTAAAAATACATGTACGTTGTATTGTAATTGCAATTATGATTCATACCAGTATCTAAATGTTAGCAAAAACGTAAATTTATCGAAAATGCCTCCTCTCAATACGAATAATAATTTCAAAGATAAATTGTTGATTCATAAAAACGTTTTTACTTTCAGAAAACAAGGTATTCATGTAGCAAGTTTGAATATTCAACACATTCTTCCAAAATTAGATGAACTCAAACTTATAATGGGAGAGCTAGGGTCAATTGATATATTTTGTTTGAGTGAAACGTTTTTAACAGGTTCAAATAATGATACAGATCTATTAATTAACGTCTTCGTTTTTGAACGTAAAGACAGGTCAAAAAGGCTGGTGGAGGACTCATTATATATCTCAAAAAGAACATAAGCTATGTCCGTCCTTTTGATCTAGAATCCTCGGACATTGAGACTATTTGGCTACAGGTAGCTATCGAAAATAATAAATCACATCTTCTATGCTTTATCTACCGTGCCCCAAACAGTCCCCAGTCTTGGATAGATTCATTTGAAAAACAAATGGAATTTGCAGAATCTTCTAATATGAATTGGTCAGCTATTGGTGATTTTAACATTGAATTTTCTTCAACTTATAAATTTAATAATACAAAATGGGCAAAAACTGTACTTGATTTCGGACTCACACAACTGGTTTAATATCCAACCAGAGTAACAAAAACGTCATCAAAAATAATTGATCATGTATACACAACATCAATATCTTGCGTATCAGAAGTTAACGTTCCAGTAATAGGCCTGAGTGACCACTATCCAATCACGTGTACACTCCTTTGTAAACTTAAAAGTACGTCTATATTCCTAACATGGACAAATAACTTATAGATCGTTTAAACATTTTGATGAAACACTGTTTCTACAAGATCTAGGTCAATATGATATGAATATTATAGAAACTACCAATGATCCGAATTTTGCCCTAACGACTTTATACAATATATTAAATACAGTATTATCCATGCGCCAATTAAAAGTAAGTGGGTTAAGCGCATACATCCGCCTGGATGGTATTCTGATGAAATAAAACAGGCTAGATTAAAAAGGGATACATTTATAGCTTGCAACAATTTTGATCAGTATAAAATATGGAGAAACAAATGCAATTCCATAATTAAGAAAAATAAGAGAGCGTTAATCAATAATGCTGTTAAAGAGAAGAAAGATATTAAACAATTGTGGCGATCTATCAAAAGCATATCAAATGATAATGAAAATCAAAGAGCAATTTTACCTAATACATTAAACATAAACAATGTTAATGTTAGTGGAAGACAGCTTGTGGCTAATGAACTTAACAAACATTTTGTTAACATATCTCATATAATTAAGAAAACAGTTTTCAAAACTGAAAATTATGAATATTTAAAAATTTTCTTAGATGAAAAATTGGGTAATCGAGAGTTCAAATTAGAATATATATCGCCTATGGAAGTTCTCACATTAATTGATAAACTTAATCCTAATAAAAGTAGTGGCTTAGACAGAATAGCACCTAATATCCTTAAACTTTGCAAATATTATATCGTACAACCTCTTACGACATTAATACATACTTCAATTTCAACTGGAATATTTCCAGACTTACTTAAATTAAAGTGTCGTACCTCTCCAGAAAGGAGGAGATAAACATGATCCAAATAATTTTAGACCTATCTCTTTATTACCTTCAATTTCTAAAATAATTGAAAGACATGTAGCCATTCAATTAAATAAATATTTAAAAGAAACCTGTATACTAAATGAACACCAATCGGGTTTTAGACAAAACCACTCATGCCAAACTGCTTTAATCAGACTCGTGGATTCATGGTTAAATTGTATGGACGATGGTTATATGATAGGAACTGTTTTTGTAGATTTCAAAAAAGCATTTGACTTAGTAGACCACACCATTCTTCTGCACAAGTGGAAACTATATCATTTTTCGGATTCGTCTTTGAAGTTTTTTAATCATATCTACAAAACCGTTTGCAACTAATTCGGGCACATGGATTAACATCAGACACCTGCATGATAAGTTCCGGTGTACCACAAGGCTCCATTTTAGGACCTTTGTTATTTTTACTTTACGTGAATGATCTACCCTTAAAACTAACATCAGAATCTGACATGTATGCTGATGATGTAACAATCCACTGTAAAGGGAATAATATAACTATGATAAATTGCACTCTTCAAGACGACTTACTAAGGTCACAAAATTGGTGTATGATAAATAATATGGCAGTCAACCCAGATAAAACTACTTGCATGACTAAAGGATCACGCCAAAAACTTAAACATTCAGAAGATCTAAATTTGTTTGTAAATAACTCAAAAATAAAACATGTTTCAACCCAAAAACTTCTAGGTATCCATATTGATAAACATTTAAATTGGAAGGCCCATGTTGATATAACTTGTTCAAAACTTGTTTTGAAATTATCACTATTCATGCGTATACAATATTTTCTAACACCTAAGATGAAAATTATGTTCCATAATGCGTATGTAACACCAATTTTTGATTATGGATGTGTCACATGGCAAAATGCAAATACTAGAGACATAAACAGAATATCAAAACTGCAAAGAAGGTTTTTAAGAGTAATATTACGTAAAGACTTAAATATAAATGATTATGATTTATCACAAAAAATACAATGGCTTTCTTTTGAAAACAGATGTAAATGTTTCACATGTATAATTATTTACAAATCTCTTCATAATTTAACGCCCACGATAAAACTGGTGAAAAACAATAATTACAATATAAGATCGATATCAAACAATGATTTGACGCATAAAACACCTCACTCAAACCTTTTAAAAAAGTCGTTCAGTTACTCTGGTATAGAAATATGGAACCACATACCGGTTAGTATTCGCCAATCTCTCACTCTCACCACTTTCAAACATAGGCTTAAGAAATATTTCCTCTTTGAGGCGCAAAATTAGTCTCACGCGTAGTAACATTTTTCTGTTTTCCTCTTATTCAAAAGTCAAATACTCCTCCATAAGTGTCGTTATGATTACTGTAGATTTAATTTCTGCAAACAAATATACATATTGCTTTTTCAAACTATTTATATAGCAAGGAGGTGCAGGCTATTCTTCATAACAGTTGTGTAATTTCATATCCTATTGTGAACAACACTGGTCATGAATATTGTTTTCTGTAATTATAATATTTGTTTATATCAGCCACTTATATCAATCGTAAACTATTTCAAGAATAATGTAGTCCACGTTTTTAAACTCTGATTTTGTACAATAATGTACGCGGCTGTTTTTGTTAACTTTTTGTTAGTGTTATTGGTCGTGTTAATTAAGATATGGTAATTGTATAAGTGTGTGTGTGTATAGGTGTGTGCGTGCGCGCGTGTGTGTGTGTGTGCGTGCGTGCGTTAGAGTGTGTGCATATGGGAAAATGTAATCAACAATACATTTATATTCTTAAATACTTTCTGTTAATAAATTTTTGTTCCTTGAGACCATTTCAATATTGGAAGAGAAATGAATAACATAAGAGAAGTCATATAATATACTTGCTTTTTATGACATTTCTATTACACTGTTACAGTACTCTTATGTCCGTCAAAGTCTACATGTTTGCATTATAATGTAGAAATGCATTATACATACCATAGTTGTTTGAAGGCCTCATTGAAAATAAGATTGCCATTGTTAAACTGTTTGCTAACTTTGTATCAATGTGTTGTCTTAATGAGTTACCTTCGGAAAATAAAGAGATTATTATTATTATTATTATTATATTATTATATAGGCCTCCGGCCCCTGACACATATACATACATATTGCAATTCATGCAAGACAATGGTGTGTGCACAAATGGTTGGCATAGTATATAAACATATTGTCGAGTGGTGAACAATGCTTAAAAATAGCATGCTACAGCATTTTACAGTTTTTGCATGTAGTAGAGCAAAAGGATTTATATTCACATCTTTTCATCCGAAACACACGCATTCGCACACGCACGCACATTCACACATGTACATAAATATATTTATTTATATGCATACATACACATATACAAATGATATTGAGTATATTTACGATATATAACGGTATAACCCCTTTATATAACCTACAAAAATCTAGGAGCCAGCGAATAGGATGCTTATAAGTTGTATAGCTGAAATTAGGTTATATAGGTAGGGCCTACAGTAAATTGACAGAAATTGTATACCGAGTAGTAAGCCTATCGAAACGAAATATAGGACTTTCTAGGTAAGAGACTACATTTTAAGCGTAAGTTCACTTTTACATTTATTTGAAAATATAGCTAGTCCTGTGGCAACCCTCAAAATTAGGTTATATCAAATATCAAGAAAAAAATCGCGTTTCAAGTCATTTAACAATGTAATAAGCAGTTTGTTTTATTGTCTGTTAATTTTTGCTTGACAGCATTATAACCAATTTATGTATATTTGGGTTTATGAAAAATTTACGTTGTATATATGTTTTTCGTATATCCTGCAATACAGGGCACTTAAATAGGAAATGTAATTCGCTTTCTATTTCACCAGTATTGCAAATTGGACAAAGCCGTTATTCTCTAGTTATACCGCGATAACTGCCTGTTTCGATTTCTATCGCAAGGGTTCCGAAACGAAGTTGAGCAAAACTGCGCTTAATTTTCGCACACATAGGATGTCTTAGTATGATTCGTGTTCGTATTGTGACTTAATATGTTTATATAATTCTAGTTTGGGCGATGTATTAGCTATACTCCACCAGTTCTGCAAGTATTGAGACTTAGCCCTTTCTCTAAATTCATTTATAAATTTGTGTGGGTTTGGGACATGCTGGTTATTCCAAATGTAATGAAATCCATTTGTGCTAATTAAGTTCTTAATTTCATTGGCCAAATTAAAGTAGAGGTTTAAGTTTGTTTTCAGTAAGAAATTATAGCATTTTTTATGTATCTGGTGTCGGGCATGCTTATTTTTTTCAGCCAGTATTTTAGGCATCGAATTTGTGAAGTTTTAACAATAGGGTAACGACCACAATCTCCGAGGCTCGTGATTTTTGATGTTTTTTCACCAACACAAAGGTACCTTTTGCAGGCATGTCGGTGGACCGATTCGATACATTTATTTTCTTTAAAACCCCAAATTTCACTTCCATGTAATAAAACAGGACTTATTTTACTGTCAAACAATTTAAGAAGACCGAATTAGATAGTTAACCATATTTATACAATGACGATAATATGCCATTCAAGGCACGCTTCCTATTTATTGCATTTTCGCTAGCCATTTTATTTAGCGAAAGAGAAGGAAAGAAGCAGACCCCAACGTAGGTAATTGACTTAACAACGTCAAGTACCCGCATAACTCCAGCGTTTATTCATAGCTGGTTTACCCCCCTTTTTGAAGACCATTATCGTTGTTTTTTGTGGGTTCACATGCAATCCTGTTCTCGTACAGAATTGTTGCAATGAATCGAGTTGGCGCTGTAAACCCAAAACCGTATCAGCTAAAAGAGCAACATCATCTGCGAACATAAGCAGTAGAATTTCAGCATCATTTGGTGAAATTTGTATCCCTCTCACACCGTTATTGAATAAATCTTGTACTAATTCATTTATGAAAAAGGTAAATAATTGGGGTGAGAGTAAACACCCTTGTTTCAGACCGATTTTGCAATCAATATAGTCAGTGTACCCGTAACTACATCGAACACGAGCCTTGCCGTTCTCATACCTAGCCTTTAGTATATTCAAAAGTTTACCTTTTATGTTCGCTTCTTGTCGGATCTGCCATAAAATAATGCGATCTACTGAGTAATATGCAGTTTTAAAATCAATAAAGCCTACGTAAAGTTTCCCACGTTTTTAGGACAATAATTTGGAAATGAGAGTTTGCAGTACAAAGGCATTATCAGTTGTCGAATAACCAGCTCGGAATCCGGATTGACGTTCATGTATTTTAGCGAACGCGTTAGCATAGAACGATAGCCGTCTATTAATCACACTAGTAAACAATTTACCAAATATATCTAACAATGATATTCCTCGATAGTTTTGAGGAGAGTTAATATCACCCTTTTTATGTATGGGAGCTATTATGGCGAAGCTCCAGTCCGATGGAAAATAGCCTGTATTAAATATTCGGTTAAATAAATGCACTAATACTGGTAAAATAAATGTATGCGATTATTTAAAGAATGCAGGGGGAATTTTATCTTGACCGGGGCTCTTGGACTCATTAAGAGCTCGTATACTTAATAAAATTTCTTCATCGGTTATTTCACTATTGTAAAGTTCTTCTTCCACTTCAGACAATTTATTGGTTATGTTTTGGTTAGGCGGTATATTGTCATTGTTCGCATTCGCTGTAAATAGTGTTTCAAAATGCAATTGCCAGTCGTCTGAGCTAATTAAATTTTCGGTATTGTTAGTTACGGACAGGTTCTTAAGTTTCTTCCAAAATGATTTGGGGTTATTTATATTTGAACATAAGTCATTAAGTTTGGTCTTATAAAAAAGTTTTTTACGGTAACAACATTCCTTGAAAACATTTTTAGCCTGAAGGTAGTTATTCATATTAGTTTCCGACTCGAAAAATATGTAAACACAATAGTTTTACTCGTTTATAATCGCGGCATTCTTTGTCAAACCATTGTGGTCTGAGAGTGGATACTTTGCATTTTGATTCATTGAGGCCCTGTCACGTAATCGGATGTACTTTAGTGAAGATAAAACAAGTCTCTGATGTCTAAAATATTTCTTTTATTTTACTCTATTCCCTAACACCAAAATTGTACTATAATAATTTCAAAGTCAAAGTAAATAACATAACGTGTATAATTCCTAAGGGAAAGCGAGGTCCCGTCTGCCTATTTTGAGGATTATTTATACTGATCCCGTTGTGTATTCGCTTAATTCGTGACCCACGCCTGTCAACAAGTAATGGACGTCAATGTGTGTATCTTGACGTATATAGACAGATGATGTATGATCCCTACAGATTTTACACCGCCTGTAATCGCGGGCCCCTATGTAATTTGACAAGCCAATTTGTGTTCACAGGTGTATTCACACCTGGAACACGCATCGGAACGTCAGTCCTCTCGCTTAACGTATTTACCAACCATTTATATGCATTTTACGAGTCACGAATCTTGCTTAATGGATTTACTAATTGCCTATATGCATTTTGCGAGTCACGACCCCCATGTTTTCTGTTAGTTACATCTCGCTGAAATATTTCTATTGACTTTTCATAAAGTAACATATTCATTATAACCCATTACATTACACATCTACATAATCAATTTCAAATTTCATTACACCCTACCCGAAGGTTCTATTTCCTAAATTAGTTTGTTTATACAACAATAACACGACAATAACAACACAATAATGTACAATGAGATAAATTCTATGATTATATATATTATATGTATACCCTACCCGAAAGTTCTATGACGTTACACAACTCACTCTTTCAAATGATTTTTTTCTATTATTATATATATTATATGTATACCCTACCCGAAGGTTCTATGAGATAAATTCTATTATTATATATATTATATGTACATTACGTTACACAACTCACTCTTTCAAATGAATTTTTTCTTATTTCATGATATGAAAAAATTACGATGATGTCAACAATTTAATCATGAGATCTGTACGAAGATAAAATACTGTATAACTCTGAACCGACGAGATTCTAAAAATATTTCCTGTTATGAAATAATGATTTTTTTTTTGTTTTTTTTTTTTTTGTTTACCAAACTTGGTGATGTCTATTACTAAGTTTACGTCTTTTGCGTTCCAGTAGTATTTGTTTGTATCTCTGTATGTGTGGTAACTGATGTGATGCATTAAATGAGAGCTATATCTGGTAATGTCAAATGTGTGAAACAAAATGTACATACACGTGTGTTGTTGAAAGTTCTGTATGATGTGCCACATGTTGGATGATATCTAAGTTTACAACAAGGTGTTTGTACTGCTGCTATACTATGTTTTGAACAGAACTTACATAAAAGTTTTGATAAAAATTGATAACGTCTTTGACGTTGGTGGCCTTGAGTGAAATATTGTTGGATGCGGTTATGCAATTGAGTGTTATCTGTTTGAGCGAATGTGGTGATTGACATGTTGCGTATTTTGTTTGGGATGGATGTTGAATATTTTAATCGACGGAATGTTTGTAGTGATTCTAAAGAGTCAATGCCGTAGTACGTGAATATTGCTTTGCAAATTTGGTAATTGAGAATGTGTTGTTCATTTGTTAAATGATTGAGCATCTGTTGATGAAGAAGAGGTATGTTGAAATACGTAATCAAGAAAATCAATGTATCCACTTGAATTTCGCCAGATCTCATCATATAAGTAAAAATTGAAACATTATGTTCTTGTTCAAGGGTGGACATTTGTTCAAACGTAGTTATAAAATAATGTATTTCTTCTAATTGAGTTTCTTCAATGGGTAAAGTAATGGAAACTGGCAATTGAAAATTAAATTCTTTGTAAAATCTAAAAAATGATTGAAAGAAAATCGAATTAGTGATCCAAAAAGTAATGTGTACAAAGAGGTCAACGAGGTACATGGTTAATAAATGAAATATATAGTTATAAAAATAAGGAAATGTTTATATCCGTTTCGTCAGTGGACAACACAGTTCTTGTATGTTGTTTTAGTGGACAATAAAGTTAGTGTAGCTGGGCGTCAGCGAACAATGTTGTTCTTGTAGAGTTGGCGTCAGCGGTTGATGTAGGTCTTGTAGACTGGGTGATATTGGACGATGGAGCTCCTGCAGACTGGGTGTCGGCAGACGATAAAGTGGGTGATATTGGACGATGGAGCTCCTGCAGACTGGGTGTCGGCAGACGATAAAGTTTGTGAAGTTTGGTGTCAGTGAACGATGTTGGTCTTGTAGAGTTGGCGCCCGCGGATGATGGGTTTCTGGTAGATTGGGCGGCAGCGTCCGGTAGAGTTCTTGTAGTTGTTGGTTTGACTCTGCGGTAGAATAACTCGTGGAATCAAAATCATCGTTAGATACAGTTCATGGTGTTGACATTAGTCTAGGTAAATTATATACAATGTGGCAATAACACATATTTCAAACGTTCGTTGCAGATTATACGAGTGTTCAACGCATCTTGGTTAACTATAGACAACATCCGAATAATACATGTTCCAAACATTCTTTGAAGATTATACGAGTGTTCAACACATATATACAGTCACAATAGATGAATACGGGTGATATATCGATCGATGTAGTAGTGCACTAAACAATTGTTCGTAGATTTTAGTTTTCAAGTATATCGTTCTGTTCATTATTGACGATAGTAGGTAATATCCAGTAAACAGCCCATGGTGCTGTTTATGGTTCACAACTTGGTTGTTGACAAGTTGTTATCGCCAAGGATCATCCTGATGTCGTCGTCTGGAAGGATTTGTTACCCTCGTAGAGACGGGTATAGGGATGACAGTGTTCTCGGTCGTTGTGGGGGTGCCGAGGGCTTTTTGACCTCAGACACGAGAGGTTCGTGCGCCACATCACAGGAAGCCACGCCCACATAACCCGGGGGACTGATTTCTCCCAGGTGCATATCATCGTTGGCAGATCGGAATTGGGTAATTATGGGACGATTAGATCGGGTCATACGTTTACATTTACAGTAAATAAGGAGTGCTGCACCAGAACTCAGAGCGGTCGCTACACCTATGATAATGTAACCCCATAATGGGAAGTCACCTGATGTCGTGTCAATGTCATTTAATTGTCTGATACTCTGCAGTTTTGTTATTAAAGCTTCCATAGGTATTTCTTTGATGTTTGATAGTTCATGAGGCATTTCGGTTTTAGTGAAATTAACGAGAGAGGTATGGAATGGTTTCCAAATGGAAGAACCCTTAAAGGTAGGTACGTCGAGTTTATCGGTCTGAAGCCGGGTTTGACTGGAGTTAATGTACCAGGCATTTAATGTAAAGTATTCATTGTATGCGCGACAGTTCATGGGTACATTAACAATGTCTATGGGAGCGATAGCGCGAGCGGATATTTTATTTTGGGAATGATCTTGACATATCGTCACGAGGCGTAGGTCTTGTCTAGAGACTATCGCCCAGTTACCAGATCCTAAATATTTGGCATCAGGTAAGACGGTGTTAGGGTGTATGATCACCTTGCAATAATCCTTTATGTGCTGAGTGTTGTTAATCATAATGGCTATGACGCATAATTTTTTGAAATATAACATTTTCGTTAATCTCAAATCCCCCGATCATGCGCAACGATAATATAAAAACAAATGATGGCAACATCATCGAATATTTGCCCGTTCGTTGTGGAGGTCCGGCACGTCTTCTTCCCTCTGGCCCGTGAAAGAAGTGGTACTTCTGGTTGATCCTCTGGTCACCGCGCACCAGTTAAACACGTGTCACGTAATCGGATGTACTTTAGTGAAGATAAAACAAGTCTCTGATGTCTAAAATATTTCTTTTATTTTACTCTATTCCCTAACACCAAAATTGTACTATAATAATTTCAAAGTCAAAGTAAATAACATAACGTGTATAATTCCTAAGGGAAAGCGAGGTCCCGTCTGCCTATTTTGAGGATTATTTATACTGATCCCGTTGTGTATTCGCTTAATTCGTGACCCACGCCTGTCAACAAGTAATGGACGTCAATGTGTGTATCTTGACGTATATAGACAGATGATGTATGATCCCTACAGATTTTACACCGCCTGTAATCGCGGGCCCCTATGTAATTTGACAAGCCAATTTGTGTTCACAGGTGTATTCACACCTGGAACACGCATCGGAACGTCAGTCCTCTCGCTTAACGTATTTACCAACCATTTATATGCATTTTACGAGTCACGAATCTTGCTTAATGGATTTACTAATTGCCTATATGCATTTTGCGAGTCACGACCCCCATGTTTTCTGTTAGTTACATCTCGCTGAAATATTTCTATTGACTTTTCATAAAGTAACATATTCATTATAACCCATTACATTACACATCTACATAATCAATTTCAAATTTCATTACACCCTACCCGAAGGTTCTATTTCCTAAATTAGTTTGTTTATACAACAATAACACGACAATAACAACACAATAATGTACAATGAGATAAATTCTATGATTATATATATTATATGTATACCCTACCCGAAAGTTCTATGACGTTACACAACTCACTCTTTCAAATGATTTTTTTCTATTATTATATATATTATATGTATACCCTACCCGAAGGTTCTATGAGATAAATTCTATTATTATATATATTATATGTACATTACGTTACAGCCCAACAACTGAACATTGTTGAAAAATGCCAATAATGTGGCTAACGTTATAATTGATATTAACGGAATTGTCATTTATAAAGCTGAGTGTCCGTTACATAAACTCGTTTGTAAACGTATCTTGCAAACAACCTATGAAATTCGTCAATTTGTTCTCTTTTAAGTTATATTTTTGCGGATCTTCATAGGTTTAGGCCGAACAGCGTTTTGTTCTAAATTACATTTAAATTTGATTTCTAACGGGAAATGACATGACTCAGTTCTCTCGCCGATTCGAAAGTTTAGAACCATGTTGGCAAATATTCAGAGATAATGGCATAATCAATGACACTTTTGCCATTGGCGTTAACAAACGTAAAGTGCCCATAATTGCTATCCTCACCTAGTCTACAATTAGCGACAATTAGATGGTTAGAAATGCAAAAATTTAATAACAATTTTCCCTGACTATTGATGACTTTGTCCATTGAGTTTCGTTTTCCAAATGAGCTGGTTAATATTTCGTTGTATTCCCTAAGTATTGGCAGATTCTCCCAATGTAAATCCCTAATGAACTCTGCCTGATCTGATGTTCTTGCGTTTAAATCACCAAGAAGTACAAAATAATACTCGTTTAAATTAATGGTAAGCTCAATTAATGCATGTTCGAGGTATTTAATGCCAGAAAAGCACTCATTTTCATACGATGGTGAATTTTCTGGTGGAAGGTACAAAAATATCAAAAGTACATCTTTTGCGGTGGCGACAATAGACTTTTTAACTTTAGAAAACATACAAAACATGTGAGGGGTATCAATATGTGTCACATAGTTTTGAAAAGAGTTATTAATGCACACATATAAACCTGACATAGATCTCCCTACATTTTGGAGACGAAGTGACTTTTTTGCATACATAACATAATCACGAAAAATATTCAAACTGTTTCATATTATTTTCATACCATGTTTAAAGTAAGCAAAATATTTTAAACGTTTTTAATTACTCAATTAAATCGGGGAACGCTAATTTTGGTAATAGGCCTTCTATATTCCAGCAGCACACATTTAGCGAGTCGGAAGAGTTGTCAGATATCCATCCCCATATGCGTTCATGGCAGTGATGTGGTCCCCATCGATACTTTCATGTTCGGCGGTGTCACCCACGGTGCCACCCACATCAATTGCATTTTTGTCGCCGTCGATGGGAGGCGGTGTGGCTTTGCGTCTACCGGTGACAGTTCTGCGTTGCGAGGCTGGCTGTGGTAATCGATTCTTCACTTGCAGCTGCCCTTTATAGAAATATCCAAACTTGCCATGCTCTCGAAGGGATCGTAGTGTTTCTCTGGATCTTCGTGAGGTCGTCCCCTATACGAATGCCCTGCTTGCGTAATTCTTCGCGACCTCTATACGCCCATACCTTGTCGTCCTCAAATCGAAATGTGAGAAGTGTCAGAGGAGGGTATTCATCTTTAGTGCTGTTGAGGACTTGGCTACGTTTAATGTCGTCCGGCACCCAGTTTGTGGTTGGGCTTGCGATCTTAAGTATGTCTGATATTGCTTTTAATTTATGTTCTTTTTCACCTAGCCTTGGATCGATTTCCCATCCAAAGATCCTCATGTTATTCGCGATCGCTTTACGGTTTAAAGATTCAATATTATCTTGAAGGAATTTAATGAGGTCATCATGTTCGTCACATTGGTTCTGCAAATGATCTATATCTAGACGCATGTTTCTGTTAGGTCCTGTCCGTCGGAGATGCTGCGTTCAATGGCAAATATACGAGACCCTGTGTTTTCGCATTTAGTATTGAGTGTTCGTATTTCACCACCTAAAGCAGTAGTTTCTTCTTTAAGATTGTTAACACCATGTTTAATTTCAGACATTTATGTACGAATCAACCTCATTTCGTTCAAAAGATTAGCCTCTGATGACCTTATTGCTGCGAGAATCGCGTCAAGTTCCATTAGACCGGGGTTTAGTTCCACATCTGCTGCTATTAGAAGCGCAGTTTCCTTAATGTTGTATCCAAGGTTTACCTGCGAAGGAGCGTGTGGTAGGCCTATATTAGCCGGAAGGATTGATGTTACAGTATTTGCACATGCTGGGAAATCAGCTTCATTTTCCATGGACTTACAAATGCTTTTACCTTCTAAAGGTAGGGTTGACACAAAATTGACTGCATGCATGGCGGCCACATAGTAGTTTAGTATCAGGATGATACATATACTGGACGCAAAGACGCGCAAGTGGATGTCCGATGATTTCACGTACGGGGAATAATGGTTGTGTTTATTGGTAGGTGTCCTATACTTTCTCGATGGCAAAAAACGACCAATTCGTATGCGGAATGTTACCACATCGACATCCATTTTGACAGTTTTTCTCGAGTAACACCTGGGTCCGGTTTAATGAGAGCGACCATGGTCGGGCGACTATGGTTGTACCAGCGAATAATCGTCGTGCGACGATAGCCGTGTTTAATGGAGAGCGACGGTCTTCAATCGACCGCGCGTTGTTCGACATATTTTGAGCGACCGCAGTCTACCCTCACACCACGACTGCTCGTCGCTTGACGCTTTGTCGGCATTCAAAACCCGTGCAAAATGAACGCGGATACTTTCGAGTTTAATCATGGCGGCCTCCATGCGACTTGTTCATCGAATGCGAAGACAATTTCGAAGAGAGCGAGTTTTTAGAGATAGGATGAATCCATTAGACATGTACAATGATGATGAACTTTTCCGTCGATTTCGCTTACCAAGGAGAGCGCTATTGGAGCTCATAGACAACTTTGCTGTAGATCTAGAATACGTTTCCGAAATTTATACAATATTGTATCATCAATATGCGTATTCCCCATCCAATACACGGATGTCTCGAGCAAGGGAAAGTAATACATATACAGTAGTTTAGAAGAAATGCACTTAATTGATTTACCTTAATAACAATGGGATAAATATGTTTTATGATGCTAAACGTCGCGTCATTTATTTTTCTCCCGGCTTATAAAGAGTAGTATTAATACAAGAGAGGAGTGCAAACTGTTCACTGAAAGTTAAAGGTTAGTCCCACAGGAAGGCAATGCGCAAATAATCCCGGGTTTATGTGCACCAATATCATTCAATAAACTGCGCATTAAGGGCAACTTTTTTTGGAACTTATCTTGGCCTATAATTCGCAAATTGTACACGTACGTTGAGATGAATTCAGTTGAAGGCACTGATTTTACATTCAACGTGTCCCGTTGACGCATTACTCTACATATGGTCCGTGCTCTGTAAAAAGGGGGTTTAATCCATGTGCGTAAAGTAGCGTCCAATATTAGCCTGTGTAGTCCGCACAGGCTAATCAGGGACGACACTGTGTGCCTTAAATAGACTTTTGTTAAGGAGGCACTTGCTTTAAACGAACAATATCATAAAATCGGAAAATATCGTCCCTAATTAGCCTGTGCGGACTGCGTAGGCTAATCTGGGACGACACTTTAAGCACATGCATTTAACCCACTTTTGACAGAGCACGGCTAATATATATTTTGAACTATATCGTATGGCAATTTACATGTATATTGATAGCATTCTTTTAAAATTGTAAAAATACACCATGGTATAAAAAAACGGCAATACTTTTACCATACGCACAAATGATTTATACATGCAGTAAAGTGTAAAGTAAAGTGGTGTCGATACTTAGTTACATGTGCACAACTTTAATGTTACTCCACCAATAGCTTCATCACTTCGTGTTTATATATAAGAAACAGTACCAATTTAATTTTGTAATAACAATATTGAATGAGTCATATAACCTACATCAATATTAATAATGAATAATGGCTTTTAGAAGAAAGAATTTGTGGTTACAACGAATAAAGGGAAAAACAGAAACAAATATCAACAAATAAATGATAAGTATTTTCCCTCATGAATCATTACGTCATTTTTGTAGGTTGAGAAATAAAATGATATATTGATAAAGACATCAATAATAAAATTAAATCACAGAATTAATGCTAAAAAACATTCGGATAACTAGATCAGTTTCGAGCCATCAATAACCAGACTAATATCTTAAATACAGACAAGATAAGTGTAAGTAAACTTTTTTGTTATACTGACAGATGCTTCAAATATTCATTTGATTAATCTCCTAGTACCGACAATACGAATTCATGACGTTTTTTTTTTCAGATCAGATGTGAAATATATCCTGTATAAAAATACCGTTTACTTTAGACAAAACAGCATGGTATCAATAAAGCAAATCTCAGATATGTTGACAGTATTATAAAATATGCTGGAACGAACTCCACGAAATACAATTTTCTCGGCACCATGTACCTAGATTTATTTAGAAGAGTCCCATACATATTATTCGAGTATGTGTATCAAGTTGAAGTGAAATTTACAATGGAATATGAATAATTAACAAAACGATCATTGCCCAGATAAAGTGTCATAAGTTCAATCCTATAAAAGTGAAATATCAACCTTATTTAGATAGATTCTCATTAATATGAATTTTGCAGACGATAATGCAATGTATCAAACCTTTAAGTGCAATAATTATTGGTCACATTTAGAAGCCAGATATAAAAGAACATTTTAACAAAAATGTCTCAGCAGTATGTCCATAATCATTAGTGAATTCCAGAGCTGATTGCAAACCCGTTATTTGGTTTTAAAGACTTCCGTAAACATCCAGACACCACAATGCAGTTTTAGCACGCGTTTTCCTCGATCTACGAGCATTATTCATTCGATCCTTCCTTCCGTCCGATTTGTCGAGCGCACCAATTCATATTGGTATATGGTGAATATTCATATAAATGTACGGTCTTTAGTACCAACATCTTGAAACTGCGTTGGCAAGTATGTTTGAGGTTCTGCAATTTTGACACGCGAAAGGACATTGTCCAGAGACGCGTGAACCATAGTAGTAGACTTTATTTCATTGCGTCAGATTATGAATTTGAACTTTGAACACTTAATGAATATTATTACAAACACACCTTTGACGAAGAATCCGCAAGCGAATTCTGTTAAAACAAATAATATCATATTATTTTAACAAATTTAAGATTTACTTTTCGTGATATGAGTTTTCGCACAATAAATAAAAAATGTTGATGGCGGAAGTGATAATTTTCTAAAAATAGCGACTACAACGACCGCAGTCGACTGACCACACAGTCATGCGACCATAGTCGCGGCAAATTTCTCCGTGAACGATACAATTTGTCAGTTGGCGGCCGACAACCGTCGGTCGACCGCACAGTCGCGCGACTACAGTCGTGTTTTTTAGTTTTTTATTAAACCGGACCCAGGTCCGGTTAAATTAGAGCGACCATGGTCGGGCGACTATGGTTGTACCAGCGAATAATCGTCGTGCGACAATAGCCGTGTTTAATGGAGAGCGACGGTCGTCAATCGACCGCGCGTTGTTCGACATATTGTCGAGCGACCACAGTCTACCCCTCACACCACGACTGCTCGTCGCTTGACGCTTTGTCTGCATTAAAAACCCGTGCAAAATGAACGCGGATAGTTTCGAGTTTAATCATGGCGGCCTTCATGCGACTTGTTCATCGAATGCGAAGACATTTTCGAAGAGAGCGAGTTTTTAGAGATAAGTTAAATCCATAAGACATGAACAATGATGATTAACTTTTCCGTCGATTTCGCTTACCAAGGAGAGAGCTTTTGGAGCTCATAGACACCTTTGCTGTAGATCTAGAATACGTTTCCGAAATTTATACAATATTGTATCATCAATATGCGTATTTCCCATCCAATACACGGATGTCTCGAGCAAGGGAAAGTAATACATATCAGTAGTTTAGAAGAAATGCACTTAATTGATTTACCTTAATAACAATGGGATAAATATGTTTTATGATGCTAAACGTCGCGTCATTTATTTTTCTCCCGGCTTATAAAGAGTAGTATTAATACAAGAGAGGAGTGCAAACTGTTCACTGAAAGTTAAGGGTAAGTCCCACAGGAAGGTAATGCGCAAATAATCCCGGGTTTATGTGCACCAATATCATTCAATAAACTGCTCATTAAGGGCAACTTTCTTTGGAACTTATCTTGGCCTATAATTCGCAAATTGTACACGTACGTTGAGATAAATTCAGTTGAAGGCACTGATTTTACATTCAACGTGTCCCGTTGACGCATTACTCTACATATGGTCCGTGCTCTTTAAAAAGGGGGTTTAATCCATGTGCGTAAATTAGCGTCCACTATTAGCCTGTGTAGTCCGCACTGGCTAATCAGGGACGACACTGTGTGCCTAAAATAGACTTTTGTTAAGGAGGCACTTTCTTTAAACGAACAATATCATAAAATCGGAAAATATCGTCCCTAATTAGACTGTGCGGACTGCACAGGCTAATCTGGGACGACACTTTACGCACATGCATTTAACCCACTTTTGACAGAGTACGGCTCATATATATGCTGAACTATATGGAATGACAACATACATGTATATTGATAGCATTCTTTAAAAATTGTAAAAATACACCATGGTATAACAACGGCAATACTTATACCATACGCACAAATGATTTATACATGCATTTAAGTATAGTAAAATGGTGTTGATACTTAGTTACATGTGCACAACTTTAATGTTACTCCAACAATAGCTTCATCACTTCGTGTTTATATATAAGAAACAGTACCAATTTAATTTTGTAATAACAAAATTGAATGAGTCATATAACCTACATCAATATTAATAATGAATAATGGCTTTTAGAAGAAAGAATTTGTGGTTACAACGAATGAAGGGAAAAACAGAAACAAATATCAACAAATAAAGGATAAGTATTTTCCCTCATGAATCATTACGTCATTTTTGTAGGTTGAGTAATAAAATGATATATCGATAAAGACATCAATAATAAAATTAAATCACAAAAATAATGCAAAAAAACAATCGGATCAGTTTCGAGCCATCAATAACCAGACTAATATCTTAAATACAGACAAGATAAGTGTAAGTAAACTTTTTTTGTAATACTGACAGATGCTTCAAATATTCATTTGATTAATCTCCTAGTACCGACAGTACGAATTCATGACGTTTTTTTTTTTCAGATCAGATGTGAAATATATCCTGTATAAAAATACCGTTTACTTTAGACAAAACAGCATGGTATCAATAAAGCAAATCTCAGATATGTTGACAGTATTATAAACTATGCAGGAACCAACTCCCCGAAATACAATTTTCTCGGCACCATATACCTAGATTTATTTAGAAGAGTCCCATACATATTATTCGAGTATGTGTATCAAGTTGAAGTGAAATTTACAATGGAATATGAATAATTAACAAAACGATCATTGCCCAGATAAAGTGTCATAAGTTCAATCCTATAATATAGAAAAATTAACCTTATTTAGATAGATTCTCATTTATATGAATTTTGCAGACGATAATGCAATGTATCAAACCTTTAAGTGCAATAATTATTGGACAGATTTAGAAGCCAGATAAAAAAGGACATTTTAACAAAAATGTCTCAGCAGTATGTCCATAATCATTAGTGAATTCCAGAGCTGATTGCAAACCCGTTATTTGGTTTTACAGACTTCCGTAGACATCAAGACTCCACAATGCAGTTTTTGCACGCGTTTTCCTCGATCTACGAGCATTATTCATTCGATCCTTTCTTCCGTCCGATTTGTCGAGCGCACTAATTCATATTGGTATATGGTGAATATATTCATATAAATGTACGGTCTTTAGTACCAACATCTTGAAACTGCGTTGGCAAGTATGTTTGAGGTTCTGCAATTTTGACACGCGAAATGACATTGTCCAGAGACGCGTGAACCATAGTAGTAGATTTTATTTCATTGCGTCAGATTTTGTATTTGAACTTTGAACACTTAATGAATATTATTACAAACACACCTTTGACGAAGAATCCGCAAGCGAATTCTGTTTGAAACAAATAATATCATATTATTTTAACAAATTTAAGATTAACTTTTCGTGATATGAGTTTTCGCACAATAAATAAAAAAATGTTGATGGCGGAAGTGATAATTTTCTAAAAATAGCGACTACAACGACCGCAGTCGACTGACCACACAGTCATGCGACCACAGTCGCGGCAAATTTCTCCGTGAACGCGACAATTTGTCAGTTGGCGGCCGACTACAGTCGTGCTTTGTAGTTTTTTATTAAACCGGACCCTGGATAGTTAACTATTGTAAACACACTGTTTTATATTTACCTAGGTATTGTGGTGACCATTGTCCATTGTCCACCGCCTGTTAATCCGATTGCCAATACATGTAGCTGTCCAGTTGCTATTTATGCGGTGTACACATCACCTGTCCTTTACCTGTACTTTACGCAGTTTAAATGTAAAATAGTTCAAAAAATATTTCCAAAATACTCCACTAACTTTTCACATTTTTCGCAATCCAACACAGTTGTTTAATCAGTATATGTTTACGTATATGACAATGTCAATCTTTGGTAGTTATTGTCACTGTAAACACGTTAAATCGCACAAATATACTCAGAGCAAAACAAACGTCTGACCTGTGCGCACACCAAGTAAATGTCAGTTAAAGGGACTTGTTTGCAGTTTCCTTAAATTGAACAAAGTCGTTTAATTTAAATATTAACACTTATCTAATATTAAGAATATAATACCAGAAATAGTCTTAACTAATTAAAAAAGCAAGAAAAACAGGTTAATACAAAATATTTCCTTGCCCAGGATTAAGGAAGCAAAATCAAACACACTTCAACAACACCACTGATCCTTTAATGCTTTACTAAAAAATTCAAACAATACGTTAGTTACATACTTATTAGTCTTGCGCGATTTCTGCCTAAAACACAGTCCCACCGTGGACAACGTTCGTCAACGTGGACAATCACCGTGGTCTAGGCGTGGTCCCATCGTGATAGATCGCGGTGACAGTGGGTGAACACCGCGGACGTTATCGGGAAATCGATCTAACGGTTGACCACTGCGATCGCGGTGAAATCGATCTAACGGTTGACCACTGCGATCGCGGTGGACCACCGCGGCCACGGTGGTTCACGGTGATTACACGTACATGTATGTTTTTTGCATGAATGTTTATTTAATGCTTATTTAAAGAATTGGTTTTGTTAACATTTCGAAAGTACTTTCTCATTTGTGTACATATAGCTTGCCAATAATTACATATACACATGTTCATTGTACATCCAATTCGATATTTTCGTGATTTCCTGTTTATATTGTTACAATTATTGATTCGAATATACTTTCGAGTTTTCGGTAGTTAGTAAGTATTGAATTGAATGATATTTTAATGAAAACAAATCAGGTGTTATGTTGGCGAGTGACTTCGTGTATACCTGTTTTATTAAGTAACAAGTTCACCCCGTCACATACTCTAAAGAAAAGCGTAATCGATTGAATATTGTGAAAAAAAATATGTATTCAATATCACAATATTAAAATTACTTCATTCACGTTTTTTTACATATGCATCAAAATCAGTTTATCGAAATGGCAAGTGACAATTTTTTCGTATAGAAAATTCTTTGCTAATACGATACAGATTTCAAATATTATGATTTTGATAAATCATTGTAGACCAAGATAAAAAAATATCACATTCTCGTAATTTCTCGATTCATTTTGTAGGAGGCTCGACAAGAATAATTATATTGTTATTTCAATTTATCATTTGTCTTTGATAAAATTTGTCAACGGCATGAAGCAGGATAAATCGAATACATGGTTCGTGCCGAGATGGAGAAAATTTATCCGATTCGGCCTCAAACTGAAAAATTGGGCTCGCTAAAGCACGCCCTATTTTTTTTTCTAAGCCTCACCGGATAAACTTTCTCCATCTCGGCACCAAACATGTATGCTCTATATTCTTGTCGAGCCTCCTACATGTACGCAATATTACAGACCGATTATGTCACCTAAAGATACTTCCACTTTAAATTGTTCCTTTTTATACTTTCCTATTGAAAATAAGAGAAGAAATAAAAAACGAATCGAGAATGTGATATTTTTTTCTTGGTCTACAATTACGATAGCAGCCGATATTGGTAAAATACTACACCCTTTAGTAGTGTATTGGAATGGTTACACTCAACTATGTGTCACAGCGTGCGTAGGAATACACTACTTCATGTTGACCGGAGATAAGAAAATTTATTCGACCCTGCTTTATTAGGTCAATGTTTGCAACAAAGGCAGGATAAAAGATCTTTTAACATTTGAGCATAGCTCTGGGAAAACCGGGCTAAACGCATGTTTGCAAAATGTTGTCTCATATCAGCCAGTGCAGTCCATACAGGCTAATCGGGCACGACACTTTCCGCTTTTACTGAAGTTTGAAAGAAATCTCTTCTAAACGAAAATCCAGTTAAGGCGGAAAGTGTCGCCTCGTATTAGCCTGTGCGGACTGCTTCGTTTTTCCAGAGTGCGGCTCATGTATTCGATGAAGTTTGGACGGTTTAATGTTTAGACATTTTGTAGATCGTGTGCAAAATGTCAAAAAAATAGTTCCAATTATGAATGTATAAATTCCATTGGAATTAAATCACTACACATTTACTACACATTAACTGGCGCGCGCCAACGTAATTTCACACTTCAAATGTCAGCGACATCACGATATGTTTGAAGAATTTGAAAACGTTTATAAGTACATGTCTGTTGGTATGATACTAATTGTTCACAATGTACTTATTATGAAATAAAGTCACTGAACACGAAAGGAATAATCGATTTGAGTAGCACAGGAGTGTATATGTACCGAACGAGCTATCACTGATGGGCATCTATGTTCACAACGACGCCAGTAGTTTTTGATAATTTTCGGCAGTTTGATATCTGCTTGTTAGTCCATACGTTTGTAAATCGTATATTTCGCTTATTCAAGTACCAATTACACGTGTTTATCGTTTTACTTTTATTTAATTTAACACATGTTCATGTGTATGAGTCTCTTTAGAATCTACCTGATCTCAATGCTTTTCATTTGCGCCTCCTTTTTCGCTAACGTAGCTATTTTGCATTTGTTGACTAAAAAAGTTTCCGTATAAGCACTTTAGACGTGTTTAAACGCGCTTTAGTTTAAAGTGCCTTTTTAGCTCACCTGTCACGAAGTGACATGGTGAGCCTATGTGACCGTGTGATGTCCGGCGTCCGTTGTGCGTGCGTGCGTGTGTCCGTCAACAGTTTGTTTGTATAGACAGTAGAGGTCACAGTTTTCATCCAATCTTTATGAAATTTGGTCAGAAGGTTTATCTTGATGAAATCTGGGTTGGGATTATATTTGGGTCATCTGGGGTTAAACACAAGGTCACTAGGTCAAATAATAGAAAAACCTTGTGTAGACAATAGAGGTCACAGATTTCATCCAATCTTTATGAAATTTGGTCAGAATGTTTATCTTGATAAAATCTAGGTTGGGATTGTATTTGGGTCATTTGGGGTCAAAAACTAGGTCACAAGGTCAAATAATAGAAAAACCTTGTATAGACAATAGAGGTCACAGTTTTCATCCAATCTTTATGAAATTTGGTCAGAATGTTTATCTTGATAAAATCTCAGTTGGGATTGTATTTGAATCACCTGGGGTTAAAAACTAGGTCACTAGGTCAAATAATATAAAAACCTTGTGTAGACAATAGAGGTCACAGTTTTCATCCAATCTTTATGAAATTTGGTCAGAATGTTTATCTTGATAAAATCTCGGTTGGGATTGTATTTGGGTCACCTGGGGTTAATCACTAGGTCACTAGGTCAAATAATAGAAAAACCATGTGTAGAAAAAAGAGGGCACAGTTTTCATCCAATCTTTATGAAATTTGGTCAGAATGTTTATTTTGATGAAATCTGGGATGGGATTGTATTTGGGTCATCTGGGGTCAAAAACTAGGTCACTAGGTCAAATAATAGAAAAACCTTGTGTAGACAATAGAGGTCACAGTTTATATCCAATCTTAATGAAATTTGGCCAGAATGTTTATCTTGATAAATTCTGGATTGGGATTGTATTTGGGTCATCCGGGGTCAGAAACAAGGTCACTAGGTCAAATCATTTAAAAAACCTTGTGTAGACAATAGAGGTCACAGTTTTCATCAGATCTTAATGAAATATGGTCAGAATGTTTATCTTGATAATATCTGATTTTGGATCGTATATGGATCATATGGGATCAAAAATTAGGTCACCGGGCCAATTCTAGTAAAACATTGTGGAGATGAAAGAGGTCACAGTTTTCATCACGTCTAAATGAAATTTTGTCAGAATGTATTGTTTCATGAAATCTTGCTTGGGATTTTATATGGGTCTGATATAATTTAAGTTGATGTAGCAAGGTTAGTCAGGTGAGATATTCAGGGCCATCATGGCCTTCTTGTTTAAATTCATATCACGGTTCACAGCAAACCGTTACTGTATGTGATATTTATTTTAAGCAGTTTAAGCGTTCTAGGATTTTTTCACCAACACAGTTAACCTATATTGAAAATCAATCAATAATTTTTAAGTGCGCCGGTCCATCATACCCGCATTTACTAATGTTCTTGTATTTATTAAAAAACTCACAGTTCATAGTTAATATTCATACTTTATATTTCAAAATGTTTTATACTAGATTTCAACTAAAATTCCATAAAATCATGCGCACAGAAATAGACATATGTACTTTGTCTACGATGTTCTGAGCCAGACCTCTTCAATGCATATATGTACTATAATCGTTAATGGACACAATTAAGCATATATTACCATATTTTTTCTTCTTTGAAAAATACATTTTGCATGAATCCTAGTTAGTTTTTATTTTAATTAAGTATTGATGCATTATATTATAAAACATTTTATTTGAATGTATTAACGATCAACGTCTGTTTATGCTTATTGATTAAAAGTGTTTGAGCGAGAACATAAAGGAATGACACAGACCACTAAGAGCCTTCTCTCATAATAGTGACCTCATACACGTTAACGTAACTTCAACCTCAGGCTTCGGTCCCATCTAAGATTTTGGGCTGACTGGTCACTAACATGCGAGGGGACCATAAGTTTCTGTACTATTTCTTCGATAATGTTCACGTCATTAAAGTATGGAATCGTACTAATATTGATTTAGATAAGTTTTCATACTTATTTTAAAAAGAAAAATAAACACAACCAATCTATGTATGTATCAGTATTCAAGAAATATACTATATTTCAAACGAGCTGTTGTATTTGTTATACCAAACATGTGAAGCAAAATCGGTAAACCTTAGTTTCACATTATTCGTTTCATATAAAATGTGTTTTCATTATTTTACCAAAAAGCTTATATCTCATGGCAAGCTTTTGTCTGTCGTTCGTCGTCAGTGGTTAATCGCCAACATTTGCCTTTAAACACTCTAGAGGCCAGATTTATAGCTCAATGAGGAATTAGATTTATGCCCAACTAACTACCAACGCTCTAAGCCCTTATCTTATTAACAACGAATTCATGGTAGAGCGATTATGACCAGTGAGTCAGCTTCAAAAATCTTTGCTTATCGTTACTTTTCATTTGTTGTCCATGGTTGTTTGTATTCGTTAGCTTTCTATTTATACCAGTAAAACTGTCACCGCAGTACCGCCGCTTAATACTCCAGACGCACGATTCTCAAGCATTTTTCCGGTTTTAGTGACAGTCGATTTAAAAGTAGCTACAAGTTAAGATATAAATTATGTGAACAAGTAATTGATCATATTTTGTTAGGCAATTATTTGAATAAAATTATAATACAAACAGGATCAATCAAGTGTAATATCATGAAAGCATATCAGTGTTTGTGACCAAGCTAGTGAGTTAAAGTTATTTATATTGATTCAGTCCGAATAAGTAACGAAAGGTGTAACTTTAGCTACTATCATTTACTCATTTTACCTGTCTTGTGGAAGATGTTTTATTTATATAGTAAATAGTCTCTACGATGCCTATTTAAATGTTGCCTGTAAGCTAAACAAAAATGTATGTGCCATAACATAATTGTAGGTTGGAAAACTATCGAAATTGAAGTGTAAATCATACAGCTTCAATGTTTGTCTGACACCACCAGCCGTGCACCTGACCAGCATTAGCTCATACAGAAATCGCAACATCAGCATTTTCGTTCTTGTGTTGTTGACCAATCTTCGCGAAACTTGGTCACAACTTTTTTTCTCCTTGATAATCGGTTCGAAACTTGATCACGTGAGGTAGAACACTAGGTCATATAAAAGAACTTTATAACACTATGTTTACGCCATATTTAAGAAAAAGCCTGTTAAAACATACTTTTGTACTGTCATCGTTAAACTTAAAAAACAGTGATATCTAGACACAGTTTGAAATTGTGTCACGTTGGGTCAAAATCTACATGACTTCTCCAAATTAAAGAAAATGCTTTCGAGAAGTTTAGAGGCAACATTTATTGATAATTCTGTATGAAATCTAAGACCATTTTCCATGATTCCAAACAATATCTTGGCCGGTTTAAAAAAAGTTCACATCGGGTCAACAACGAGGTCACTAGGTCAAATTTTAGAAAATAATTTGAAACTCTTGTTTGGTCAATCTCTATGAAAATTGGTCAGAACTATGATAACTCAGCGGAGATCGAAAATATGTGGCATTGGGTCAAAAACTAGGTTCGTAGGTCAAATAAAAGACAAAGCAGGTAAAAACTTAATAAAGTGGTAAATCTTTATTAAACTTGGTCTGAATATTAATTTATTTTGCAATGATATATCGACCTAGATTGAAACTGGGTCAATGCATGATCAAAAATAGTACAAAAGTGTAGTATGTCATATTTATAGGTTGTACGTATTGTACAGTGTTAACGTCTAATAAGCTTTTTATTCTATATCCCTTTCTTCAGCTCTTTGTTTCATTTTAATTTTAATTTTGATTGTTAAATGCTTTAATTGAATCTATGCTACTTTCAAGACAAGCGCCCGTGTGAATCGATTATTGTACATTCGGAAACTATTTCTGGTTAACGGCTTTCATCATTATAAAACAATTGCTTAGTGCACTTGTACTCAACTGTCCAATAAGGAAAAAATACAGACTTTTTTGATCCAATACCGGAAGATATTGGACGGTTACATGGTACATATGAAGAATGCTGATTGGATGAATTTATTGGATATATAATAAACCTTAATATTGCACCATTCACTTAATATTTAATGAAATAAACGAGCCTTTAGTTTATTGTATCATATCAACAAATTGTATAACACAAAGGACACACGTTATATGTATTTAGGGGTATTAAATGTCGACAAATCTAAATGTTTGGCAATTAGTTGCAAAATGTCAAACATACAAGAAAGATATATACATCGAAAGCAGTTTATTATATACAAAAGAGCTCGAAATATCATTACAGCAAAGACAAACACATCAGCATAAAATAAAGATACAGAAATTGAAAGGTAACCATGAATTGTTTTTCAAAAATCATTTTATATATTATTAAAAGTAAATATACAAAATACATGTACAATTTTCCTTTTTTTTTGTTCAACATATATTGATAGAAACTTTACAAAAGATAATTTAATAAAAAAAAATAAGAAAGAGACACTAATTTTCATGTTTAGATCAATAATTTGAATATTTATAAGGAAAATATGTTTTTTGGTTTTCACTTGCAATAATTAATTTCCCTAGCCACCAATGGCAAAAAAACACACACCATAAGATATACAATGTATACTTTTTATAATAAAAAATAATGAAACAATATATTTTCCCTCCATAATTGCTCACGAGTATAAACGTATTAAACATATTAATCGGAATATATAAATAATAAAAAAATAACAAATCTCAATAATTACTTAAAGCAATACATATATAGCCGTACATAAATTATAGAATTTATTTTGTGGCAAATAACCGCTGACATGAAGCCAGAGAAAAGAACTAATCAGAATCAACATGGAAAGTGTTCATATGTGCTTGTATGAAATGGTACAATTGTATATGTATCAATACAACTTTTTAAACATTTGGTTATTTGTTAAAACATTAGATTGCACATTTATGACCGTGTTTATATCTATGTTGATTTGTATTGAATGAGCTATTGCAATTCCATGACAATAATTTTATTGTTGTCACGTAATCCCACAATTATCTTTTGAATGCTGGTGTTGCAGCAGACAGAAACTGGTTTGATTAACCCATCATTCTGTGAAGCAATAGTTGCCAGTTTCTTGTTCCCCTCACGATTCACCTGTATGAGAGTATTGGACGTGCTTGCACAAACTATGACCCTGCAGGTGTGATGTGTACACCAAATGGACTTTGCATTTCAGGGTCCGTGAAGGTGGATATCAGGCTGCCATCTGTGGCCAGTGTGAGCAGCTTGTGCTGGGCGTTAATGACATATATACGGTCACCAGCAAGACTCACTGCACATTTGCACACTATAAAGTATAAAACATGTTATATATAAACATATCAGAATTAAATACATTAACACTCAATACAAACACAATAATCGAATATAAGTTCATTCGTGATTTAAATATACAAATATGTGATTATATTTTATGTTTAAATAATTGAATATATGTGTATTTACAATATGTATATTTATTCATTATTCATATATATTAACAATCCATTTACCTGTATATTCATATTCTGTATTTTCATAAAGCTTTTTTATGAGAGTCCCAGTAAGTGTGTAGTGGTACAGAGTCTTGCCAGAGGTGACATACAATGCGCCCTGGTGGTGGGCAATACCTAGTGCTTTATGTGGCAACTCTAACTCCCTCCGTTTCACCAGCTGCTCATTGCTCACAAATATAAACTGCACACCTCCAACACTAAGAGAAACAGCTACCTCACTTGATGTGATTTGGCAAATGTCCGTTGGAGTAGAAGACATATCACAGTGACTAGACACATTGTAATGCTGGTCCAAAAGTTTCATGTTCGTATTCAGGTTATCTGCAAGAATGGCATGACCACTAGGAAGGCTGCACATGCCCATTGCATAGCAAGTCTGACTTTTGTCACTTGATATTTTCAAATTAAACTCAGACTTGTTCTTCACAGTCAAGACCTGGTCTGGATTCATTTTGATTGTGAGAATCCTTCCTAGACAATACTGTTTAGCCATATACTGCACAATGTCAATGTTTTCCTGGAATATCAATTGACTTTGAACCTTCACTGGGTTATCCTTCAGGTATGACTCAAACTCGTATATCTTGTCCAAGCATTTTCTGCTGGCTATGAACTCAATGTCTTTTTTGCTCTTATCACAAAGGCCCTGTACAGCTTCTCTGAGGTGTTGCAGTTCATCCTTCAGTAGTCTGCAGTTGTCAATATCTTTCTTCAGAGAGGTTTGCAAAGCGGTCTTTATTTCATCTAGTTCTTTCAAAGTGGAATTTTCCAGTCGTTCCAAATCGGCATTTAATTTCTTACGCATCTCTCGGATTTCTTGCAGTTTTTCGTTATATTAATGCAGACCTCTTGTTTTCTGTTATACATATTTAATTCAGCAAGAGTTGATTGTATTTTGTTTGACAACTGCTTCATATCCACTGACAGCTTTTTGACTGATTCAGAAATTAGAGCCAAATTGGTACATTGTCTGAAATAGCAACATGAATCATAACTATCCATTATTAATTTTACATGAAAAACATCTAGATAAAATAAAACATATAAAATAAGTAAAATGATAATATTCCAATGCAGGTAGTGAATGTACTTAAATATGCCACATCATGTCATCAAGATTCGTGGAAAAATGATCAAATATTAAAATTGTAGTATTTATTTGTTTAGAATAACTCTTATAATGCTTCAAACAACTGAACTACAAGTATGAAAATGTTCACATTTTTTTGAAAGTTGATTGATGCAAGTGATATCAACCTCCTTTTTACGAAGTTGGCCATTTTTAACTACCTTTAAGTTAATTATAGTGTAACCTACCTGTGATTCAGTACAACACAATCAGAGCAGCACAGCTGACTGTGGTCCTGGCAGAACATTTTCAGTTTTTTGTTGTTGTGAACATCACATTTCAGTAGCAAATCCTCCATTGTCTTTATTTAAGGCCATTTATTTGTTTCTCCTCTTCCATATTTCAAATGATCTACAAATATTTGATCATGATGATGATTGCATTTTTCACAAAAACACTTCAAACATGTTTCACAGAAAATTTCAGCACTTGCTTCTATATTTTTACTTTCGCAAGGGCCACACAAATAGTCCGTCACTGAATCTGAAGTTTTATGAACTGAATCTCCAAAAGTTGCCATGTTGAAAAGGGTTTGAGATCTGTCCTCTATTTTAAAGTTGTGTACTCGCTATTATTTTTACTACTTTTATGAAATACAATTCGTGATATCAAAACCAGAATGTAATGCAAATTGACAGGCACAGTTTTCAGTAAGTATTATACACCATGTACTGAAACTTAAACTGATAAAGGCTCATTATATTGGCTTTTAAAGATAACAGCCCATTTTAAATACGCACTGAAGCACAAAATTCATAGTCAAGTTACAAAAACGAACTAGTACATAAATAACATTAAACATTTTGCTGATAACAGTGGTACAAATCATTTTCTGAAAATGGTTTAAACTTAAATCATGTATTCAGTTAAAGGAACTTGTTTGCAGTTTGTTTAAATTGAACAAAGTCGTTTAATTTAAATTTGAACAATTATCTAATGGTAAGAATATAATACAACAAATAGTCTTAACTCATTATAAAAGTAAGAAAAACAGGTTAATACAAAATATTGCCTTGATAAGGATTAAGGAAGCAAAATCTAACACATTTCAACAACACCACTGAGGCTTTAATGCTTCAATCAAAAATTCAAACAATATGTTAGTTACATAGTCTAGCGCGATTTCTGCCTAAAACACAGTCCCACCGTGGACAATGTTTCGTCAGCGTGGACAATCACCGAGGTCTGAGCGTGGTCCCATCGTGAAAGATCGCGGCGACAGTGGGTGAGCACCGCGGACGTTATCGGGAAATCGATCTAACGGTGGACCACTGCGATCGCGTTAAAGCTCGCCCTATTTTCTTTTTCTAAGCCTCACCGGATAAAATTTCTCCATCTCGGCACCAAACATGTATTCACAATATTCTTGTCGAGCCTCATACATGTACACAACATTCCAGACGAGCGAATAACTTACAATTGTGTCACGTAAAACATGTTCAACTTTTAACTGTTCCTTTTTAAACTTTCCTATTGAAAATATGACAAAAAAATAAAAAACGAATCGAGAATGTGATATTTATCTCTTGGTCTACAATTACGATAGCAGCCGATATTGGTAAAATACTACACCATTGAGTAGTGTTTTGGAAAGGTTTCACTCAACTATGTGTCACATCATGCGTAGGAATACACTACTTCCTGATGACAGAAGATAGGAAAATTTATTCGACCCTGCTTTATTAGGTCAATGTTTGCAACAGAGGCAGGATAAAAGAAGATCTTTTAACATTTGAGCATAGCTCTGGGAAAACCGGGCTAAACGCGTGTGTGCAAAATGTTGTCTCAGATCAGCCAGTGCAGTCCATACAGGCTAATCAGGAACGACACTTTCCGCTTTTACTGAAGTTCGAAGGAAATCTCTTCTTAACAAAAATCTAGTTGAGGCGGAAAGTGTCGCCTCTTATTAGCCTGTGCGGACTGCACAGGCTAATATGTGTAGACACTTTGCAACATGCCTTTAGTTCCGTTTTCCCTGAGCGCGGCTCCGTTATTTGATGAAGTTTGGAAGGTTAAATGTTTAGACTTTTTGTAGATCGTGTGCAAAATGTCAAAAAAGTAGTTCCAATAATAAACGTAAACATTACATTTGAAACGTATCACTACACATTCATTGGCGCACGCCAACGTTATTTCACACTTCAAATGTCAGCGGCATTACGCTATGTTTGGAGAATGTAAAAAAGTTTATTAATACATGTCTGTTGATATGATACCAATTGTTCACATTGTACTTATCATGGAATAAAGTCACTGAATATGAAAAGAATAATCGATTTGCGTAGCCGGAACCCGACAGCAGTGTTTATGTACCGAACGAGCTATCTCTGATGGGCATCCATGTTCATAACGACACTATTAGTTTTTGATAATTTTCGGCATTTTGATATCTGTTTGTTATTCCTTACGTTTGTGAATCGTATATTCCGCGTATTCAAGTACCAATTACACGTGTTTATCGTTTTACTTTTATTTAATTTAACACTTGTCCATGTATATGCGTCTCTTTAGATTCTACCTGATCTTAATGATTTTCATCTGCGCCTCCTCACAGGTGGTTAGCGTGTGGCTATAATATTAATTAGTGAAAACATCATTTTGAATGATAAATAATCATATTATAACGAAAAATCAAATTTTCTGAAGAAAAAAAAAATCACTATCAAATATATATTATATATATATATATAACAAGGTATTCAACTCGAAATCACCCGAAAACAGGGTGAATCGCTTTGAACAGCCATTACTTCATCAATTGTGCAGCGATTTTCATGAACCTGGTCTTATCCAACGCAAAGATGAATTTCCGTTTTGGAAATGTATATATCTTGTTATATTGCTTCACATGCTTGGTCAAATTTTAATAAATAAAACATTACACAATTCGCTTGACCTACTTAATACCGATCAGACAGAATTCATGAATGAAATCTCCAGTTGTAAAGACACACCTTCGCATTGGACCAATGAAATCACTCGTGTGTTTAAAATGTCAGTAAGTTGAAATGTATGTAAACAAAGGTTTCAAACGGCGCTGGACAGTTATTTTTAATGCATAATGGAACGGCAAGCACGGTAAGAATGTTTTTTTAATACGTTTTTTTTAATTATGGTATCGAGGTCCGTGAACTTTGCAGGGAAAATGCCTTTTACTTCGTGAAGATTTTAGTCTTAGATACTGTCTGATCGATGTTAAGTGGTTCACGCGAGTTGTGTATCGTGTTATTTCTTATAAGTTGACCCAGTATTTGTAAAAATATTGCAAGACATGTAAATATTGCTGAAAATGGTGGAGTTTCACCGGTAGGGGACTTTTATTGCTTGGCAATAGTCTTGTGTATTGTGCTGTTGACCAATCTTCGCGAAACTTGGTCACGACATTTTTCTCCTTGATAATCGGCAAGTTTGAAACTTGGTCACGTGGGGTTAAAAACTAGGTCATATAAAAGAACTTATTAATACGCTATGATTACGCCATATTTAAAAAAAGCCTGTTAAAACATATTTTTGTACAGTCATCGTAAAACTTTCAAACAGTGATATATAGACACAGTTTAAAACTGTGTCACGTTGGGCAAACTCTACGTTACTACGTCAAATTAAAAAAATGCTTTCGAAACGTTTATAGGCAACATTTATTGATAATTCTGTAGGAAAACTAAAAAAAAAATCCTTGATTCCAAACGATTTAAAGGCCGATTTTCAAAAAACAGTTTACATCGGGTCAACAACGAGGTCATTAGGTCAAGTTTTAAAAAATAATGTGAAACTTTTGAAGGTCACATGTTTGCTCAATCTCCATGAAACTTGTTCAGAACTGTGATAACTCAGTGGAGATCGATAATATGTGACGTTGGGTCAAAAACTAGGTCGATAGGTCAAATTAAAGAAAAAGCAGATGAAAACTTTATAAATAGATAAATCTTTACGAAACTTGGTCAGAATATTAAATTCTGTCGCAATGACTTATCGACCTAGATTAAACTGGGTCAATGCATGGTAAACAAGTGTAGTATGTAATATTAATATTGCACCATTAACTTAATATTTAATGAAATAAAATACTTAATATTTAATGAAATAAAAGAGCCTTTAGTATATTGTATCATATCAACAATCGAACAACAAAAAGGACACACATTATAGGTATTTAGGGGTATTTAGAGTCGACAAATCTAAATGTTTGGCAATTTGTTGTAAATGTCAAACATACAAGACAGATATACATTGAAAGCAGTTTATTATATACAAAAGAGCTCGAAATCTCATAACAGCAAAGACAAACACATCCGCATAAAATAAAGATACAGAAATTGAAAGGTGACCATGAATTGTTTCAAACAATCATTTTATATATAATTAACAGAAAATATAAAAAATTCATGTACAATTTTACTCTTTTTGTTCAACAAATATTGATAGTAACTTAACAAAAGATAATGTAATAATCATTTAAAAGAAAGAGAAAATAATCTTCATGTTTAAATCAATAATTTGAATATTTATAATGAAGATATATTTTTTGGTTTTCACTTGCAATAACTAATTGCCCTAGATGTCAAGGGCACAAAAACACACACCGTAAGAAATACAATATATAATTTTTATATTTAAACAATAATTACAAAACATTGTTTCTCTAAATAATTGCTCAAGAATATTAAACATATTAAACATATTAATCAAAATATATAAATAATCAAAAAATAATAAATCTCAATAATTACTTAAAGCAATACATATATAGCCGTATATAAATTATAAAATTTATTTTGTGGGAAATAACCGCTGACATGAAGCCAGACAAAAGAACGAATCAGAATAATCATAGAAAAATGTCATATGTGCTTGTATGAAATGGTGCAATCTTATGTGTATTAATACAACTTTTTAAAATTAAATAATTTGTTAAAACAATAGAATTTACATTTAGAATCGTGTTTATATCTATGTTGTTTTCTATTGAATGAGCTATTGCAATTCCATGACAATAAGTTTATTGTTTTCAATTAATCCCACAATTATCTGTTGAATGTTGGTGTTGCAGCAGACAGAAACTTGTCTGATTAACTGAGAAGCAATAGTTGCCAGTTTCGTGTTCCCCTCACGATTCACCTGTATGACAGTATTGGACTTGCTTGCACAGACTATTAGTTGTCCTGCAGGTGTGACATATACACCAAAGGGCTGTATCAGTTCAGGGTCCATGAAGGTGGATATCACGGTGCCATCTGTGGCCAGAGTGAGCAGATTAATTTTGGAGCCGATGACATATATACGGTCACCAGCAAGACTCACTGCACATTTGAACACTATAAAGCATAAAACATTTGATATATACACATATCAAAATTAAAGACATGAACAATTTATACAAAATATTCGCATATAAGTTCATTAGTGATTAAAATATACACATTAGTGATTATATTCTATGTTTAAATAATGCAATATGCATGTATTTACAATATTTTCAATGTTTTGATTATTCATATATGTCAACCATCCATTTACCTGTGTTTTCTTTTTCTGTATCCTCATATAAAAATCAGGAGTGTCCCAGTAAGTGCGTAGTGTAATCAGCTGCCCATTGCTCACAGATATAAACTGCACACTTCCATTACTAAGAGACACAGATTTTTTACCAAAAGACACAGCTACCTCACTCAATGTGACTCTGCAAATGTCCGTTGGAGAAGCAACGGGACTAGACACATCACAGTGACTAGACGCATTGTAATGCTGGTCCAAAAGTTTTACGTTGCCATTAAGGTTATCTGCAAGAATGACATGACTACTAGGAAGGCTGCACATGCCACTCACAAAGCAAGTCTGACTTATGTCACTTGATATTTTCACATTATACTCGGACTTTTTCTTCACAGTCAAGACCTGGTCTGGATTCATTTTGATTGTGATAATTCTTCCTAGACTAGACTGTTCAGGTACTGCAACAAATTAATGTTTGCCTGGAAAATTATTTGACTCGGAACCTTCACTGGGTTCTCGTGCAGATATGACTCAAACTCGTGTATCTTGTCCACGCATTTCCTGCTGGCTATAAACTCAATGTCTTCCTTGCTCTTATCACAAAGGCCCTGTACAGATTCACTGAGGTGTTGCAGTTCATCCTTCAGTAGTCTGCAGTTGTCAATATCTTTCTTGAGAGAGGTTTGCAAGGCGGTTCTTATTTCATTTAGTTCTTTTAAAGTTTAATTTTCCAGTCCATCCAAATAGGCATTTAATTTCTTACGCATCTCTCTGATTTCTTGCAGTTTTTTCGTTATATGATTCCACCACGAAATTGATGTTGACCTCGTGTAGTCATACATATTTAATTCAGCAAGAGTTGTTTGAATTTTGTGTGACAATTGCTTCATATTCACTGACAGCTTTTTAACAGATTCAGAAACTAGAGCCAAGTTGGTACATTGTCTGAAATAGCAATATGAATCATATCTATCCATTATGATTATCAAATAAAACATCTTAGTGATATAACACATATAAAACGGATAAAATGATAATATTTAAAAGCAGGTAGTGGATATACAAACATATGTCACATCATGACATCTAGATTCCTGGAAAAATATCAAATAATAAAATTTAAGCATTTAAATGCAGGTAGCAGATATACAAACATATGTCACATCATGACATCTAGATTCCTGAAAAAAAATGATCAAATAATAAAATTTAAGCATTTAAATTTTTAGAATAACTCTTATGCTTCAAACAAATGAACTACATGTTTGAAACTGTTAACTTTTTTTAAAGTTGATTGATGCAAGGGATATCAACCTTCTTTTTGCAAAGTTGGTCACTTTCAACTCCCTATAAGTTAATGATAGTGTCACCTACCTGTGATATAGTAAAACACAATCAGAGCAGCACAGCTGACTGTGGTCCTGGCAGAACATTTTCAGGTTTTCGTTGGTGTGAACATCAAATTTTAGAAGCAAATCCTCCATTGTCTTTATTAAAGGCCAAATATTTTGTTCTCCTCTACCATGTGTTGCATGGTTTACAAACATTTGATCATGGTGATAAAGGCAATTTCGACAAAAACACTTCAAACATGTTTCACAAAAAATATCAGAACTTGTTTCGATATTTTTACTTTCGCAAATAAAACAGGAAAAGTCCTTCACAAAATCAGAGCTTTCATTTACTGAATCTGAATTAGCCGTGTTCAATAGATAATGTGACTGTCCCCTGATTAAAAACTTGTGATTTGTCTATTAGTTTGATTACTATTATGAAATACGAGTGTAATCAAAACCAAAAAGTGTTGCATGTCGACACACAGAGCTTTATGTTAGTATAATGACCAATATACTTCACTTCAAACTGGTAATGGCTGATTGATGTTGCCTGGTTAAGCAGAAAATCCACTTAAAAACACAATGAAGTACAAATCTCATTAAAAAAAGGTAACAATACTGATATTGTGTATAGAGTGTTTAACACTTTGCTGATAACAATGGAAGTAACAATTTTCTAAGAATGGGGGAAACTTGATACAAGATTTCAGTTAAAGGGACTTGTTCACAGATTTTCAAAAATAAAAAATAAAGGTTTTGTTTTTAACAAAAATCCAATATTTGGAGTAGTAAAAAAATAAATAACTATAAAAGCAAGATAAAAAGGATGACAACAAGTGCCTTGTCCAGAATGCTTATCTTGAACTTTTAAAGGCCAAATCAAACGTGCTTCCACTACACCACTGAGGCTTTAAAGATTTTATGAAACATTCAAACAACAAATTAGTCATACACACACTCTCCAAATGTTAAATGAAACGCGTTTTTACTGATTTTACTGATTTTGATTGGTGATCATCCATAAATGATTCAAATATTTGTTAAAGTACGGAGTGTTATTTTTGTTGTTTTAAAATAATTAATAGATATCGTGTTTAATCTTTTTCTTGAATCACTTGCATTTTTACCAACTCACAATTCTCTTCAGAAGTTAATTGACAAACCTGTAAACATCAACATAATGTAAGACACACATGGCAAATTTAGAGAAAACCTTGTAAATATTTCTGAAGTCAATTAACACAATTGAGTTAGATCTAGGTCGAAGTAAACCACATTGAATAGTCACCTGCATCTCAAATATAGAAATCAACATCCAATCAATTAAGAAAAGAGAAAACAACACACTTAAGTGTTTTATTAATTATACCGAAAGCCAACTTTGCCATAATAAATGGAAATGGTTTTGGTAGATTTAGGAACTGATTATACTTAAACCATGCACATAATAAAACCTTATGCAGGTAGTCAATACTTTACTGTTATTTTTTTAATATTTGCGTTTAAAATTGTTTAAACAACATAATCCGCAAACTGTTATAAATACCAGTACCTTTTCAAATACAGTCAAACTAGTAATTTAAGTCTAAACAAGAAATATCGTTTATAAAGATTTAGGGCTTGGTGTTGATTAGTGTTGACTGATAATCAGTTATAGCAATGAGGTAAAGGATCGTATATGTTTGTATCCACAAAGTTCTTAACTGCATCACAACCACATCAGTTACTTAGTTTTTCGCCACTTGTTGTTACTTATTTATCATAATAAGATTCTGTTGATAATGTTTCTATAGATACAACACATAAATACTTTTTGAAAATGACATTAATACACAAAAATATAACCAGTCAAACGTGAATAATGCATACACTTTTCAAATATTTATACGCGCTTTCTTCATTAGGCCTCTTTTAGTTGTTTTCCGTATATTGCTATTTGACTCAATTATCTATCGCTTTGTGAATTTGTATGATCATGCCAAAACTGTTTGCCAATCTTTTTGAATTATTCTTATTCAATCATTTATAATGGTATATTAAGTTATTGCAAAACACACATTAAAAATGTATTATTAACCTGCCATGTGTGCATGGATATCATATTTTAAAGTTCTGGATTCCAGATAATTCTTGTTTGGCCATAGTAAATGCTATAACTTTATAAAAAATAACAATATCCAGACAGGCTTACCTAACACAAACCTTGAAACCGTGTGAGATGGAACTTACAAAAACCATTAAAAGAGAGGTCATTATTGCACTGCCAGAACAACATCTTTTTGTAAATGCTTTAAGATGTTTAAAGGTCAATTATGAAAACAACAAACAACACTTTATTGACAAAATATATAAGGATAGGCAAAAATAATACTTATTTGATAAAAACAATATGACTGCAAAGAAAGCAATTTGAATAATTGAATATGAAAATATAGCCTTTAAGAATTTACGGCCTGATGCTGGAAATGTGCCAAATAATAAGAGGCACACACAAAATGTATTGTCGATTTCCAAGAATAGAGTGTACAACTGTTGTAACCACTTAGGCTTTCCGCGGGCGAAAAAAAGTTTCACTCACTTTACATTGTTGCAAAACCAATCCTGCATCAATATAAAATTCTGAAATTAGCGGATGCAAAATGAGAATTTTGTTTACGCTTTACTACACACATAGTCTATTAAATTATCCGTTACATGTTATTATAAAATGGGTAAACATTTTGAAGATTGCACTTTTGCAATCTCACACAGTTTTGATTTTTTCATAAAAATGAAATTCCATTTATTCGTTCTGGCCACAAGCGGGAAATCATTCACAAATTGAAAGAATTGCAAATGTCGAGAAAGGTAAAAACCTACACCAAAATGTTTTCATATACACAGCCCGCCTTGAATTCATAGCAGTCACATTTCAGGTTTTAACATTTAAAAATCAATAACGAAACTAGCAGCAAAACATTAAAAATTTGGAACAGTGTCTCTAATTTTACGATTATCTGTTTGCCTCTGGGTTGCAATCCCGATTATGAATACACAATGCAATCAGTGTAATCTTATGCACTCACATTGCTTTTTTGTTATTGTATTTATCCAAAAAGAGTGCTGGCTGTCCCTAACAGGACAATATTACTCTGCAAAGGGAGTGATGAAAATTAAAGAAGACCTTCTTCCCGCTCCTCGCGCGCTGCGCTGCTTGTAAGGCCCCTCTAGACGCCACAAGCTGTCGACCCAAACCCCAGAACACTTTCCCCAGCACGTTGAGCGTACTGGGTACCGCCGTCCTTCAACACTTCCATTATCTTCATAGGGCCAACCCCCTAGAAATCCTGGCCTGAATCTCTACCCAATGTCCGCCATGCCCGTCCTCTACGCTGCCACCTCCGCTGCTCCCGTCCCGCTTCCGGCGATGTAGTGAAACCACTATCTACATACGGACAAATACCATTCCGCTTAGCGACTCTTCCAAGTTCTGCGAGTCAGCGAAGTCAGCAGGAAAGGACGTCCGGGTCGAGGGATGACGATTCTCGCTGGTTTGACAGAGCCGCTCACGGCAGTTCCCATATCCGACCCTCCTCAGGCGATGTAGAGAAAGCACTATCCACCTACGCACAATTACCATTTCGCTTTGCGATTCTTCGGACTCTTCAAGAAAATCTTTTGCGAGTGACTCTCGCCCCGATCGCGACCCGCATGCTCCAGCTGCTGACCGAGCTCTGCTAAACTAATGACTATATCATTTATAGAGTTACCTTGATTTTTTTCAATCGCCAGTGTCTTTAACATTTTCAACTTCAATCGCAAATTTACAGATTCAATTGCCATTGGCGATTTTGTCGATAGTCTGACTCTGAAATAAAGTTAGAAAAATACTCTTTAAATACATGTAATTTTATTAAACAAAAAGATATTTAAATTGTTGTTGTTGCTTTATGTCACTTGTTTGTCGCATATTCACCGCTGAAATTTGTGTTATTTATTGTACGTGTATTCAAACCACACGTAAATATTTGCAAATAAAAATTATAATACGGGAGATCACATCATTTGCGTCCTCAATGTGCTTATTATGAGTTTATTTTTTCCCATCGAAATATATGATATTCAAATATTTAATTAGCATGCAGTTTTCTTTCGACGTGCAGTTTTCTTTCGACACATTCAAATTATACTTTTCTAACCGCGTCATGTGAAAATGGGTCTTATGGCGCGTTGGCTAGCGTAGCTAAAGCCCTGTCTGCGCAGGTGCACAGTCAACTGCGCAGTCTGTCAGGAGCTGCGCTATCCGCTATAAATCACGCAAGGTTTCGTGGTCTCTTTATGTATCTCCTGACCTACTGCGAGATGTACATGCTGGACCATAGCGACGCTAGCCGCATATTGCATTAGACCTATTATCGCATGACGCGGGTCTATAAAAAATATCTTTGTTTCTTATACATGGAACATCTTAGTACAATACTTTTCGGTAGGAAATTGAAGTCGACTGTTATTTATAGAAAACTGTCAAATTTCGGTGGCATTTCAGTCTTTCAAGGACGATTTTCATATCAAGTGAACCGTAAGGCAAACATTTGTGGTTAGATAATGAAACGATTTCCGTTTAAGCATGACACAATATTTGTTCGGGAGTTTTTGTTTCCTCATCTTGAAAGCAAAACTGTGTTACCAACGTTTATCGATAGTCCACTGTGTCTTCCCCGGACGATTTAGTACCGAGTCAAAATGCGAAGTATTATTTAAACATATATCACACACACACACAGAATAATATCGAAAATGATCAACACAAACAGTTTTGTTATTATCTGTTTAATTTTAGCGAGAATTGATAAAGTATTTCCGATTGTCACACATTTTCCCAAGGTTAAATTTATTAAAGTGGATTATCAGTCAAAAAGCTCTATCAACGAGGTTACGCAAAAGACGCATGATAGTGCATTGCAATCTCGACATCCCATTGTTGATCAGCAGTCGTTTTATTTTCACTGATCTTATAATAGCCTCAGATTTGGACTGAACTGTTCTGCTTTTCAGTAGAAATCAAACCACAGCAACATCTTAGCAATTTGGATATAAAAATTATGATTTAAGCAAGTCAGATATAATAATACCGTAGTTAAATGATAATCAAAATTTATAAAGATTCCAAAACCAATCCTATAATTAAGTGCATACATAGGCAATAATAAGTTTCCTGTTTTGTTAAAATTTCCTTTAAACTTTCAATCTATGTTACATAAAGCTCTCATGAAACCTTTAAAAATACATTAAATGTCTGAATAATTAATCATAAAGAGTGCTTTAAATGTTGATACATGACAATCATCAAAACTTTGTGGTAACCAAGGTACCCATTTAAAAATGGGGAAAATGATGCAATTATTTAAGTCGTTATTGTAGCTATGAAATACTAGTTTAGTTTAATTGTTTAGTTTAAACCTATTTATTTTAGCTCGATTGCATCGAAAGCCTAAGGCTTATATAAACGCTCTCGAGTCAGTTTCTTGGGCCTAGAACCAGTACTTGGTGTCTTTGGGGGAGATCTAAAGAACGCTACCACGATGGGGATCGAACCCGTGACCTCCCTGTTGCTAGGCGGACACCATATCCATTACAAGTTATTTGCAAACACAAAATAAAATGAGTGTCTTTTTAATTCTCGCACATTGCGTTAATCTGAAGTATTAACTTTAACTGTCATTTCACAATATCATGGTCAAACTCCACAAGATCTGTTCCAGCTAAGAGCTTTTATAATTATTAGTCACATATTGTAGGCATTGTTACATCTGTAAGTGGAATGGGCGGGCATTGTTGGTTTTGCAAAGTTGCTCAGGCGAAGTGTTCCAGTCGGTTTGGTGAACAATCAGTTATTCAATTTTCTTCTAAAGAAGGTCACATATTCCAAAATTCATATTTATCAAAAACGATAAAAAATAAAACGCTCAAATCATAGAAAACGATGAACAATTAAAAATGTAAGCGAATATATTTAGCGATATTATTTAAAAGATGTTTTCTAGTTAAAAGGACCAGAAGTCTCAGAACACGCCTCATATTTGAAGTTTCAAATTAATAGCTTTAAAAATATGGAAGATGTGCATTTCACAAACGTATAACCGTGTATGTGGACTGACCGACAGACTGACAGTGACTCCAATATACCTCACTCTATCAATGGTTGTCGCTAATAAACTATATACTTGATCTCCAAGCTCCACTAGTTGCCTCATAGTCTTTGTTTCTTGTTTCCCGGTTGGCACAATGTATCTAAAGAATTGAAAAGCGTCCATGACATCAACAGCCAGTTGAAACCGCAGACTGTTCGAAGTGTTCTAGGCTCGTATTCACAAAACTCCTTGACCCATTTATGCCTAGTGTACTCTTCCATCCTTCTAAATTGGATCAATTTATTTCGAAAATTAGGGATGTCTAGTATATTTATTTCTCTATTTAGAATATTTCTTACAGAAATTCCTTTACGCAAACAGCGCAGACCCAGATGAGACGCCGCATCATGCGGCGTGTCATCTGGATCTACGCTGTTTGCCAAGTACTTTTTTCTAGACGTTTGGCATAAATAGGTTAAGGAAAACTTGAGGAAATGTTTCCTTTAATAAAATTTCGTTTAGTCTGTGAATGTCTATTTCATGCTTAGATTTTTCAACTTTTAAAACACATTACGAAATTAAGTTTTGCTTAAATTATTACTAGTTTTATATTTGTGTTCGCACAAATACAATGGAATTCACATGATCTGAATAGTTCGCATAAGTTCATCTATGGAGCATTGTGAAAACAGCAATAGATAGATACCGGGAATTATTAAATTAGTAACTATTAAAATCTCCAAACATTTTTATATGAAAAAAACTATTATTTCCAGGGCTGTGATATCTTGATAGCGTATTATTATAGCATATTATTTATGTGGGAATAACAACGGATTATAACTTAGTATAATAACAAATAGCACGCGTATTTTAGAGGCATCACGTTAAAAAATCAAAGTACTGACAGTACTGGTGTGACGATGCTTTTGAAGAGGATGGATATAAAAGCATCAATTTAACTATATTTATATCACCACAATTTTGTGTATGTGGGTACGAACATTTTGGGTACGAAAAAAAATGGGTTATTAAACTGGGAGGCGGGTTACATTCTCGATCAATTCTAACAAGAAATATCTTTAAAAAGATAATCGGCGTGTATTTTTCTGTACTACTTTTCGTAAAAACTTTCTATTACAATAAAATGTTCGTGGGTTATTAGAATTACGTTTCAGCAGATATATACAAAACATGACATGATCGTTAATAACACCTGTACATCATACCTAACCTTTATTTCGTTGTTTACTTTCTTATTTTAATAATGTTA